>NC_065432.1:5370000-5970000 GCF_024362695.1 Pectinophora gossypiella
CGAAAAATATTTTTTTTCTATTTAACTTACTTATGAATTTTATACATTGTTTTAACCACTGGATCGAGTTTAACAATCCACAAATATTATCGACAGAACGTCATTACATCCCCAGACTCGTAAAAGAGGCTATTGAAATCAGAAAACATAAAAATTTCAACAGGGAAGACGGGTTCAAATTATCGACCATGTGGAATCCAGTAGTAGGTGTTGTAAACAGCTTGAAAAAACGTGAGGACACAGTGAGTGCGGTTTGTCGTAGTGAGTTTGGTGCGAGTTCAGATGGTTCCGAACATTCCGATATCAAAAACATAAACAAGCGGCAAAGAAAGAGGGTAAACAGATATGTCTGCCCGTAGAAAATTATGGATCTACTCCACTCCAATCTCATCAGTCATTCCGTGATCATGGCACTTGCAACAGTGTCAAATATCGGGAGTCTCATATCCCCATTTAAACGCGGTAAGAACCCGTTATTATGTGCTTTAATTATGAATTTTAATCAAGAAAAACGTAATAACAAGTCCGACATTTTATCACGTTTTTCTATGACTGTGCACTTTTAGGCCCGTGCCGGATTCGAACCTGCGACCTCAAAGTGAGAGGCAAACGTACCAACTGGGCATCCACGGCTATTCCATCGAAAAAGTATGGAACTGAAAATAATTCACAAACACGCTAACATTTTCATGAGTTCTATTAACTCTGGAGTCGTGAGCTGAATCATCCCCTGAGGATTAGGTACGGTGTCACTAACACCGTTTGCAATTACGCACTGGTAGCCGTACTGGTTGGTACATTAATAAGGTCGGTCCCCCACCTGAGAACCCACATACACAATAAAAGAAAATCTATTATTATGAAATGCTTATGATGCTTCACAGTCGATTTCGACTACAGCGACAGCAGCTGGTGGATTCATTGACGGTTGTCATTCAAGAGCTTGGAAAGTCTGCTCGTTGGTGTGCTCTGTGATGGCTCGTATAGCCAATTTTATGTGAAAACGTGCGCCCACATTTTGGACACGTCAGCACACCCCCTACGTAATTATAGGTGATTGCCGCAGGTGGTCGGGCTTTCAGATCATCACGTTTTCTGTCCAGATCTGACCTTCTTTCTTTTTCGAAGTCAGACACCTTTTGGTGAACAAGGCGTCTCCACTCCGGGCGCTGGCTTGCTTGCGCCTCCTAGCATGAGGGCTCGATGTGGCACCGTTTCATGTGCCTTGTGTTAATACCTGTCATCTTCATGCGCGTCGTTGTTCTGCGCGGTCTCAGGCGGTTTGTTGGGCGGCGCCTCCGAGTCTGAATCGGAGTCGGAACTCTCTGAGGAACTGCTGCCAGAGGACGACGACGAGGAACTGGACCCGGACGAGGAACTGCCTGCGAAATAATAATAATACTACTTAGAAAAATACTCTCACGCTACTCAGAATCTTACCTTATCCCGAGCTACTCAGAATCTTACATTATCCCGAACTACTCAGAATAAGACCTAATCCCGAAGTATGCAGAATCTTACTTAATGTCGAACTACTCAGAGTTAGACCTACTCCCGAGTTACTACGAATCTTACCTAAACCCGTCCCGAGCTATTCAGAATCTCACCTACTTCCGAAGTACACAGAATCTTACCTCATCATCATCAGCCCATTAACGTCCCCACTGCTGGGGCACGGGCCTTCCCTATGGATGGATAGGGAGATCGGGCCTTAAACCATCATGCGGCCCCAGTGCGGATTTATGGTTATTAACGACTGCTAATGCAGCCGGGACCAACGGCTTAGCGTGCCTTCCGAAGCTCGGAGGAGCTCGAGATGAAAACTTTTTTTTTTGTGGTCATCCATCCTATGACCGGCCTTTGCGAAAGTTGCTTAACTTCAACAATCGCAGACCAAGCGCGTTAACCGCTGCGCCCGCGCCACCGAGCTCCTCACATCTTACCTATTCTTGAGTTATTCAGAATAAGACCAACTCCCGAGTTACTCAAAATTTTACCTAAACACTTCCTGAGCTACTCAAATATCTTACCTGATCCCGAACTACTCAGAACTTAATCTCAAGCTATTCAGAAAGTTACCTAATCTCAGAATATTACCTACTCCCAACCCGAGCAACTCAGATATCTTACCTAACCCTGAACTACTCAGAATCTTACCTGATCCCGAGCTGCTGCTGTCGGAGTCAGAATTGGAACTGTCCTCAAGTTTCTCCACTCTGGTGTCTAATTCTTTCACCGACGCGTTACCTGGCAAACAATTAATAAATAAGCTTCAAATACACACAAACTCACGCCCGTAATCCCTAACGGGGGTGGGCAGTGCCACAAGTAATCAAACACAACTTGCAGCCACTGATACGAAGTCCATCCCAGTGAAGTGCTGTTTCGACGAACATCCATGTTTTTTTTTTGTAATTGTTTTGTAAAAAAATGTCATTACATAACAAATACTTTAGGGCACAAACAGGAAAATACAAAATATGAAAGAAAAGAGAAATAGATAGAGCACAATAGGCGGTACGTGATCAGCGGTGAAGGAAAACATCGTGATGAAACCCACATCCCCGAGAAATGCATTTTCGGAGGTATGCGCCTTAACCTGTATTGGGCTGGTTTTCCCTTCGGGTTGGAAGGTCAGACAGACAGTCGCTTCTGTTAAAAACCGGACCTGTCAAAGCTTCAGGTTAGGTAAGCGGACCCCATGAAAAACGGGATAATGCTAGGGAGATGTATACATCTAATTAATGTACTTACCATCGTCTGTACCATTGACGTGTAGCTTATGTTACAAATAAAGATTTGTATTTGATGATGATACATACATACATAAACTCACGCCTGTAATCCCTAATGGGGTGGGCAGAGCCACAAGTAATCAAAGACAACTTGCAGCCACTGTTGATACGATGTCGTAAGCTGGATATGATAAACCTTATGGCGATAAGGGATCAGCCTATCGCCCATAACATTAGTCCATCATGTTAAAGGGCACAATCCCTCTGTCGGTTTTTACGACATGCCCGGGAAGAGAAGCAGCCGAAATGATTCAAAAAAATGCTTCAAAAGCACACCTGATGCCGGGCAGCAGCGGTGTCAGTACTGGTTGGAGGCCGAGGAAATGGATTCTGGTAGGGCTCTAGCTAGAACATCACCGATTGAGATTGGGGCAACCGCCGTTCTACACGCCCTATCTATGGAGTAATGAAACTGGAGGCGTTTACTCCAGCGACAAGAGCGCAGCTCTTAAATAAAGAGAGAGAGATGATGATGACTCATTAGCTTCACTGCTGGCGATGGTAATAAACCTTACCCTCCGAACTCCTGATGGACAGCACCTCGTCATCATCCCTCAACCTCTGCTGGTCCGGAGTGGGTTTTTTGAAGTTAGCTGCCAGCAAATGAGCTTCGTACAACTCGTCCTGTCGACAAAACATTTTTTTTTTTGACGTGACTTATTGTAGATTTGCCGCAGACGGCATTCCGGACAAATGAATGACCTCCACCAACCCGCATTGGAGCAGCGTGGTGGAGTATGCTCCATACCCCCTCCGGTTGATTGAGGGGAGGCCTGTGCCCAACAGTGGGACGTATATAGGCTATTTATGTTATCAATCCAAACATGATGTATAAAGCTTACCTTGTCGATGTTGGCGTATTTCTCATGGATATGCCTGAGGGCGCGTAGGTTCTCGTCCAAACTGAGCGAATCGGAGGCCTGGCTTGGAGACCCTGAGAAAAATGAAATGAAAATGAAAAATGTTTTTATTACCAGAAAACAATACAAATGAGGCACATAAAATAGTATGAGTACTTATATTAAAAATATATCCAAATGAACAGAGGTTCCCAAACTAGGCGGAGCCTGTATCTTGGGAAACCGTAAAAAATGGGTACATGTGATATTGGCGCATAGTTTGCCAAAGGAAACTTAAAATTAAACTTACATCTAAGTATTAGAGCGAAGGGTGTGTGTTAAGTAGCAATGTGAATGTGTGAGTATACGAGTTTAGTGTATGCGAGTGTAATAGTACAAGAAACAATGTAACATGCAGAATTTAAAAAAAAATAACGCGGGTCGTTCTTCTTTTTTATCGACAATGATCTGTCCTTCGTTCTGCTTCTGATAAGTTATGTTTTAGTATTCTATTTCATGTTTACGTTGTCCAAAAATACAGGGTGTTAGTGACGTCGTAACGAAAACTTTGAGGGATGATTGAGACCATGATTCTGAGATGATATGAAGTGGAATTTTCCGTCTCAAAAGCATGGAACAGAAAATAATAAAAAGAAAAACAAAAATTTTCATGAATTTTCCGACTGAAAATTCCACTTGATATCAACTCAGAATCATGGTCTCAATCATCCCCCTCAGTATTCGTTACGGTGTCACTAACACCCATACGTACTTGTATGGCTACAGTATGTACTTGTGCGGGGTGTAAGTGACATCGTAACGAATACTGAGGGCGATGATTCAGCTGATTATTCTGAGTTAATATGAAGTGGAATTTTTCATCGCAAAAGTACAGAATTGAAAATAATTTTAAAAAACTAAAAAAAAATCATGAATTTTGCGACGGAAAATTCCACTTGATATCAACTCAGAATCATGGTCTGAATCATCCCCCTCAGTATTCGTTACGATGTCACTAACACCCTGTATAGTATGTGTTTTAATTCAATATTCTTTATTTGCATACTATGATGGTGTACAAGTTTGTAAGTTACATACGAATTTTACATCACATACCCTTCCGGGCACAACAAAATAGAAGTTTAAAAGAGAGAAGGAAGCTTTTCAAATAGTAACATCAGTGTCATTAAGGTATTCACTAGTGCTGTAGTAACATTTATTAATTAGAAGTTCTTTTATTTTTTAATAAAGATTTTGTCACTTTTTTCTTCTTTTAATATGTTTGGCAGTTTATTATTAACTTTGATGGACATCACAAATGGAGAAGAATGTAGAATCAACTACCCAGCCTTATCCCGTAATTCACAGGGTCCGCTTACCTAACCTGAAGATTTGACAGGTCCGGTTTTTTACATAAGCGACTGCCTGTCTGACATTCCAAATGTGGGTTTCCTCTTGATGTTTTCCTTTACCGCTGAGCACGTGATAATCACTTTTGATTCAAACATACATAAACAGCCTATATACGTCCCACTGCTGGGCACAGGCCTCCTCAATCAACCGGAGGGGGTATGGAGCATACTCCACCACGCTGCTCCAATGCGGGTTGGTGGAGGTGTTTTTACGGCTAATGGCCGGGACCTACAGCTTAACGTGCCCTCCGAAGCACGGAATCACCTTATGATCCAAACACGAATTCGAAATTAAATTTGAGTTTTTATTATAAATTTTGATGTTGAAGGGAGCTCACCCAGATCCGGTTCATCATCGCTGTCCAGTGTGATTGTCTCATTGTTTGTGGGCATAAGGTTACTCCTGACGCGGATCTCTGTGGGGAACAAATGTCAAATTAAAAAAGCAGAAAAAATTAAGCATTCTTAGTGGAAAATGCCCAAGTTAAAAGATCAATTCAATTCTTTATTCATAATAAATATTACACGTCAACAAATATTTCCATCAGTAGGTACGGTCACGAGCATTATAGATACTTTGGTACCATGTCACATTAACTTTTTTGACAAATTGAACTGTAAGTCTCACTAAATGTCAAATATGTTAGGGCGACAGAGTCCTAAAGTGGGTACACTATATTGCTCTAATAATATTTCAATACTACATCACATTATAAAATCATAATATATAAATTACATCGCTATATTGTCGTCATCCTAGTGGGTGCACTGTTCACCTCTGCCTACCCCCTTCGAGGATACAGGCGTGATGTAATGTGTTAACATGAGGTTGGTGCGTGGTCCCATACTCACTGGGTTGCTGCAACTGTTTGTTGGCGAGCTGGTCTGTCTTCCGGGGTCGACCTCGCTTGCCCTTTACCTTCTCTGTTCCTGGGGACTGAAACCAAGGTTTTTTTTTACTTAACTTATTGTAGATGGAGTATGCTCCATACCCCCTCCGGTTGATTGAGGGGAGGCCTGTGCACAGCAGTGGGGCGTATATAGGCTGTTTATGTTATGTATTGTACATTTTTTTGATTGGCCAGAATGAACAGCCTCCGTGGTCTAGTGGTCAGAGCGTTAGGCTCACGATCTGGAGATCCGGGTTCGATTCCCGATGGGGACATTGTCGAAATCACTTTTTGAGGCTTGAATCACCGGATTGTCCGAAAAAGTAAGATGATTCCGTGCTTCGGAGGGCACGTTAAGCCGTTGGTCCCGGCTATTAGCCGTAAAAACACCTCCACCAACCCGCATTGGAGCAGCGTGGTGGAGTATACTCCATTTTATATTTTTTTTTTTATTAAGATGGGTTTGCTCTTGACTTCGTTCTTCCACAAGGAGAAGAAGAGATCGACGTTGGAACGAGGTTCATACCCCCTCCGGTTGATTGAGGGGAGAATAATGAGCTGAATCACCCCCCTCAGTATTCGTTACAGTGTCACTTATACGTGTAAGTGTGGGCGTTAGTTACACCGTAACAAATACTGAGGGGGATGATTCCGACCATGATTCTGAGTTGCTATCAAGTGGAATTTTCTGTCGAAATTCGTGTTCATTTTTGTGTTTAAATTATTATCATCATCGGCCCATTAACGTCCCCACTGCTGGGGCACGGGCCTTCCCTATGGATGGATAGGGAGATCGGGCCTTAAACCATCACGCGGGCCCAGTGCGGATTGATGGTTATTAACGACTGCTAATGCAGTCGGGACCAACGGCTTAACGTGCCTTCCGAAGCACGGAGGAGCTCGAGATGAAAACTTTTTTTTTGTGGTCACCCATCCTATGACCGGCCTGTGCGAAAGTTGCTTAACTTCAACAATCGCAGACCGAGCGCGTTTACCGCTGCGCCACCGAGCTCCTCCCGCTGCGCCACCGAGCTCCTCAAATTATTATCAGTTCCATACTATTGCGATGGTAAATTCCACTTGATGTCAACTCAGAGTCATGAGCAGAATCATCCCTCTGAGTATTCGGTACAGTCATGAGCAATATAATGTACCCACTTTAGGACTCTGTCGCACTAACATATTTGACATTTAGTGAGACTTACAGTTCAATTTGTCAAAAAAGTTAATGTGACATGGTACCAATGTGTATACATATTAATGCTCGTGACCGTACGGTGTCATTGACATAGGGTGCAATTTAACTTTGCTTACATCATTTTTCTTAGCACTCGGCGCGCGTTTAGTGTATTTGCGCTTCACCCGCGGCGTAGATTCCCCCGCCGACGACGATGCTGCAGAATCTGTAACGTTTACCAACTTCTATGATGTTTCGAAGATTTATTCACCATTATTTAACAATCAACTGCCCAGTAACGACCTCCGTTCAGTGGTATAGGTCCCGGCAAACTTCTTGAGCATCGACCTTGACTGCGCACAACCGAATTTTAGATCTCTTTGGTGGTGCGGTACGGGGCGCGGGGGCGGGTGAGTCCCACATCGACCGGCTATTGGTAGATCAGTCGATACTTCCCCCGCGCACTCTTGTCTTCTTCCCTTTGACTCCCGAATACACTTGCGTGCAGTGAAACTGTCACGTTTTTGTTATTGGTCTTTTGTTAGTTTTTTTTGTTATTGCTCATTTGTTTAAGTTTAAGAATTAGTTACTAGCACGAGGTCTATGTCTACAGATCCAAAACCTAGCACTAGCTCTGGTATTGCTGGTTTCAACCTCATGGAAGGAATATTATACCTGACGATTATTTTTTATTAAATATAACAATATAATATAAGTTTTAATAAATTATAATAATATAAGTTTAGTTTTATTTACATAATTAAATAATATAATAATTGGTTTTTTTTTTTAATGAAGTTAAGAAAATAATCAAAAGTTATTTTTTTTTGCACGGAAGTGTACGTGCGCGAACTTTCCCCCACTACGACACTCGATGCTCAAGAAGTTTGCCGGGAGTTATATGAGCGTTGAGCTCACAATCCGGAGTTTCCGGAGGTCATATCGCAAAAATCACTTTGTGATCCCTACTTTGGTTAGGACATTACAGGCTGATCACCTGATTGTCCGAAAGTAAGATGATCCGTGTTTCGTAAGGCACGTAAGCCGTTGCTCCCGGTTACTTACTGATGTAAGTTAGTAGTTACATGAGCCATGTCAGGGACCTTTGGCCTTTAGTAACCCTGATATCAGGGTTGATGGGGTTGGTAATCCACCTCACAACCCACACGATAGAAGATTAATTTTCCATCTCAAGATTCAAGGATAGAGAGAGGATTTTTTCGTGGTTTTATCCATCTATAGATCTCGAAGTCATTCTAAGCTATTTGCAGCGGACTTATTGTTTAAAATCTCCACCAACCCGCAGTTGAGCAGCGTGACTGTTCCGTTCGCTGCGACTCCCTTCCGCCACTCGACGAGGGGAGCCCTGTGCCCAACAGTGGGACATAGCATTGTGTTATTCACACTGTTAGTAATGTACATGTAGGGTAAGTACATAATGTATAAACTAGTGTTGCTTATCGATAACTGTCGATAGTTAAAAAAAAATCAAAAATAGTTGTCTGTCGATAACTGTCGATAGCTAAGAAAATGAACAAAAATATCGATAGGACTAGTGCTACCTAACGATGACAGTAGACAATTAAAAAAGAAACAAAAATATCGATAGGATTAGTAATGCCTATCGATGACTATCGATAGTTGAAAAAAAATACAAAAATATCGATAGGGCTAGCGCTGCCTATCGATGACAGTCGATAATTTATTATATATATATCGATAGGACTAGTGCTGCCTATCGATGACAGTCGATAATTAATAAAAACAATATCGATAGGACTAGTGCTACCTGTCGATGACAGTCGATATTTTAAAAAAACAAAAATATCGATAGGGCTAGTGCTACCTGTCGATGACAGTCGATATTTAAAAAAAAAAACAAAAATATCGATAGGACTAGTGCTGCCTATCGATGACTTTCAATAGTTGAAAAAAATATATATATACTTTTTTTTATTTTTATTATTATTACAAACGATTGCAAAGTACATTATCATGTTTAGTAGTAGTCTACATAATAGTATGTATAGTTTTAATACTATTGTTAGTTAAGTCACTAGCAATTTTTCGATACTACAAAACTATGACTAAACTGATTTTTGTTTTTTATAGCACTCACACGTGCTTAGGGAAACTCACAAAGAGAAAAAATCGAAAAAATCAGGCTCGGACAGGGCACGGCACTGTTGCCCAAACGATGGAACATCTGACATCGTGTCCTGCGTGCCCGAACACCTGCACGCAGGAGGATCTGATGAGCGCTGCAGATAGCGCCATACTTGTTGCCAAGTTTTGGGCCGGTGCTATTTAGTTTGCCATCGACACGATAAGAAGAAGGGCTTGAACCCGCAGCCCTTGTCAAGCCGGGACGAGCGTGTTAACCATTACACCACCGGGTCCACCTCCTGTCCGTGCGAAGTTCTTTCGATCTATGTATCGTCATTAATTTTAGTACTCCTCTAGTAACGGCCTCTGGTCCAAAGGTTGAGCGTTGGACTCACGATCCGGAGGCCCCGGGTTCGAATCCCGGTGGGGACATATCACAAAATCACTTTGTGATCCCTAGTTTGATTAGGACATTACAGGCTTATCACCTAATTGTCCGAAAGTAAGATGATCCGTGTTTCGGAAGGCACGTTAAGCCGTTGGTCCCGGTCATTATTTACTGATGTGAGTGAGTAATCGTTACATGAGCCACGTCAGGGGCCTTTGGCGGCTCAATCATAACCCTGACCCCAGGGTTGATGAGGCTGGTATTCCACCTCACTACCCACACGATAAGAAGAAGATTAGTACTCAATATCCTAGATAGATTGCGCCGGCATCGGCGTGATTTACAGAAATAAATTCATATCTAGAGTCCTATCGATATTTTCGGTGATTTTCAAGGTCAACTATCGATTGTCATACTATCGACAGTTCGTCAACACTAGTATAAACACATGACAATGATAATGTGAAATGAAATGATCAATGAACAAAAAACATTTTTTTTTAAATCACAAAAATCGCCTTAGAATGAAAACCTTGTAAGCGCCTTTTCGAAAAACCAACACATACAATTTAACCAAGTGAGCGAGACTGTGATCCTGCAGACAAATTGCTTATGCAATTTTGCAGGACATTGCATTTAAACTAAGGGTATCATTTAAGCTATCACCAATTTAATTAGTTTTGTGTTTCTTAAATAATAGGGTTTGTCCTCAAAATAGTAGATCTGTCACCAAAATGTAGTCACCAAACAATACAAAATCAGTTCCACAATAAATCACCTAAAATCCTGAGATATAAGGTCTAGTACCAAATAAATGTTTTTGTATGTATTATAATAGGTGTGTCCTAATAAGTATTTAAACAAACTAATTTAAAGAGATTACCAATAAATCATATTATGTTACTAGAAAATTGCATTAAGTTCAAATAAAAAATTAGGGTTGTCATCATCGTTTCAACCAAAAGATTCTGCTACTTAACTAGACTCCCAAGGTTCTAAATTTCCACTGGTAGTATAAATTATATTTAGCAGAGTAGTAAATAAAACAATTAAAGTCAATATAATCAATATTTATTATTTAAAATAATTACCACTGAACAATCAGCGCTGGTTTAAAATAGCTGGCTTATGGCACGCCGCCCGCGTCGCGCATCGTGTGATCGAACCTAGTTACCTACTACCCATCGTTGAGGCCGGATTGGTCAATTTTTAAAGCGCGCCAATTTGTCTCCGCCCCTTTGATCATTTTTTCATTAAAATTATAAATTGATGTATTAAATTGGTAACGAATACTATTAATTTAATATCTGAACGAAATAAAATGTTACTACTGTATTGGTGACAAAATATCAAATAAAAAGGAGTCGCAGTCAGGGATCGATAATCGATTTATTTGGTGACAGATCTACCATTCTGAGCACAGAGTTATTATTTAAGTAACAAAACTGTTATTATAAGAACGAAGTTTATATTCATGTAATGCAATATAATTTTATTGGTTATCGATCTCTTATTTTACACATATATTAACATTAATTTGATAATTCATACCTGGGAACAATTTTTGTTTATCTGAGAACGAAAATATTTCGTGGCGATAGATCTATTTATTAGGTGATACATCTTGATGACAAATATAAATTTTGGTGATAGAAAATATAGTCCCCTTAAACTAATGTTATACTTAAGGCTTAATAATAATAAATAAATAAAATAAAATAAAATCTTTTTTTGACGTGACTTATTGATTTGCCAATGGCATTAACTACTTGGCCGGGCAAATTACAAAACTTCGCAACAGAGACGCCAGTTCAAACAACAAACCAGCGGGCTTAGCATCGTAAGCACGCGACTCTTTCTCGCCGCGATAGAGATCATCTGTCTCTTTCTGTGCAGTACTGTGAGAGAGTGACGGGTGACGTATGTCGAGGCGAGAAAGAGTCGCGCGCTTACGGTGCTAAGCCCGCAGGTAAAATACAGTCCCGGTTTTATGCCTGGAATGAAATAGCGTTTTAAGTTTACGCGGTTATTATCATAATTAAAACACATAATAACGGGTTCTTACCGCGTTTAAAATAGGGGATAATCACGGGATGACATCCCGATCATGGCACTTGCAACAGTGTCGAAATATCGGGAGTCTCATATCCCCATTTTAAACGCGGTAAGAACCCGTTATTATGTGTTTTAATTATGAAATAGCGTGTCTTTTACGAAGGATGAAGAAAATCACATGCGCGTGTCATTTTTCAAAAAGGTGCTTACGTAGTTTAGTTCTTAAGGCAACTCCTTTTTTCCCCAATTCCTTTAGCAGAAAGTTCCTTTCGCAAGATGGCGCTTTTACTTCTAAAACTCAACATGGTCTTTGGCTTGATTTTTACAAAATAGCTTCTCTTTTCTTTCTTTCTTATTTATCTTTGATGTTGCTAAGATAAAAAAAGGAAAGTCTGTGCAAGAAACTGTTTAAGAACCGAATATATTGAGGGACATTTTGAAAACTGGATATATTGAGGAGAGACATTACGAAAACCGGATATTTTGAGAAAAAATACTTTGATAAACAGGGTTATTAAAATGGCCACATCGAAGCAATTCATCTAAGAAAGCAATATTGCTATTTGACATTTGTTTGCATTGCGCACTTACTTTTATATGCGCCAATGTCAAATTGCAATATTGTTTTCTTAGATGAATTGCTTCGATGTGGCCATTTTGACCCCCTCAGATATATTTCGAAAGGGACATTTTGAGAAACAGATATATTGCGCAAGTGACAATTTGAAAACATTTTTTTTTTAATGTAATAGGCTCGCGTTTGGCCACAATCTCACCTGATGTTAAGTGACGATGTGGTCTAGGATGGGTCACGCTTACCTAGCAAATGCCTATTCACTCTAGCCTTGAAGACTCCTAGATTATACCGTGTCGGAAAAACAGACGACGGCAGACAGTCAGACGGTCAGACTAGATGTGAGGTAGATTCCGAGACCGGGATATTTTCAGGAGGGACATTTTGAGACACGGACATTTTGAGAAACAGATATATTGCGAAAGGGACATTCTGCTAAAAAAATAACGGTTTACAAAGATGACAATTGTACATTTAAAATATAGGAACAGAACTCCAATAGTAACATACTGAATGCAAAAACGGTACCATGCAAGCTTAAGCTAGCGGCGCGCTATGATGGCGATTTTGACACAATAAAGTACATCAATTCGCTCCATCATCGTAGGCATAAAAAGAAACTTGATGAGCGGGGCAAACGTCAAAACGGACACGATTTGGGACAGATGGCATTAACTACTTGGCCGGACAAATGGGGAGCGCTGAGGGCTCTCACCCGGTACAAAATTTAAGACAACAAGCCTGAGAGTGCTCAGTTCGGCTCAGCTCAGTACGTCGTTTGAGAGGAACAAATTTGAAAGAATTAATCGACACTAGTGGGTCGATAGCGATACTGAATGAAGGCCCTGGCATGGGCAGTGTCGGGGTTCTGAAGTGTTTGTTGTCGCGAGCTGATTGGCCGCCTCTGTGTAATCGGGTCTTCGCGCCGATATTTTTCAGTATCGTCCCTAAGGAGTCAAGACGGCCATAATCATACCATTTATTACGTTCCACGTGGTAGAAGGCTGGTAACATAAGTCATCATAGAATGCCGCTAGTTTAATTAAAAAATAATAAATACTACTCATAGAGCTAATTTCGGTATTTATTTTTATTTTTTTTAACGTAAAAACTTTATTTGTTATTAATTAATATCATAAAATATATATAAATTATTATTTAAAAATATTACATTTTATAAACCCTACCTACCAATGCTAATCTACAAATTCATAATTTTTATTTAGATTCAATTTAATTTATTATAAGGAAAATAATAATAATTTTAAGTATATTAATAAAAAAATATAAATTTTCATAAAAAATATATTTTTATAATTTACTGTCACATAAAAAATACATTTAATTTTAACCGTAACTGATCTACAACCATGCAATGTCAAAACTACAAATTTAAATTCTTTTTGGAAAAAAATTTTTACCTCTTTTTTTAACGAATTTCGGGGTTCGCCTCACTAGAACTTTCCTTTCGCCGACTTTAACTTTCGCCCCTTTTACCGGTATTTTTCTAATACCCACCGGTTTTCTACCGTTTGCGGTTTGCGGTACTTTTCTACCGTTACCGGTAGTTACCGAAAGTTTTCTATTATTACCGGTTGTTACCGGTTTTCTATTATTACCGGTTGTTACCGGTATTTTCCTAGTGTTAACGGCTACCGGTACGTTCCTAGGGGTTGATACCGGTATTTTGTTAACGACCCTCCCTTGTACTTTCCTTGGCAGTTTCTGTTGTGTTATGTTTCCCGTTTTAGCTATTTTGAAAAGTACATACATATTTTTAGATATATAATAATACTGAATTAAATCGAAATATATTTGAAAATTGTATAGAAATTCTATTCGTCAACCTTTTTAAACATCTGGCTCGGACGGGATTTGAACCCAGCTCTTGTTAAGCCGGGACGAGCGTGTTAGCCATTACACCAGCCGATCCTCATCCTGTACATGCGAAATTTTCGATCTATATGGCCATTATTGCCGACGCTCTAAAGCTAAAATTGACGTGTGTTTCATACATTTTTAACCTGTCCATTACCCGGCCCTCTCCTTTTCGGCGGATAAGAAAATGACAGATATAACTTGAAAAAAAAGAGGTCCACAGGAATTGACACCAATTTGCTGGAGTTACACATACACCCAGCATTGGAACCTTTAGATGTTCAAGATGCTTATTAAAAATTTAGGTATTGACGAACATAATTTCCATTTAGTCAAAATATTTCTAACATCACCCTGTGAGAACTAACGACTATTATTTTACACAATATTAATTTATACATTTTGTATTTCGTTACAAATATAATAATTTATTAAGAAAAACGTGGTTTGCACTTGAAAAATATAGTTTTAATAATTATTAGTGATGTGAAATTATGTTAGTGAAATATATGGTTAAAAACATCTTTAAAATATTTATTACATTTAATTTTAATCTTAGATTCTGACAGAGGGCAGCAATAAGTGACAGTACTATTCAGAGGCGGAGGACAGGAGTCCTAGTACGGCATTGAAATAGACTACTCTGGGCGCCATCCCACTCGCGTCAGACAGAATACTGCGGGGCGGAAGGCGATAGGGAAACCAGTGCCCTGTTTTCCCATAAAAAAGTAGCATGAAGAATGCTACACTGACAAGAGCGTGGCTCTTAAATTAGTGATGAATTTTTCATTAATGCCGACGACTGAGGACTGGATTAGGGTGACCACAATTTTTTTTTACCTAAACAAAATTTACAGAATTGGAACCGGTAAATAATGGTCATATTCTGAATTTTTTCAATGTTTACTGTCTATTTATTTGTACCCTCTTGTATAAGTTGTTTTTATCACGTGCTTTAATTGTATTTTATGTGTTTTGTTTTATATTTGTTACTGTGTCGTCCCTATCTTTCTTTCTATTGAAGGTGGGACATTTCCAGGATATTAAAAAGACATTTTCGACCACATACCAAAAGCTGATAAAGTTCTGTTTAGTGCAGTGACCACACCGTGATGTGTATTTATGGTATTTACAAGTTCTCGATGCATCGATGCGTTTCAATGATTTCATAACCAGCGATCGACGGTGAGGAAATTTTCGGGCCACATTCCTACAAAAAATACAGATGGCGCTGTATAGCTCTGAGGGGATAATTGCCTTTATTCTCACTGCTCGGGTACGTCATTCAAAATATAATGTAACTAGCTTTTGCCCGCGACTTAATCCACGTGGCGTGTTATAAAAGAGAGATCTTTGTGTGTGTAGGAGTGCATAGCGGTTTAGATTTTTCATACAAAACGATTTTCCCGCTAATTCCCGTTCCCGTGGGAATTCCGGGAATTCCTTTCTTAATGCACCTCTACGGTACCTAAGCTATGTTCCTTCCAAATTTCAAGTGCCTACATTTAGCCGTTTAGGCTGTGCATTGATATGTCAGTCTGTCAGTTTCTCCTTTTATATATTTAGATGGCTTAAATAAAAACAATTATTACTTGTTATTTGGATCACATCACGTATAGAATTACG
Source organism: Pectinophora gossypiella (assembly GCF_024362695.1). NCBI lineage: Eukaryota > Metazoa > Arthropoda > Insecta > Lepidoptera > Gelechiidae > Pectinophora > Pectinophora gossypiella. The sequence continues at coordinate 5,385,741 of NC_065432.1, forward strand.
TTGTTACCTATATTGCTTGTCTTTATTTTGATCAAAATAATAATGGGTGGAAGATGTGTTGTGCCCGGGTGTAATAACAAGGGTCACTTATTCCCAAAAACAAAGAAAAAAGATGCATATGTCTGGAATCCATGAAATTAGAAGGTTAAACGACGGGAACCTTGTACAGAGCCATCTTTATTTTTATTAGGGAACGTACCAGCCAGGAAGGTACAGTCATGAGCAATATCATGTACCCCCTTTAGAACCCTGTCGCACTATCATATTTGACATTTAATGAGACTTACGGTTTAATTTGTCAAAAAAGTTAATGTGACATGGTTTCAAAGTGTATACATATTAGTACTCGTGACCGTATCTCATTCCGTGATCTCCGCCTATCCCAGTGGGTTATACATATATGTATATATATGTGTATGTAAAAACACATCGATATATCGAGACGAAAATGAGCTGATGTATTCTGAATCTTATGTACTTAATAAAAGTTAGTACTACCATGAACGAACTATACTAGATTCAAATTCAAAAATATCTTTATTCAGTAGGTAACATAGTTACACTTTGAATCGTCAATTTTTACATAACGAACGTCTCATCCGCCTAAAACTACTGCAGCTTCTCACAACCTGTATAGCCGGGGAAAAGCAGCTGCAAGAAAAACCTCGGCAATGAGTATAGTTTTCTTTTATTATGGCTCTGGTTCTAGTCCACTGGCTGAACCCTGAGTATAGTTCGTCCATGCTAACAAGTAATGTGAAGTTAGTGTTAAGCATAATGTAAGTAAGATATCTTACCGCCAGTGGTGCGTCGTCTGTACTCCCTCTTTGCCTTTCTTTCTAACGCTTCTGGAAGGAAAAAGCTGTCGTTTAGAAAACTTAACAATATAACACAGCACGCCGATAACCTCGAAAGCATACCACTTCAAGGATCTGTGTACTGACGTGCATAGTACACACGGTGTTAGCGACATCGTGACATGGTACCAAAGTGTATACATATTAATGCTCGTGACCGTACAGGGTGTGAATAGGCATTTTCTGGGTAAGCTCGTTCCACCGTCGATCTTTTCTTCTCCTCGTGGAAGAACGAAGTCAAGAGCAAACCCATCTTAATTTTAAAAAAAGTGACGCCGTAACGAATACTGAGGGGGATGATTCTGACAATGATTCTGAGTTGATATCAAGTGGAATTTCCTGTCGGAAAATTCATGAACATTTTATAGTTTTAATTATTTTGCAGTTCCATGATTGTGTGACGGAAAATTCCACTTGATATCAACTCAGAATCATGGTCTGAATCATCCCCCTCAGTATTCGTTACGATGTCACTAACACCCTGTATACGTCGCGCTGTCAAAACTTCAATAGCGCGTTCTAGGACTGCAGTGAATGCTGTGCGCGCCATCTGTTGGTAATAGGCGGAACTAGCTGATCAACTAGTTGGGTCGTAAACTTACCGAGTTCCCTCGCGCGCTTCCTGGCCAGGTACTCAGGGCTCGTCTTGTCCACGCGTGGTCTGCCACGCTTCCTCTTCTCCCCGGGGGGAGTGCCGTCGACGCCGCTGCTGATCATGGCCGCTGGAATAAAAAAAAAACGGTAAAAACTCGGTGAGGCGTGGGTACTTAGTCCATCCCGCGATGGATGTACCTCTGACAACCCCATTGGGATATAGTCGTGATCTTATTTAATATGACTTACGTAGAAAGTTCTTTTTACTATTAGTTTATTTTTATAATACATTTATGGCGAAATTAAAACATCACAAAAAGAAAAAAAACAATGCAAATTAAAAAGAAAATAATATTGTGTGGCGGTGGGTCCATATCATCGCGCTGTGCGTCACACGGTGTAAGATTGGAATAGTCTCAAAGTGCATTCATAGTATGCTTTAGGAAGGCACGTTAACCCGTTGGTCCCGGTTATTACTCACTAAAGTAAGTACACACATAATTACACTTCAACCTATGGTGCTTTAAATTCCATGGACGAACACAAGTTGTCTTTTTTTTTCTTTTTTTTAAGTGACGCCCAGCGAAGGTCCCTATAAAACACCTCAACCTATAATGCTTTTAATTCCATGGACGAACACAAGATTTTTTTTAAAAAAAATTAAGTGATGCTCAGCAGTGGGCCACATAATTACACCTCAACCTATAGTGCTTTAAATTGCATGGACGAACACAAGTTTTTTCTTTTTTTTCCTTTTTTTTAAGTGACACCCAGCAGAGGGCCACATAATTACATCTCAACCGGCTTTAAATTCCATGGACGAACACAAGTTTTTTTTTTCTTTTTTTTTTTAAGTGATGCCCAGCAGAGGGCCGTATTACACCTCAACCTATAGTGCTTTAAATTCCATGGACGAACACAAGTTATTTTTTTTTTCTTTTTTTTAAGTTATGCCCAGCAGTGGGCCGTATTACATCTCAACCTATAGTGCTTTAAATTCCATGGACGAAGACAGGTTTTTTCTTCTTTTTTTTTTTAAGTGATCCCCACCTCAACCTGCAACCTGCTTTAAATTCCATGGACGAACACAAGTTGTTTCTTTTTTCTTTTTTTTTTACGTGATGCCCACCTCAACCTTTAGTGCTTTAAATCCCATGGACGAACACAAGTTTCCATTTCTTTTTTTTTTAAGAGATGCCCAGTGTTGGGCCGTATAATTACCCATTTCTTTGGCTTGTTTCCTCGCCGCCAGGTTGGCGAGATACTCTGGCGATGTTTTGTCAATCCGAGGGCGACCGCGCTTACGTTTGATCGGCGTTGGAGTACCACTTGACTCCGCTGGACAGATGGAAAAAAAAATGAAGCGACAGGAGAAAAAAAAATCTTTTACGGAAAAACCTTAAAAAAAAAAAATTTACCATAAAAGACAACTGGAGAAGAACATAAAAATAAATATCTCGAAAAAATTAAAAAATATACTTCTTATTTTTTTAGAAAAAAAATTTTACAAAACACAAAGACATACATTAAAAATACATTTGTAATATTGTGAAGGAAAAATAAGGAGAAGTACAAAATTAATTTTATACTTAATTGCACCAAAAAAAAAACTAAATAAATTATGGTGATGTAACGACTTTCAGACATTCGCGAATACGTTTTAAAAAGCAATATTGCTATTTGACATTAGTTGATTTTGCTTTTTAGATGAATTACTTCAATGTGGCCTATTTAGATCCCCTGGTTCCATTTATGCCTCAATTTTGGTGACACATGTACACTCTAGTCACTGTTGGTAGTCCTAATAAAAAAAAAACAAACTACCATCCCATCTTAACGTGCCCCTACAGTAAAAAAAAATATCAAATATTAAGTGGAGCACGTTACCGCATAAACTATCTCAAGAGATACGCGAACATTCACGAATGTGAATGTGAATATAAACTTTAACTTCTTAAGGGTAATAGTAAAAATAAATAATTATGAAAGGTAAAAACCAGTTTTGTCAAGCAATAGTAACAGGCATAGTTTAAGATTTTGCAGTAGAAAATGTCGAAAAAACGAATATTAAATTTTATATTACTTGCCGATTCTTTTAATTAATTTAAAGTTATTAATTTTGTTGTCCGTCGAAAAGGAATACGACGGATTATTAACAGCTGTAATTTTTTTTTAAATGTTTATGGCCTGGAAACAAGGTCTTTTAGCTAATCAAGTTGAGATTTTTAAAATGGACGAATTAAATAGGCAGTTCGCTGGTACTATACACCTGCCTACTGCCTGCGGGGATACAGCGTGATGCTGTGGTGTTATGCTTCAGAAGCTCATTGTCCCATCGTCGAGATATAGGTCCCGATTCCTGCAGACACCTCCTAATTTTACTTTAAGTTATACCTGTCATTTTCTTATCCGCCGAAAAGGAAAGGGACGGACGATTGACAGCTCTTAATTTTAGGAAGAATGAGTAAATGAATGAATAATCCGGGCGAATCAAAAAGGTATCTCGCTGGTATGCAAACCGTTTGAACGTGTGCTGTCCACTTAATTCTGTCGCCTTTGTAAAATTTTGATGATTTAGATTTGTGCTTATAATTGACGTGTGTTCCATAAATTTTATGCTTGTCGCTTACCCGTCCCTTTCCTTTTCGGCGGATAAGAAAATGACAGATATAACTTAAAATAAAATTAGATAATGTTTACAGGAATTAGCACCATTGTGTTATTATACTTTTTTATAGTTTTTGAGACAAGACGTTATAAGTCAAGTTGGGAAGTTTTTACCGACTTCAAAAAAGGAAGAGGTTCTCAATTCGACCGTATATTTTTTTTACTAGTTTGCGCCCACAATCTTTTGAATTATTACATGTTTCCTCGCCTTATGGTTGTCTGGAAGAAATCGCCATAAGCCGTGTACCTGGTTGTGGTGTCTTTTGTGAATATTTTCTTTTGTTTTGGTGCAATAAAGTATGTTTGTTTATTTGTTTGTATTTGATATAAGTCGTAAACTTACGCGTAGATATGGGTTCCGTCTTCTGTCGGGCTGCGTACAGCTCCACCGCGGGTGGAACGAAGTGGGACACGGGGGATCTGTAGTCCACTGACAGTGGCAAACCGCCAGGAACTGTAGAAAAAAAATACAAGCGTTAAAAAAACCTAGAAGACCTAGAAGGACGTACATTGACCAAATTGGAGATGTACTTAGAAAAGGTTTATTGCGATCTACTCTGAACCGGCGTGCGTGTATGAAACGATTGAAGAATATGGAGGAAGCAAGAGAAGTGTGTCAGGATCGAAGCAAATGGAATTCCATAGTCTCTGCTTACCCCGGTGGGAAATAGGCGTGAGTTTATATAGGTATGTGAACACATTGCATAACATAAACAGCCTGTATACGTCCCACTGCTGGACACAGGCCTCCCCTCAATCAACCGGAGGGGGTATGGAGCATACTCCACCACGCTGCTCCACTGCAGGTGTTTTTACAGCTAAAAGCTGGGACCATGGTTTAACGTGACCTTTAAGCACGGTGACCAGGTGATTCAAGCCCTTACCAAACAAAGGACAGTCTCACAAAGTGATTTCAAGGCTGTTATTAATAAAATAAAAAACCAATCTTCTTCTTCTTTGCGAGTCGATGGCTCGAAACTAAATTTTTGCTGACCAATAATTGGCCACGCTTACGGCATTGTCAGTGGCTTCGTACAGGTTTTTAATAGTGCAGGTGTTAGGGCACTTAGGACAGCACAAAAGGTGAGCCATAGTTTGTGGTGATACTCCACACTCGCAATCATCGCAACCATCAACCAGGTAAAAACCAATAAAATAGCATAAGAACCTTGATCAAGACCATAAATGTCTCCATTGGGTTGCATTTTGGGCTTCTTCTCCGGAGACTCCTGACTGGTGCGGGGGGAGGAGTCCTCCCGCTGCAGGGGGGGCAGGGCCGAATCCAGTTGACTCTCACACAGTGCCATGATAATGCTGAAAAGAAGGGTACACAGTCAAAGCTACAGCGAAGATGCATTGACTAGGTAAGCTGTTCCACCTTTGGTTGGAAAAATTATATTTTTAGCAAACCGAAATTAAATGATTGCAGTTTTTATTATGAATTTCTTTTTTGTTGTTTGGGAAAATATTATTTCTTTTTATTCTTCTTTTAGGACTATGCAGCACACTCCTCAAAAAAAAACTGACGCTCTTAAAGTAGTACGCCACACATTTCCAAAGAGCGCAAGAAAGAGACAGAACTAGTTTTCCAACTAAAAAAATAAAATTAAGTTAGTAAACAAGATAAAAAAATTTTTTTTGACTGCCGGAACGCTCCTAAGCTCTGCAGGCTCCAAAAAAAATTGAAGTGGAGACTTGAAGTGATTGCAAATACAGCACTTTTTTTTGACACCCTCCAAACATTCATCTTGTATTTATAGATTAAGCGCCTATCTTATTATATTGTAATTAGACGCCCGCACTTTATATTGTTAATAGACATAGAAGAGAGAGGCCACCTGACACAGGTTTCTTTGCATACCTACTAGGTAGGTCTTAGCCCTAGCCTATAGAATAATAAAAAAAAAATTGAAAAATTTTAAAAAATTAATTACTATTATGTGAGAGCCCTCAGCACCTCCCAATTGTCTGGCCAAGTAGTTAATGCCATATGTCGCAAATCTACAATAAGTCATATCAAAATAAAAAAAGACAACTTTCTACCAATGTTTTATTCTACAGAGGAAGACGAGAGCAAAAAGGAGATAACATTTTTAACTTTTGAATACTTTTTTTTTAAATTACCTTTTTTAGAATGGAGAATGCTCATGATGTACTTTTAATAAACTTTTAACAAAAAGAAATATTCAAGTAAATATGAATTTATCAGTACTTCAACCATAGGGCCTGGATGAAAAATAGAAGTTTTATTTTTTTAGTTGTATCAACATTATTTGTTTTTTTTTAGACACAAATATTTGCACCACTTTGCATTCTTTAACTAGTGTAAATAATGTTAGTTGGTTATCATGATTGCAAGGATATCTTGTTGTTGTAAACAAAAATTTTGATCTACATTATACAAAAGTAGGTACATGAAATAAAATTTACTAAAATAAACATTTGTAGGTATTTTTTTTATCAGACCTGATTTATCCACAAGTACATACACAAACATATTAAAACCTAACTATTAATTTATATACCAAAAAAGTACAACTTTTTAATAGCTTGACAGTAACATTTTTTTCCTTGCTGACTGTACTTACACTATAGTAGTGATTAAACAGGTACAGTTGTAAAACTGGTAGGAACATAATGTAAGTGTAATTATACTTGCCAACAGATTAAAAACATTATTGAACAATGTCGTAACAATTGCATTGAGTACTCACCCTTAGTTAGATTCCATTTTGAAGAAACAACACCAAGAAAAAATAACTTACACTACTACACTTAACAGCAACACTAAACTTACGAAAAAACAACTATTACACGACTTAAAACGTATTAAAACTTAAAACTAACAACAAACACGGGATTAGAGCACGGAAAAAAATATTGCGAACGACGATTTTTCACAATTGCTTCAACTAAAATGGTGCAGCAAAAACCCTTCACGAATATGGTCGAAAAACAGGTTTGCCGCAGTTACTAAATGCACCCACTACATCGTAGGGGCCGCGGAACGTTTTTGGAAACTAATTACAAAAGTTTTGAAAGCCGATTGTCGTAGATATAAACAAATTTCGCGAGACCCAAAAACTCGCTTGACGTCCATTTGCAAGGCAACAGAATGATGCTACTGCCTTCGGTAAGTGCGAAGAGGACGACCGTATTTTTGCACTGGCAACATTTATGACGACGTGACAGTTTACCGTTAGCGCGCGGTGGCGTCGCTATTTTGTCCGAATAGTGCTATCGTAGTGACTAGTCACAGCATTCGAAGCAGTTTTTATTTCATATCAGTAGTAATTTAATGGCTTTTGACATTTTTATATTTGAAACGTGTTTTAAATTAATTATTGCATGTTTAAATAATTAATTTACCAATTTTGATACAAAATGTTTTCCCGAGTTTTATAACAATAAACTGCACACTTCCATTCGGAACATTCAGAAAAGTTACTAAAATCTTCCACAAACTTTCACACAGGGTCGGATTATGGTAAAAAATAGGAAAATCCTTCAAAACGTAATTAAAAAGATGTTAATCTAATTAAAACTCGTAGTTAAATATTGCTTTCATTAATCTAAAATAATGATAAATAAAAATGAGAAGAAAAGTAATCAATTTTGTGCCTAAACATGCAACATCGACATGGGTGTGGGACAAGCAAGCAGAGGAAGACAGTATGTAATAACAATAGGTATAGGTAGGTGGAGCGTTGAGTTGGCATTTTGTATTATTACCTACGAGCCTGTTATCGCGTGTCGTGTTATCGCTCGCGTCTCGAGGTTACCTACTCTTTTGTGAGGTTTCACCTTGTATTCTCTTTGTATGTACGCGCGCGATGACGTAAATCGACTCGTTTTTAATTATGAATTTTAAATTCAGTAATTTTTCCGCCATTACGAGTACTGGGCGTTTAAAATGTTGTTTAAATTCATTTAACTAGGTAGCTAGTTGCTATTCGATTAGTTTGGTTTTGTATTATTGTAATTTAAAAAAATACGGTTTATAAAAGTTATAATAGTTTAGGTAGTTAGATACCTACGTATTCTAAAAAAACAAGTGGCATTTACCTTATCTACTTATTTAAGCAATTACAGCAATGGACAACTTCGCGCCAAGAACAATCCGGCACGGGGGTCATCTCCACTCTCTCTTAAACAATGAGCTAATGACGCAAACAAAAAAATATAGCGGAAATCGGACGTCGTTTAAGAGAGAGTGGAGATGACCCCCGTGCCGGATTGTTCTTGGCGCGAAGTTGTCCATTGCTGTAATTGTTTGCTGCATTAACAGTCGTTAATAACCATCAATCCGCACTGGGCCCGCGTGATGGTTTAAGGCCCGATCTCCCTATCCATCCATAGGGAAGGCCCGTGCCCCAGCAGTGGGGACGTTAATGGGCTGTTGATGATGATGATGATGAAGCAATTGTCGGTCCCAGTTATTGGTACACTGTCAACAGATATTAAGCCAAGTTGGAGTCCGTAGGTTGGCTAGAAAACTTTAGCACTGAGAGACTTTCCTGGCAACGTTCCCCAATAAAAATGTAGATGGCTCTGCCTAGATTTAACGTGATGATTGAATTACCTATATTCTCATTACTTGGGTACATAATTATTAAAAAATATACCTAATGTAATGGCAGAAATATATAATATATAAAAATAAGTAAATAAGGTCATCATTTACCTATTTTTTGGGGAACAAAGTCCTGGAAAGTCCATCATTGAAATATTACAATGAATAGGCCTTTACTTGTATCTGAAGGCAGTATCGAATTAGTTAATGAGTAGCAATGACGTCAAAGTTTTAGAAAAATATTATATGTTTTATGACTGTTCACTTTGTAATGAGCTAATGACGCAAACAAAAATTATATTTAGGTCTTTATTTTTCCTGATCATTGACCCCTTGATTGTAAGTAAGTAATTGTTACATGGGCCATATCAGGGGCCGTTGGCGGCTCAATAATAACCCTGACACCAGGGTTGCTGAGGTTGGTAATCCACCTGACAACCCCACACGATAGAAGAAGAAGAAGATTAACCACTCTATGCAAAATTGTACCGTTACGTTTAATGCCATTCTAATTACAGAACAAAACATAACAATAGCACAAAACGTAACAAATAAAACATTAAAAAGGGTGATCCTGCAGACAAATTGCAATTTCTGGTAATAATAGTTTATTATGATACATTGTAATAATGTGTAATAAATAAATAAATACTTCCCTGAGTTTTTTGTTTTTATTTAAATAAATAATTATAACATGGCAACACTTGTACGTCAATGTCATCATCGTCATACGTTTAGAAATTTGAATGTTTATTATTTCTGAACGACTGCAGTTTCTGTCAAGTTGCACTTTTTTGGTAGGAAAATAGAAATAATAGCAATAACCAAAAAAGACTGATATAATATTTTTATAAAGCGCTTTCTTTGTTTAACGTATAGCTTGTTGTTTATGTTATATTTATTATACAATGAGATTGATTACGATTATTATTGTTGTTTTGTAAAGTCACTGAGATTTGTATTGTGATTTTAAAACAAATTACCATTATAGTCTACAATTAGCATTTCGTTTTCACTAGTGAACAAATGAAGCCATTACGGCTGTAACAAGCTCTAAGCGTGGTCGCTAATTTTTGAATAAAAATTAGTCTTTATCTTATTTCGATTTTGAGTTTTTAAATCAAAATGAGCAGATGTGATTTTAAAGTGGTGCTATTAGGGAGTGAACATGTGGGCAAGACAAGTTTAGTGCTTAGATTTGTTAATTGTCGGTTTAATTCGGGCACTCCTTATCAAAATGTAAGTACATAATCACTTGCTTGATACAGTTCAATATCTTTTTTTTTGCTTTTGTATATGTTTTTTTTTTATATAAAGGACTATAATAACCGTAACTGTTTGAGACCCGTCCCCACTTCCAGACACTTTATACATGTTAGTGGTTAAAAAGATTAGGAATTAGTTTTAAGTTCAGAATACATGGAATTTAGAAAAAAAAGATAGATAAAAAGTTTTTCGAAAATCGAAAATAAAAGAAAAATATACAATGATGTTCCAGGGGGTACCAAAAGTAGAAAAGAAATAAAGAAAGTATTTATTATTAGAGTATGCCACAGTAACAATACAAAAACAGTAGGAAAAAAAAAACTTACACAAAATTAAATATTAACAGAATCATAAAAAGTATAGATAAAAAATAATAAAATACAAAATGTTGGTCGTAACAGTCATGTCAAACCCCATGTATATGGAGAAAGTCACTATAGAATAAAAATATTGACTTGTTAAGATGCTTCCAATGGGATAAATATATATATAAAAAAAATTGAATTAGAATTAGAATTTGGATATATCTGCAATCTGTTAGTAGAAAGGACCTATTGACTCATCATCCTTTGTTTATTTATTTATAGCCTTGTACCAGAAATACAAGTTACATTTTAAAGTTTTTCCTTAATCTACAATAACCAAATCTGTGTGCCTTTGGGTAAAGGCCTCCAACAACAGAAATCAGAAATCAGAGTCATTTATTCAACATAATAATTATTATCATGGATAAACTTGTTGAAGGTTAATGTAACATTTTTGAATTTACGTCATTTCGCAAGGTGTTATGGCTGAGGAGAAGAAATGATAAGAAACTGCAACAGCAACACATCTTTTAACACCCTATCGTACATAAATAATATAACATCAAATTACTAAAATATAATACATGTAAAAGTCATACGTAAAAACCCGGGATCCGGCTAAATCTCCCCTTATAAATGGGTATTCGGGCTTTCGGGTATTCAGAGAAAGTCGTTGTAGAAAAAAAATATCAACTTGTTAAGGAACTTCAAATGGGATATATGTCTGCAATTTGTTTAGAGGAGAGCGTTTTGACTCATCATCTTTGGGTAATTTATTTATTTATAGCCTTATATCACGACTTGGACCATCCGTGATCTTGGATCGTGATCCGTGGTCTTGGATGATCCGTGCTTCGGTAGGCACGTTAAGCCGTTGGTCCCGGTTACTACTTGCTGATGTAAGTACGTAGTCGTTACATGAGCCGTATCAGGGGCCTTTGGCGGCTCAATAGTAACCCTGACACCAGGGTTGATGAGGTGAATTACCTCACAAACCCACACGATAGAAGAGGAGACGACTTGGACGCTTGCCGGAGGGACTCGCCGGAGTACGCACAGGACCGGGAAAAATGGAAAGAGGAAGGGGAGGCCTTTGCCCAGCAGTGGGATCTTGTAGGCTAGATTAGATTAGCCTTATATCAGAAATACAAGTTTTTCCTTAATTAATGATAACGAAATCTGTGTGCCTTGGGCAAAGCCCTCCCACATTTTGCTCCATTCTACTTTCATCCAGGTCATTTGCTTATTATCATCCTTTGTTTATAAATCATTAATAATGGGACATTGTCTTTGAGTACATTTGGAGGAATTCAAATTACTTATCCTTAATCACTTTAGCAAACATGTCACTTGAAGAATTGTTTTTATGATTTAAATGATTATTTGTCTTTTAAAACGTGAAATTTTAAATTTATTATGTTTGGAAGTTTTGTTTTCAAATTGTTAAAAATATTTGCATGCCTAGTTAAGGTTGAATACATACTATAATACATACTATAATAATCTTTTGTAAATTGTATTCTGACAAATAAAAATGATTGATTGATTAAAAAAAAAAAAAAACTTCTGTGGCTTAGAGGGATATTACATCTATCCAACATTCGTCAATTATGATTTAGGATTAAAACACAAATCGACCTTATTATTATTTAACTATGATCGTTATTTGTAGTTGAGGAGCTCGGTCTGCGATTGTTGAAGTTAAGCAACTTTCGCAAAGGCCGGTCATAGGATGGGTGACCACAAAAACAAAGGAACTTTCATCTCGAGCTCCTCCGTGCTTCGGAAGGCACGGGGCCCCGGCTGCATTAGCAGTCATTAATAACCACCAATCCGCACTGGGCCCGCATGGTGGTTTAAGGCCCGATCTCCCTATCCATCCGTAGGGAAGGTCCGTGCCCCAGCAGTGGGGACGTTAATGGGCTGATGATGATGGTGTTATTTGTAGGGTGGTATTAGGGTCGTATAGTGATTGACGGAATCCCGTGGTAAAACCACAATCAACCATAGACAATCAGCATACGACCCTACAAATAACGATCGCAGTGCAGTAATAATAAGGTCGATTTTTGTTTGAATAAAAAGTCGTGATTGACGAAAAATTGGTGGATAGATGTAATACCTCACTTATGAAGTGTGCAATCATCTTGCCTCTACATAAACAGCCTATATACGTCCCACTGCTGGGCACAGGCCTCCCCTCAATGAACCGGAGGGGGTATGGAGCATACTCCACTACGCTGCTCCAATGCGGGTTGGTGGAGGTGTTTTTACGGCTAATAGCCGGGACCAACGGCTTAACGTGCCCTCCGAAGTTTCAATCAGGTGATTCAAGCCTGAAAAGTCCTTACCATACAAAGGACAGTCTCACAAAGTGATTTCGACATTTATTTCTTGCCTCTGTTATTCTTTATACTATGTTATTTATTAGTGATTTTTTTTTAATTTTCAGACAATTGGTGCAGCGTTCTGTGCGAAAACGATGCATTCAAACGGCAAAGACTTCAATATTGGCATTTGGGACACAGCGGGGAGTGAAAGGTGAATATTTTTTAATTAACTGATGTACGTAGTTTAATGTAGGTATTTATTTTGTATATGTTATACAGGGTACTAGTGACGTCGTAACGAAAACTTTGAGGGATGATTGAGACCATGATTCTGAGATGATATGAAGTAGAATTTTCCGTCGCAAAAGTTTGGAACAGATAATAATAAAAAGAAAAACAAAAATTTTCATGAATTTTCCGACGGAAAATTCCACTTCATATCAACTCAGAATCATGGTCTGTACCATCTCCCTCAGTATTCGTTACGGTGTCACTAACACCCATACCTACTTGTATGGGTACAGTATGTACTTGTGCGGGGTGTAAGTGACATCGTAACGAATACTGAGGGGGATGAAACAGCTGATTATTCTGTGTTAATATCAAGTGGAATTTTTCATCGCAAAAGTATAGATTTGAAAATAATTTAAAAAAACTAAAAATTAAAAAAAATCCACTTGATATCAACTCAGAATCATGGTCTGAATCATCCCCCTCAGTATTCGTTACGATGTCACTTACACCCCGTATATTTTATTCACATTGTAATTGAATGTATACACCGCTGTGTACAAATGTATAGCTAAACAAGCGCCAAGTTTTCGCTGCATTTTTGTATCAAGCGCTGTATCTACGGTAGTGGTAAAGCCTTTTCATACAAATTTCGTGTTTTGACTATCAGTAAAAAGTAACTGATTTCACTAGTTGGATGTTGTTGTTTGTTAAGATGTAAATTAAAAGTATGATACAAATATTACTTATAAATATATTATTAAAATATTAATAACAAATAAACGTTAACATTCTTCTTCTTAAAAAAAAAAATTTAAAAAAAAAATGGAAACTTATGTTTAACCCTTTCACGGACAGAGATCATGGGTCATTGATGGTTCACAATAGGTAATATGACACCTTGGAATCGGAACGCCATTAGACGTTCTGTCCTTGAAAGTGTTAAAGAAATCTTTATTCTCAATAAGAATACAAATTCACTTACTTGAGAACTTAAAAACTAAGTATACGTACAAAAGCATTTTGAGGGTATACGATAAATAAAGAGCTACAATAAGAATTGTTTTTTATTCGAATATGGCACAGCTTGCATCACCAGTGTATTCTGAGTTGAGACATTGCGTTCGCAGCATATTAAATCACGCGGACACATTCCAATATAAACTGGTTGCCCGGTTGGTACAGAGAGTAGTATCATGGATGGAAACATGCCTATCTAATTACTCACCTCCCTCTCACCTCTTACTGCCTCCCCTTACAGATACGAGGCAATGACGCGCATGTACTACCGGGGTGCGCACGCGGCGATCATATGCTACGAGCCTTCGTCCCTGTTGTCATGGCAACGACTGCGCCACTGGCTCACCGAGCTAAGGACGGTGGAAGAGGTGAATGTTTGACACTCATACACTCATAACATCACGCCTATTTCCCGTTGGGGTAGGCAGTCTCTGCCTACGAAATTGAATTACATTACGTATAAATGTTTTATTCTTCTATCGTGTGGGTTGTGAGGTGGATGACCAACCACATCTACCCTGGAGTCAGGGTTACTATTGAGCCGCCAAAGTCCCCTTGAGATAAATAAATAACTCATTGGTGCAAGTCCGGTACCGGGGTTCGAACCGGCGCTCCCCGTTTGAGAAGCAACCAGGTGTACCACATGACCAGAGTGACTCAGAGTTGCGTATAAATTATTCTTTTATTTCCAGGACTGTAAGGTATACCTCTGCGGAACGAAGAAGGATCTCTTGGACTCCGGTGTGGTCAGCAGGGAGGTGTCAGAAGACATCGTAGCGACGTATTCTCAGGGTCTTCACGGCCACTTCCTGACCTCCAGCAAGACTGGGGAGAATGTTGGTATGTGTGTATATACAGGGTGTTAGTGACATCGTAACGAATACTGAAGGGGATGATTGAGACCATGATTCTGAGTTGATATCAAGTGAAATTTCCTGTCGGAAAATTTATGGAAATCTTTGTGTTTTTTTTATTATTTTCAGTCTCATACTTGTACAACGGAAAATTCCACTTGATATCAACTCAATATCATAGTCTGAATCATCCCTCAAAGTTTTCGTTACGGTGTCACTAGCACCCTGTATAGTCTTTTACACCACATCTCTCTCTTACCACACTGTTTCTCACTCAATAAAGTTTATTCAATTCTGTTCTTTTATACAGGGTGTTAGTGACATCGTAACGAAATCTTTGAGGGATGATTCAGACTATGATATCAAGTGGAATTTTCCACCGTAAAAGTAAGAATTGAAAATAATTAAAAAAAACCAAAAAAATCATCAATTTTGCGACGAAAAATTCCACTTGATATATTACCTCAGAATCATCCCCCTCAGTATTCGTTACGATGTCACTAACACACTTAGTAAATAAGAAAAACTGGCTAATTTTATATCTTTTATTGTAATGAGTCCCCCTTGAGACTGAATTCATATCAGTTTTGGAATCTGACATTTTGCGAATCTGTCATTTTGAGAAACTGTCTATTTGCGAATCTGTCATTCTGCGAAACCGGCATTTTACGCCATATGACATTTTGCGCTTCAGACATTTTGTGAATCTGTCATTTTGCGTTTTTGTCATTATGCGCCCAAACTCTCTCTATAGCCATGATATTATATCATGTCAACATTATTACTGTTTTTTTTCTTTTCAGAGGAATTATTCCAAAAGATAGTAGACGACTGCGCTTCGGATATGAAGATGATGAAAAATGTTGAAGAGTTAAGAGTTCAGCTTATGAAAGAAGAAGCTGCTTACAAGGCCAAAAATAAGGAGTTTTGCCTTTGTTGATAGCATATAACATAACATGAGCTCACGGCTATATCCCGATTGGGGTAGGCAGAGGTACATCCATCGCAAGATGAACTAAGTACGGTCACGAGCATTAATATGTATACACTTTGGTACCATGTCACATTAACTTTTTTGACAAATTGAACTGTAAGTCTCACTAAATGTCAAATATGTTAGTGCGACAGAGTCCTAAAGTGGGTACATTATATTGCTCGTGACTGTACCCACACCTCACCGAGCTTTTTGTTAGACCAACGTGATACGGCTCACCTATCACGTTGGTCTAACAGAAAGCTCGGTGAGGTGTGGGTACTTAGTTCATCTTGTATTGGATGTACCTCTGACTACCCCAATTGGGGTCGTGAACTTATGTTCATTTGACTGGCAACTACTCCACGTAGCTTTACCCATATATGGCTGGTATATTTATAGTTATAATGGTGCTAATTCCTGCAGACGCCATCTAATTTTATTTCAAGTTATACCTGTCATTTTCTTATCCGCTGCAAAAGAAAGGGACGGGTAATCGACCAGCATAAAATTTATGGAACACACGTCAATTTTAAGCACAAATCTAAAACAACCGTCTAAAAATTTTACATCGGCCAATAACCCGCCAGAATTATGTTGACAGCACACGTCAAACGGTTTGCATACCAGCGAGATACCTTTTTGATTCGTCCGGGTTGTTCATTCATTTACTCATTCTTCCTAAAATTAAGAGCTGTCAATCATCCCTCCCTTTCCATTTCGGCGGATAAGAAAATGACAGGTGTAACTTAAAGTAAAATTAGGAGGTGTCTGCAGGAATCAGGGCCAATGTAATGTTATATTTAAGTAAAGCTTGGCTGTTATTATCACGGAATAGACGAAAGAGGTTGGAAGGGCCAGGTGAGAGCGAAATACTCGCCATACAAGTATGAGCAAATAGTTCATACTTCAACAAAATTCAAATTCAAAAATATCTTTATTCAGTACGTAACATAGTTACACTTTGAATCGTCAATTTTTACATAACGAACGTCTCATCCGCCTAAAACTACTGCAGCTTCTCACAACCTGTACAGCCGGGGAAAACCTGCAAGAAAAACCTCAGCACAGGGCCCTAGACGTTCTATAAAAAAAAATCGTAGTTATCTGTTAGCAGGAGTAGTAAAAGAGAGTGGGGTTGAATCGACAGCGGTTCTCATACAAAATTTTCAACCTCTTGTATTCCGTGGTTATTGTACATAAAAAAAGCTTTAAATATTATAAGCTATACTTATTTTAATTGGAGCTTCAATGTCGTTACCAGACTGTCTAACATTACCCTCTTCCGGGATTCCGGTCGGATTATTTCTTTGGGCATCTTCAGATCTTGATGGCATTAGTGACGCACGGGGCGAGTTATTTCTTTTAGCTTCAACCGGATTCGGTGGCGGCGGAGACGCAGGTGAGTCATTTCTTTCAGCTTCAACCAGATCCGGTGGCGACGGCGACGCAGGTGAGTCATTCCTTTCAGCTTCAACCGAATCCGGTGGTGGCGGTGACGCAGGTGAGTTATTTCTTTCAGCTTCAACCGGATCCGGTGGCGGCGGCGACGCAGGTGAGTCATTTCTTTCAGCTTCAACCGGATCCGGTGGCGGCGGCGACCCAGGTGAGTCATTTCTTTCAGCTTCAACCGGATCCGGTGGCGGCGACGAACCAGATGAGTCATTTCTTTCAGCTTCAACAGGATCCGGTGGCGGCGGCGAACCAGGTGAGTCATTTCTTTCAGCTTCAACCGGATCCGGTGGCGGCAGCGACGCAGGTGAGTCATTTCTTACAGCTTCAACCGAATCCGGTGGCGGAGGCGAAGCAGGTGAGTCATTTCTTTCAGCTTCAACCAGATCCGGTGGCGGCGGCGACGCAGGTGAGTCATTTCTGTCAGCTTCAACCGGATCCGGTGGCGGCGGCGACGCAGGTGAGTCATTTCTTTCAGCTTCAACCGGATCCGGTGGCGGCGGCGATGCCAGAGGTGACTGATTTCTCGTACAAATTGACATATTTTCTATTTCTGTCGGGTCAGGAAGCAAAGATGAGATTTCTAAAACATTTATATCACCCAAGTTGTTCCTTAAAGTTTCTGAATGCAAAGAAATTGTGTCTGCACTGTCATCAGCATGTTCAAATTTCGCCTGTTTTGTTTTAGGTTTGTTTGTGCCATTGTTTGAAGTGGTTGAATGGAAACGTTTAAGAGCTAAACGGTGGCGGCGATGAGAGTCAAAAATACTGCTATTACTTGAAGCTTCCGAAAACGAATCGGTTTCGTTATCATCGTCATTATCTGTACCAACTTCAGACTCAGACCTGCTCCCCAACGATGGTTTAGTGCGTCTGCAACAAAATTCCAAATCACTAACAACACTGCTGTCTGAATCGTCAGAGGCAGGATCATATTCTTCATCGGAGCCATACTCTCCATCGTCGCTACATGGGTCTGGTGTACTTTGCCGTGACGAAACATTATCTTCAAACATTTTCATTGAAGCCTTGTTCGTCCGTTGTGGTCGTTTCTCCTCCTGCAGACAGTAAAATTATGTAAAACTATAGCTTCTGCCCCGCGACTACATTCGCTCACATCGGAATCCCGCGAGAACCTTATTGTTTCCCGGGATAAAAAGTATCCTATGTTTTTTTCGGGATATGGTCTATCTATGTGCAAAATTTCATGGAATTCCATGAAATTTTGCACCAGCGGTTTAGGCGTAAAAACGTAGCAAACAAATTTTCAGATTTATAATATTAGTAGGATTTATCAGCTCACAAGAACCCAATAACTGACACCTAAATTGTTTATCACAAAATTGTATATTTAGATAGTTACCTGCCTAGTTCTTATAAATAAAAAAATAACTTACCGTGTCCATTTCAATAGATTTCGTCGTATTTTTTCTATTGCAGGTCTCATTTTTGTCTTTTCCTTTGGGTCGTCTTTTTTTAGATTTCCTCTTACTTTCCATCTAAAACAATAAAATTAATGAAAATTAAATTATAGTAGATCAAAATTATTACCGAAATATAACTTACAATACACAAAAACATCGAGAAAATTAATGTTTACTTACGACGGTGATTTCGCGCGTAATTGGTTTGCGTCGTGTTCCCGCTGCGAGCGCAACAGCCTCACTGACAGTATGGCGGCGCGTACAAAGGTCACCGTGTGATGACGTTGTGCGTTTGTGGTGTGGGTACTTGTAACTGTGTGAGTGACTGGGAATCATTATGAAATAAAACACATTTCCAGTGGCGCTAGAAGTCCGAGATTTAGATATGGTGTGGCGCTAGTACGTAGTTTTATGATTTTTATACGGATATCCAACGTTCTTGTACGTTCTACGCTTTACTCATGTTTTTATTTCGGCGTGATAAAACGATGTGCTACATCACTTAGATTGATTTTCGACGTATACCTACGTTGTTAGCATGAATGTGTTAATGCGATCATTAACCACAAAACACCACTTCGTATTAATTATTTAGGTGTTCGAGCCTTCGGCTTGACCCACTGTGAGATAACCCTTTTGAAACATCAGCGCCATCTAGTAGTTTATCGTGGAAACATACGGGTGTATCCGCTTCCGGCGGCGAGTCAGCGCAGTGGCAGGGAACGTCAGTTTAATTCCTCAGTACGCTTTTGAATCTCGGCGTCGTCGGTAGTGAGTACTACTTCACAGGACGACATCGAAATATCACAGGTAAATAGAAATTATAATGAAATATACACATCTACTTACCGTCTCGTGGGTGTCCCTAGTTTATTAGGGAAATAACCTACAAAGAAAAAAAAAAACAAAAGATTGTTTGTGCATACATAATTACATACATGTCGCCCTCGGCACATGCTACCCATTTATGATCCCAACGTTGTTGTCGGCTCGCAACGAACGACAACCTGATTACGAATTTTAGTCGTATCAGAACGTATGCACTCCATAATGCAACAATCATTGTTGGGACGCATCAGATGGTGCGACCGCTCGCACAATATGACGCGACCGGGTCGCGTTAAGGGATGCGACTGGACGCATCAGAGGGTGCGACTGGTCGCATAATATGGCGCGACCAGGTCGCGTCAAATGATGCGACTGGAGGCACTAGATGGCACGACGGCTCGCATTAAATAAGGCCACTTAGTCGCATCATACATCACACGATGATTCGACAAACCTAAAGTAAACTCTTACAAATGGTGTTTCATTTGTTTTCTCAGGCCATGGATCTAACAACAATGGGTGCTCTCTGTGAGCTAATCCCTCAAGATCGAAAGGATTTTTTTCAACGAACCGTCGATATCCTTGATGATACATACCCGGACGGCTGGCGTTCATGGGGGGTGAAAAATGTATCCTATTCAGACCTCTTCGGAAAATCAATCTCACCGGCTGTTGAAGCAAAATTACGCTTCGCCGTCCCTACCGCAAGGCTAGCTCTGGCATACTCACCGGATGACTGTTCCCTCTCCGAGAAAAAATACCGCATAATCAAAAGGATGATGCTTCAGTGGCCACTAGGACGAGCGCTTCTGTACGCTCCGCACAAAATTATGGAGGAAATTCATCAAGAGTCGTATGATGTCTTCATGCATACAGTAAAAACACTGAAACCCCAGCTTACCTCTGTAAGAGGGAACTCCCCAAGAAAACGGAGCTCGTTGTCACCTCAACCTGGCTGCTCGTCGGCTGCCAAAACACCTCGCCGCGAATCAGATCCCAGTGATCCCCAACTACAGCAGTCATTTTTTGAAAAAATGGTAGACCTTCTCGCAAATCAGACTCAGGCAATCGAAGGCATTGCCGCTCAGATTTCTACCCTATCGTCAAGAAGCGAGCAAAGTATCGCGGATGAATCCGAATCAGATGCCGAAAGCACACTTTCTGATACAAATTTTTCGGCACCGTCGCTTAACGTTATCCCAAAAAGTGCCGTTGACGCCGAAGACACACAGGAAGCACTGCTGACAACACAAATTGCAGAAGCTGAAAAAAAGCTAGCAGCATTAAAAGCAGCTAGCAGTGTCGAAAATTTATTCAATTATGACTTCACACCATCAACAGTTGA
This sequence comes from Pectinophora gossypiella, assembly GCF_024362695.1. Classification (NCBI taxonomy): domain Eukaryota; kingdom Metazoa; phylum Arthropoda; class Insecta; order Lepidoptera; family Gelechiidae; genus Pectinophora; species Pectinophora gossypiella. The sequence continues at coordinate 5,406,460 of NC_065432.1, forward strand.
AGCAGAACCAAAATTAGCAAAGGCTGACCATCGGCTAGTCGAACAGGGGCGTAGATGCCAACGACTTAATGACGAGGGTTGGAAAAATGTACGCTACGCCGAAGTACAAAAAACGTTCCACGCTACCCCAGTATTTGGAGCACTCAAGGTTAACAACCTCCTGGCTACATCAACGCCTTCGTGGAACTCAACTGCACAATTAGAAAAAACAGATCTCACTTTAGGTGCAATAACACACGGATTGCTCCTACAGAGGAAAGCGTTCCAAGAGATCTGTAAAACATTAGATGCAAAGGCTCAACAGGATATACAGAAGCACCTCCTGGCTCCCGACAGCACTTTTCGGAAAATCTCCGATGGTCTCCTTCAGTACACATGTGGCCGGAGGGCCGAAATAATTCAGCTGCGACGGGAGATTTACAAATCACCGAACAAGATTCTTAACGAGATATTACATGACATCCCGCCTTCAGATACACACCTCTTCGATGACGAAAAACTATCAGAAGTGGTGAAAAATCAGGGGGGGGCACACAAGTTCTTCCCCAGGAAGACAACTCCCGGCTTCAAAACCGGAAAGAAACCTTTCACTTCAAAGGGTCAAAGTAAATCTCAAAACGGGAAAGCTTACAATAGGAAGCAGCCACCGATGAAGAATTTTCGTCCAAAACAAGAAACCTCAGGAAACAACAACAAACCTAGAACAGGTCAAAATCAAAACTCAACGAAAAAACCCTAAATCTAAGGTATTTCGCGCAGGGAGGCTCGGAGAAAGGATTAGTCTGTGGGAATCGTTAGGCGCTTCAGAAACGATCCTCAGTGTCGTTAGAGGCTACCGTATACCCTTTATTTGTAAACCGCCACATACGACGTTATCGTCTAAAAATGGGAAAAAATTTCAAAACAGGGCGTCGAACGCTATGACCCAACAAATTTCCAAACTGATCGACATGGGTGCGATTTCCTTAAACATTTTTAAGAGTGGTTACTTATCACCTATATTCTTAAGAGAAAAACCTAACGGTTCTCACAGACTGATCTTTAATCTGAAACGCCTAAATTCCTTTGTCCATCCCCCAAAGTTTCGACTAATAAGCCTTAGGAAGCTCTCCCAAGTAATACAAAAAGGAGACTCCCTGGTAAAAATAGACATTTCAAACGCCTATTACCACATCCCCATACTCAAATCACACAGGCGATACCTATCCTTGGCATTCAATGGTAAAATCTACAACATGAACTGCCTACCCTTTGGCTTGTCAAGCGCTCCATCTATCTTCAGTAAAATTAGTAACTGGGTAGCTTCACTACTCCGTAAAAGGGGAATCAGAGTTATCGTATATCTCGATGACTTTTTACTTATGAATAACGACGCTACATTGTTAGCGAACCAGGCGAACTGGACCGTTCAATTTCTAAAAGATCTGGGTTGGCACATCAACGCAGATAAAACTGATCTACAGCCTAAGACTCGAATAGAATACTTAGGTATAGACTGGGATACCTTATTAAATCAAAAGATTTTGCCACTGTCTAAAATTATTAATATAGAATCATCCATTTTAAACACGCTGCGCAAAGACAAATGGAGCTGGATGGAGGCAAAACAGCTGTTGGGTAAACTAAACTTTGCGACCAATGTAATCCCACTGGGTCTCCTTCATTGCAGACTTATCCAGATCGCAGCAAAATCTCTACCAGACACAGAAAAATACAGGAGTTTTCAATTACCACACCAGGTAAAACAGGAACTGCGCTGGTGGCTTCAAAATTTGACAAAAACGTCGACAATACAAACTGCCCCACCATCAGCCTTCGTAGCCACCGATGCCTCGGACATCGGCTGGGGCGCAATAGTAGACAACAAACATCTGTCAGGTTGCTGGAACAGCTCTCAGGTACATTGGCACTGCAATCGAAAAGAGCTTTGGACACTATTAGAAGTACTGCAAAGAGAGTCGGAACAACTCCGAGGAAAAACCATTTTGTTTCAAACAGACAACCGGACTGCAGCCTCGTATATACGAAAACAAGGTGGTACAAAATCCATGACTCTCCTGAACATCGCAACCAAAATTTTGAACTTAGCCCTACTGCACGAGATCACAATAGTACCAAAGTATCTACCGGGCAGGTACAACGGTCTTGCCGACAGTTTATCCAGACTGAAAACTCAACAGGAGTGGCACCTCGATTCAATGACCCAGCAAGCAATTTTCCAAAGGATGGGGCTTCCGACAATCGACCTGTTTGCGACAAACGCGTCCGCAGTAGTCCCCAGATACGTAAGCGAGGACCAGAAAGACACCATGAGCGAGTTCACGGACGCACTCAGCAGACCGTGGAATTACGACCTGGGTTGGGTTTTTCCCCCCCCGGCTCTAATTCCTCGAGTACTGCAACACCTGAATGCTTCCCTCGGCCACTATATACTAATAGCACCGAAATGGGAGAAAGCATTCTGGAGAGCAGAGGTGAAAAAGCGTGCAGTACGAGCACCTTACCAGATCCGGAATCTCAAAGCTCATCTGATAGATCTTCGAACCAACCTACCACCTCGCAACGTACAGAACATGTGTTTGGAGGCCTGGCGAATACGGGCTGGTCCGACGAAATAATAGGCTGGAACGACAGTGAACGTGAATTCTTACAAACAGCTTGGAGGAAGTCTACGATGAAGACCTATCGCCCAGCATGGAAGAACTGGCTCTTGTGGTGTGCAGACAAAAATGTATCCTCATCAACGCCTAGTCCTAGCGATTTGGCCCGATATTTAATCTTCTTGCACGAGTTTAAAAATTAGCACCCAAAACTATACTTGTTCACAAGTCCACGGTGGCTACCTTTACAAAACCCAGTCTGACAGCACCATTGAGCGATCATCCGCTAGTGAAGAAGACAATCAAAGCTATTCTGTTACGAAGACCACCGGAAAGAGCGCCTTCAACATGGAACGTAGAAGATCTTTTGCGCTGGATTTCACAAACACGCATAGACGACGCAAATCTGTTCCAGGTATCTCAACGTGTAGCTACCTTACTACTTCTAGCATCTTAACACTAGACTTAACACTATTGCATATAGATGCAGACCACTGTCACATCGCAGAAAGTAAAATTATTTTCTGGCCACGTTTTGGCTCAAAAACCGATAACTGTAACTATCGGCAGTCGGGCTGGAGCCTCTCGAAGCATGATGAACTCAATTTCAACCTTTGCCACTGGATACCTATACTCATGAGAGTATCCAATCATCGTCGAAGAGCGGACGCGACTTTAACAAACTTGTTTATTACAACAAGAGGCAGAGTAAAAGCTGCATCGAGATCAGTCATAGCTGGCTGGCTAAGATCAATCTTGAGAGACGCCAAAATCAGGGGTTCCCCAGGTAGCTTCAGATCGGCTGTGGCTACAGATAACTGGACCAACAGAAATTTGGATATGGATGAGGTTCTACGCAAAGGAAATTGGCGTAGTGCGCAGACATTCTTGAATCATTATTTCAAAAATATTGAACCAAGGGAGAACACTGTTTCCACGCCTTTTGCAAGCATGTCACGGTCTTTTACCCCTATATAGGATCGACTGATAAACTTTTCATGTGATTACTAATTAGTACAAATTATCATAAGACTGACTGAGTTTATTTTGAAATAATTTATTGTTTTTACTAAGTACTTTTTGTTACCTAATTTGTTGATTAAACTTATATATGTACTTTACTATTCATGATGCATTTCAATTACTCCTGTCAACTGAATCTAAATCTAATAATCATTTAAGTCACAGTACGCAGAGTCAGCACCGGCAGATATTAAACATCTCACAGTGGGTCAAGCCGAAGGCTCGAACACCTAAATAGAAGCGTTTTTCCCCCGAAGGGTAAAAAACGTATATTTAGGTTTCAGCCGTAAGGCTTGACCCACATATTAATTTACTTGCCGGCTGTTAAGCCTTCTCGCCTCAATTCAAACTTGTACTGAGGAATTAAACTGACGTTCCCTGCCACTGCGCTGACTCGCCGCCGGAAGCGGATACACCCGTATGTTTCCACGATAAACTACTAGATGGCGCTGATGTTTCAAAAGGGTTATCTCACAGTGGGTCAAGCCTTACGGCTGAAACCTAAATATACGTTTTTTACCCTTCGGGGGAAAAACGCTTCTATTTAGATTATTCAATGAAGAAAGCAATTGTCCCCTTCCCGTTTCTCGCCAAAAAGCCACGAACTGAACTTAACTGAAGGACTGTCAGAATTTTTCTTTTTTTTTTGTTTTGGTTTTCCCCGAAGGGTAAGGCAAAGGGAACTATGCCCATACAGCCATGTCTGACGTATTTTTTTTCTTGATGATTAATGAAATGATGAAAGGTGATGATGATGAAACCTAAGCCCCTACCCTCGGAGTAGACTCCTACTCCGAACCCCAAACGAATTAACTCAAAAGTCCGCATTAACTTTTGAGTTATGAAGCGGCTTCCCGGCACGAAGCGAAAATAGGCAGATACACTTTGTTTATTGAATACTCCAATATAATAACACTCGCGAATGTCTTCCGACTAACTTAATGCGATCATTAACCACAAAACACCGCTTCGTATTAATTATTTAGATTACTCAATGAAGAAAGCAACTGTCCCGTTCCCGTTTCCCGCCGAAAAGCCCAGAATTTTTCTTTTTCTAAATCAATGACATATTCCATAGAATAAAAAGTTTGCGCTATCAAAAATTCTGTAAGTAAATAAATATAGGCTTTTTGGCGGGAAACGGGAACGGGACAGTTGCTTTCTTCATTGAATAATCTAAATAATTAATACGAAGTGGTGTTTTGTGGTTAATGATCGCATTAAGTTAGTCGGAAGACATTCGCGAGTGTTATTATATCGGAGTATTCAATAAACAAAGTGTATCTGCCTATTTTCGCTTCGTGCCAAGAAGCCGCTTCATAACTCGAAAGTTTATGCGGACTTTTGAGTTAATTCGTTTGGGGTTCGGAGTAGGAGTCTACTCCGAGGGTGGGGGCTTAGGTTTCATCATCATCACATTTCATCATTTCATTAATCATTAAGAAAAAAAATACGTAAGACATGGCTGTATGGGCATAGTTCCCTTTGCCTTACCCCTTTGGAAAACCAAAACAAAAAAAGTGGAGGCGACGCAAAGACCTTGTATAGAATAGACGGAGCATATTTAAGACGAAAGAAAAACATAGGTTTTGTCTTTCGCACTCATGTGAGCCGTCATAAGTTAAAAAGAGATAAATATACTATCGTCGTAACGTCTTTTGTACTCGTGTAGCGGGTTTGTTATAGAAACGTACCTATAGTATATGTTTTTGTATCAGAACCACTAGTGCCGTTCCATGTCTTTATCGACATTATTATTGGCTAAATATTTCATGTTAGTCCAAGATCTAAAAAAATATACATTACAAATTGAATGATTAATTAAATACAGAAATAACGACCTAGTATCCATACCTGGGTGGGTAGAACCACAAGTAAATTAGTTAAAACGATACCTATTTGTACCCTGATAGAAAGATACCTAAGAAGAACCGTACGTTGCGGTGATAGATTCAGAACCACTTATTCAACGTAATTATCATGGACAAACTTGTTAAAGGTCAATTTATCATTTTTGAATCTATGTCATTTCGCAAGGTGTTATGGCCGAGGAGGTCGAGGACGGTCCATCTAGTCCACATATACTATAGTATCATTTTAATACGACATTGCGGCCACCCTTTGGTTGCTATAAATCACATACCTACCCTTTTATAAAAATTATATACACGTTTTTCATTGACTTGACCGGAAATCGAATCGACTCTCGATACAAGAAGTAGACGACCTTCTAGTATATTTCGGGGATTATCTCAATGCGATTAAAGAATAAAAGCAAATACTTCTTTATAAGATTTTTATTCAATATAGTTAGAATACAATGACTACGAAGCACTGAACAATTCCGACTTTTGGTGATAAAAAAAAATATTTCCTCTTGTTCACTTTCTTTAGAAGTGTATAGTGTCGGCTCTGGTCGTTATAACTTTACCTGCAAGAATGGCACATATTAACGTGGAGCACACAAATACACAAGCATTGCATGTTTACACATTGCACATAGAAGGAATAATCACAGGTAATTACAAAAATAGTTATTCATACTAATTATTTATAGAAGGAATAATCACAGGTAATTACCGAAATAGTTATTCATACTAATTATTTTGTGCAATAGAGAATATTTGTATTGTATTGAAATATTTTTTCCATGCTAATGTAGAATACAAAAACGAAATAGCTGCAAATTTATCTATAAACTTATAACTAAACTTAAACTCACCTTATGTGAGATATGTGAGTGAATATTGTTGGTACTGCATCTCTATGTAATATTTTTGTTTGGTATCCTGCTCGATAGAAAGCAAGATACATCGAAATGTAATTAGCACAGGCTTAAATAAGGAGAAGGCGTCCTTCAGAAGAGAGAATTATCTCGTTTCATGGTCTGAATCTAATTGTTTCTTAATTTCTTGTTTCGTAAATTAGGATATTTAGGAAATCTGGAAAATACAATATCTTTATGTAATCTTCATCCAAATCGGAAACAGGTCGAAAAATAAATTAAACGTGAATAGAATAACGCAACATGTAGATGTTACATTCAAACATAATATTATGTTATCGATATCAAAGGACAACACTACTTATAATACTTTGGGTACATGATCTGTCAAAGCTGATTAACGTAAAATGTGAAATCAATTATTTGTACAAATGTGACGGCTTTGCTGAAAATATGCGTCTGCATCGTGTTTAGGGCTCAATAAACTTTACAAAAACCAGACCAGGTAATGTATTTCTTGCACACAAACATGTATTATGTGGTCGATAACTTACCCATGGTGAGACATTGTTTGATCGTTCTCCATTATAACACCCATTCTACTCTCACAACCAATAGCTACGCAAGCCATGGTTCATAATGAATAACTATTTCACAGATTGTTTATATAAAAAGTTAAAATAATGTCCCAAAACACCAAAAAACTAACGGCAGGTTTGGTATCCAGCTGACTACCACAACATCTCAAAACGGTAAACACTGACGTTCTAGACAGCGGTGTTTGTCTATGTTTGATTCTTTTTTCCACAGAGATTGTTGCCATAGGGAAGAAAGAGAGCTGTGATAGTTTGATCGTCACTCTAAAATATTATCCGTCTATTCTATACAAGGTCTTTGAGGCGACGCCACACTTCGATGTTGCTGTCACCGTAAAATTGTAAATAACGTTAGATTATAATCTATCGATTTGAATCTCGCGAGATTGTGAACTGTCGAATAATTATGAATCGTATCATATTGCTTACAATTTAACGTATTATTTTTCGGTAGATTATAATTTATCGAAGTGAAACCGTCAAATTGTGATACGAAACGCACCTCGCGTGCTATACCATAGAGTTACAAAACTATTAGAGTGAGCATAATGTTAATTTGCGATTCTCTTAAAATGCATAAATGTTTTCGTCATAATTTTAATTATCATAATCCTTTTTGCATAACGTTTTTTAGCATAATAGTTTTACTTTCCCATAATAACATCTAGGAATACTGGTTTGTTAGGTATAACTTATTTTTGGGATTAATAAATAGATATCCATAATTCTTTTTTAGAATAATAGTGTTTTGTCATAATTTTTACAAGGCATAACAGTAGGTTAGGGTGCGGCGGGGGTGGCCCTTGGGCCACCCCTATGCCGCCAGCATGTTTATCTTACACACGAAAAGTATACTGAATGATACGTTTCAGATTTTTTAATTTTGATACATTTTTTCTTACCATGTGATGTCAGAATTATTGATTACTTACTAAATAATTAATAAATACGTACTTGATTTCACAATCTTGAAGAGCATTTAGTTTATTTGACTGACACCTGTGTTTTATTCCTAACTCTATGGACACAGAACGGTCTATTGTAAGGCCGACCAATCAGGGACAGCCGTCGGACAGTTGACAATTTGACAATTGTAAGATTGTGATTTAACAGTTTTACTTCGATAGATTATAATCTGACGAATAATAATACGTTAAATTGTAAGCAGTATATTACGTTTCACAATTTTTCGACAGTTCACAATCTCGCGAGATAGATTATAATCTAACGTTATTTACAATTTTACGGTGACATTGCGTTTTTAATCCCCCAGCCGAGGCCGAGTCAAGTGGAGGAAGATTCGAGAATACGTGTGTAAGACATGAGATGTTATATTCCACTGTTAGTTATGTAAGTACTGAACAAAACTCTATATAGTTACAAGTGAGTGTAATTTTATATACTTATAGACAAACATTAAAATTGCTATGTTTTTTACTTGTTGTTTTCTTGCATCAAATAACCCATTAAAGTCTTGTATCTTTGCAAAACTGGGACGGCTTTGGCGGACAGCTCCACAGGTATTAAGAATCAGAATCATTTATTCAACGTAATTATCATGGATAAACTTGTTGAAGGTCAATGTAACATTTTTGAATTTACGTCATTTCGCAAGGTGTTATGGCTGAGGAGAAGAAATGACAAGAAACTACAACAGCAACACATCTTTTAAACCAATGAGGGTATATATTACAAGTAAAAAAAAAGAAAGGAAAACATGAAACAGTTGTGCTGGGAGGTTTTCTGGCCACGTCTTTCCCTCAGCGTTACAGATTCCTATGTGGTAGTAGTTTTACAGCTAGTTACATAATAATGTAATTTAATTTTTTGACGTTCAAAAAGCGCTAACCTTGGAAGCCAATTTCGAAGAATAAATATTAAAAAAAAGTTATTTAATAACTAGAGGAACACATTACCCCGCACAGACATTACACATTAAATCAGTCAGATATCATCATTATTATCATGTGATGAGCCCTCAGCCATAGAATAAGGAATAATACTGCGTATAGAACGGCAACTCTCCGCTCCCCACCAGCGGCTGAGCTAGGTTTACCTCACCCCCTCGGTCTCACTTTAGTCTTCAATCGTATGGCGTCACACTTCACACACAGATGCGCGTGTACGATAACGCCAATGTGTAGTGTCTGTGTAAAACGACGTTGTTTGTATGAGGTGTCCTGGTGTGCCTCAACGCTCTCCATTTGTCCGGCCAAGTAGTTAGACTTTTTTTTTGACGTGACTTATTGTAGATTTGCCGCAGATGGCATTAACTACTTGGCCGGACAAATGGGGAGCGCTGAAGGCTGTCACCCGGTACAACGTTTAAGACAACAGGCCTGAGGGTGCCCAGTTGGGCGCGAACCTCGGCTCAGGGCGTCGTCTGAGAGGAAAAATATTTGAAAGAATTAATCGACCCTAGGGGGTCGATAGCGATAAGCGCTGAATGAGGGAAATCGTCGACCACGCCGGCGGGGTCGGTATCGGGGTCCTGAAGTGTTTGGTGTCGCGAGCTGATTGGCTGCCTCTATGGCTAGAGTAATCGGGTCGTCGGGATCGTATATTACGTCCTTCGGACGCCGATACTTTTCAGTACCGGCCCTGAAAAGTTTAAGCGTCCGAAGGGACTATCGATATAGATAGACTATCGATAAATGCCTGCCTATTGCAACAGTATTGTATAGGTATTTTAATTTACGGATCCCAATGGGAAAGTACTTAAATTTAAATAGGAATCCTGTCCCATATCCGTATTTCTTTGTAAAAAAAAAATACCAAAAGGATATTTCGTAAAACTATATGCCTTTGGGACATCTCGAAAGATCTCATTTGTTGATAAATATAACTTTTTTCTTTGGTACAAGTTATGTACTTTTTGGAATTTATATCACATGTCCATAGTACAGTCATGAACAATATATTGTACCCACTTTAGGACTCTGTCGCACTAACATATTTGACATTTAGTGAGACTTACAGTTCAATTTGTCAAAAAAGTTAATGTGACATGGTACCAAAGTGTATACATATTAATGCCCGTGACCGTACCTACCGACCTAAGTAAGTAATAACGGTTAAATTAGGTATTGTAATCGGCAGCCCTCAGACGTCACATACAAAGTTATACGTGTTGATAATGTCAATGTGTCATCATCATCAGCCCATTAACGTCCCCACTGCTGGGGCACGGGCCTTCCCTATGGATGGATAGGGAGATCGGGCCTTAAACCACCACGCGGGCCCAGTGCGGATTGATGGTTATTAACGACTGCTATTGCAGCCGGGGCCAACGGCTTAACGTGCCTTCCGAAGCACGGAGGAGCACGAGATGAAAACTTTTTTTTTGGTCACCCATCCTATGACCGGCCTTTGCGAAAGTTTCTTTACTTCAACAATCGCAGACCGAGCGCGTTTACCGCTGCGCCACCGAGCTCCAAATGTCAATGTGTAGTGTCTGTGTAAAACGAGGTTGCTTGTATGAAGTGTCGAGGCTGTGCTTCAATGTGGATTCCGGATGTCCGAGGAATTTGAACGTCATTTTAACGACTTCTGTGATGGGACTCCCGCTTATCAATGCCATTAAATACGTAGCCAAATGTAGGTATCTGTGTTCAATTACTGATTTCATATTTAATGGACTAAACAATTTTCTTTATCGTCATCTGTTGTCAGTAAGTATTGCGACCGTTGCACACGTATTATGCATATTATTTATTTATTGAACCCAACCCGCAGTGGAGCAGCGTGGTGGAGTACCTATGTTTCATTCTTCTTCTTATCGTGTGGGTTGTGAGGTGAATTACCAACCTCATCAACCCTGGTGTCAGGGTTACTATTGATGTTTCATTGAATAGTTGGTAGATTTGTAGCATTTAAAAATTAAGTAAGTTTAAAACTTGCTGTAATATGTAGTTATAAGTAAATAAGTAATGAGTGCATGATTTCACCAACAAACTGTCTTTCAGTTTGGCGAATGTCTTTAAAATTGTAAATCACGATCCGTAGGTCCCGGGTTCAAATCCCGGTGGGGATATATCACAAAAATCACTTTGTGACCCTAGTTTGGTTAGGACATTACAGGCTGATCACCTGATTGTCCGAAAGTAAGATGATCCGTGCTTCGGAAGGCACGTTAAGCCGTTGTTCCTGGTTACTAATGTAGACGACAGGTCGACATGGCAATTTTCTAGCTAGTTCTCGAGCTTGAGAGTGAATTATTGGTTTTTTTGCTTGAACACGCGACGAAGATGCAACATATGGCTGTTTATGTATGTATGTAACCTTCTATAACAGACATATGCATCTTTTATCTTGGTACACAGTCACGAGATATCTTCCACCCATGATTATTCTGATCAAAATAAAGAGAAGCAATATAATTTTATACATAATGTGATCCAAACATCAAGCAGCAATTATTTTTATAAGTACATATTATTATAATATGTTCATCATCATCAATTTAAGAGCCAAAAAATAAACCTGGTTTACCCCCATGGACCCGCCGATCCTCGTAGCTTGTATCAGTGACGCTGGTCTGATGACGTATGTCCGGCAGCGCCCGCGCATACCGCAACTTGTCATTAACGACGCCCAGTTATGTAGGGTTGCCAACTGCAAGTTACGTTTATATATGTATGTGTTGTGTTGTCCAACGGATGAGGGGTGTAACGTTATCTTTAATTAGTTTAAAATTGTGTTATTTACTGACATCTTTTTGTAGCCTATAGTGCTACTGCTGGGCACAGGCCTCCCCTCAATCAACTGGGGGGATATGGAGCATACTCCACCATGCTGTTCCACTGCGGTTTGGTAGAGAGTTTCTTACAGCTAATAGCCGGGACCTACGGCTTAACGTGCCCTCTGAAGTACAGAATCTTCTTACTTTTAGGGTTACTTACCAAATCAGGTGATTCAAGCCTGCAATGCCCTTACCAAACAAAGGACAGTCTCACAAAGTGACATCGACCCCCAGTCCAAATCGAAGTCCAAGATATTTTACTTTTTGCTGGAACTTACTCTCATTAAACACGTAGATACACTTACCTAAAATTTAATCAAGTTAAATAATTTTATTGTAAAATGGACAAATAAATTGAATGAATATTTTGTATTGTACCTAATAAAATGTTATGTTATATAAGTCCCCAGCGTCAATCGAACCCGGACCTTAAGATCGTGATTCCAACGCTCTAACCACTAGACCAGTGGATGTGTGTTTAATGTATTATTTGTAAATGTCTAAGTTGTCAGCCCTACAACTCGGAAAAGACCTTTGCCTGTTCGCCTTACGATTATGTTAGTATCGACATGACTGCTTGCTCGTACGCAGGCTTCGACGGAAAATTTAAATAATTAATTACTTACTAATAAAAAAGACATTCAAAATATTACAACAGTATAATATCGCGAACTTGCAGTTTAAAGACCTAAAAACAGTCTGTGAAAAAAATAATTCGTATTTAATTTTTAAGAAGTGACAAAGAAAAAACCTTTTAAAAAAATTGTGTCAGCAGGAAAAGTGTTTTTATATTTGAAAAGTGTAATCGTTGCACCTATGAATAGTTTATAAATTACTTTTTATTAAATTAACGTTGAAAGTAAAGTGATTTTTATATAAATAATAAGCATAAGTGTAAAAATACTTTAAAAAATAACTGTTTTGAACGGAAAGTGTAATTTAAAACATTTTTTTTATTCAGTGTCAGTGATACCAACTGGTAAACAATAAATTAAATTTAAAAAAAAAACTAAAAAGGCGGGTTTTTATGTTTATAACCTACATAATACACAGTCTGAGAAGATTTTGTGTGGAATTATTTTCAAAGTGACTTTTTATCTCATCAAAAGACAATGGGTTCCAGTTAATTGTTATTTAATTGTTCCACATAGTTACTTCGTGATACTAGCGCAGGTAATTTGAAAATTATGTTGTTTTTTTCTTAATTCTTGTGTTTACGTGTAAGTCGATGTAATTGAGTCATGTCAGGGGCCTATGGCGGCTCAGCATATCTACTGCATCGGACACAAAACACGCATCCACGATGAATAATTATATACAAAAAGTACAATAAAACAAATCATCTGCACTAATTTATTTGTCGGTGTAGCGGCCTCCGTGGTCCAGTGGTTGAGCGTTGGGCTCACAATCCGGAGGTCCCGGGTTCGAATCCCGGTGGAGACATATCACAAAAATCACTTTGTGATTGATTCCTAGTTTGGTTAGGACATCACAAGCTGATCACCTAATAGTCCAAAAAAGTGAGTTGATAATTAAGGCACGTTAAGCCGTTGGTCCCGGTTGCTACTTACTGATGTACCTAAGTAAGTAGTCGTTACATGAGTCATGTCAGGGGCCTTTGGCGGTTCAGTAGTAACCCTGACACCAGTGTTGATGGAGTTAGTAATCCACCTCACAATCCGCACGATAGAAGATGAAGAGTCGGTGTAATGTTTCCCTAGGCACTAGTTACAAGCATCTGTGATTGCTTTCTGGGCAGATCTCATTATAACATTGTTAAATGATTGTGTGAATAAAGTTCTTTTTATTTATTATTATTTTACTACTACTTGAGCAATAAGGCCGCCTGTTGTGCTTTTCTGTATATGCTGTCCTTATCTCTGTATTTTGTGTCCATTGTGCTCAATAAAGTATTTTTTATCTATCTATCTATCTTGGCACTTAGATTGGTAAACTTAGTATTAAACTAATCTCAGCTTCGAGACTGCCCTCAAGATCATGTCAATGTGACAGTTCTCATATATAAACAGGGACTTGAGCATTATCTTGAGGGCAGTCTCAACTGAGACTAGTTTATTTATACCACCCTTAGTCGAGATACGGGAGAATTTTCTTTAAAAAAAATTGCGGTCTCCTTGGCACTTCGAATGACTCGACTGATGCCAAAAGTGTCAAGTGTTTTGATCGTGATTTTCGAATATTATATTACTAAAGTCAAGGCTGTATGGTCCTCAGATCTTTGCCTGCCTTATATAAGGCGAATTTAAACAACAACAACCAAGCAGTAGTGCCTAGGGTTGGCCTAGGGAAACAAAGTGACTTCATGTTGTGTTTGCAAGATACGAACATACAAACTTAAGTTCACGACTGTATCGTATTTGGGGTAGTAAGAGGTGCCTACACCGAGGGTTTCTGTTAGACCAACGTGATAGGTGAGCCGTATCGCCGTCTATAATGTATTATACACCTCTGCCTACCCTTGTAGGGATACAGGCGTGATGTTTTGCCATGTACAATAAAAAACTAAAACAAAACCTTATTATCTAAACGCGTGGGTGTGACGTATCCGTTATTGATGCAATTTATTTATGATAAATAAATATTTTATCGCTTTATGAGGTAGTGGTTATAGAGTTCTTATTATCCTGACGACCTCTAGCCATAGAGAATTTTTTTCTTTTGGTTTTCCCCAAAGGGCAAGGCAAAGGGAACTATGCCCATACAGCCATGTCTTACCTATGTAATTTTTTCCTGATTCTTGAAATGATGAAAGCTGATGACGATGAATGATGAAACCTAAGTCTCCACCCTCAGAGCAGACTCCTACTCCGAACCCCAAACGAATTAACTCAAAAGTCCGCAGAAACTTTCGAGTTATGAAGCGGCTTGTTGGCAGGAAGCAAAAATAGATAGGTACACTTTATTGAATATTCCGATATAATAACACTAACGCGAATGTTTTCTGACTAACGTAATGCGATCATTAACCACAAAACACCACTTCGTATGGATTATTTAGATTATTCAATGAAGAAAGCAACTGTCCCGTTCCCGTTCCCGCCAAAAAGCCCCGCCAACTCGGAGCGGAGCTGACTCTTCTCAGCTGAGACTGCCCAAGATCGTGCTCAAGTCCCTGTTTTTATATGAGATCTGTCACATTGACTTGATCTTGAAGGCAGTCTCGAAGCTGAGATTAGTTTATTAATACCACCCCTACTCCGAACCCCAAACGAATTAACCCAAAAGTCCGCATAAACTTTCGAGTTATGACGCGGCTTGTTGGCACGTGGTATATGGTAGTGTGATAGATAAGAGAGAGATGTGGCGAAAAAGACGATATAGTGACCAAGATTACGAAGGGAATGGTAAGTTGGTTTGAACGGAGAGCGGATGAAGGATATAAGTTTACGAAAGCGTATATAAAGCGAAGGTTGGTGGTAGGGCTGGCAGAGGAAGACCTAGAAGGACGTACATTTGACCGCGTTGGAGATGTCCTTAGAAAAGGTTCAGTACGATCTACTCTGAACCGGCGTGCGTGTATGAAACGATTGATGAATGTGGAGGAAGCAAGAGAAGTGTGTCAGGATCGATATGGAATTCCATAGTCTCTGCTTACCCCGGTGCAAAATAAGCGTGAGTTTAAGTATGTACAGTCACGAGCATTAATATGTATACACTTTGGTACCATGTCACATTAACTTTTTTGACAAATTGAACTGTAAGTCTCACTAAATGTCAAATATGTTAGTGCGACAGAGTCCTAAAGTACATAATTATGTAGTAATTTATGTAGGTATCTACTTACTTTTTTAAAACGTGTGTTTCGGCGCGGATCCATTTTAATTTATACGTAAATAGTTGACATTTACGACTTCTTAATAAACACATTAACAGGTCTTTGACGTTTTACATAAATATTATTAAAAAAAAAAAACTAATCTACAACAAAAAAAACTCATTTTAATACATGTTTTTTTTAAACAGTTAAAATAAATTAATGTTCAACTGGTTTTTATTTTGCACTTGTAGAATAATAATTAACATTTATTAACTATTACGAAATAATATTATAACATACACATACATAAACTCACGCCCGTAATCCCTAATGGGGTGGGCAGAGCCACAAGTAATCAAAGACGACTTGCAGCCACTGTTGATACGATGTCGTAAGCTGGATATGATGAACCTTATGGTGATAAGGGATCAGCCTATCGCCCATAACATTAGTCCATCATGTTAGAGGACATAATCCCTTTGTCGGTTTTAATAATATTATAAATAATAATAATAATATTGAAGCCGTGGTATCCCAGTTGTTAGAACGCTTGCCTCTCACTTTGAGGTCGCAGGTTCGAATCCAGCACAGGCCTAAACCAATGATCGCCGAATTTGTTTTCGACTTCATGTTTGGATCATAAAATGATTATCACGTGCTCGGCGGTGAAGGAAAAACGTCGTGAGGAAACCCACATTCCCGAGAAATGCATTTTCGGAGGTATGTGACCTAAACTGTATTGGGCTGATTTTCCCTTCGCGGATTGGAAGGTCAGACAGGCAGTCGCTTCTGTAAAAAACCGGGCCTGTCAAATCTTCAGGTTAGGTAAGTGGATCCTGTGAAAAACGGGATAATGAATGATAGGGAGATAATGATAGATATATACTACTACCGCAGATTGAACACAAGCGCTCAAAAAATGAGACGCAGTTACTGTTAATAATAGCGACGTTGACAGTACTTTACCTCAGTGCGCGATTAGGCGCCGAACTGGCAACACGGGGAAGCGCGCGGTAAAAACTTGCAAAAATAGAATTAATATTAAGGTCGTTTGTTTCACCGGGTTGCTTTTCAAACGGGGAGTATGATGATGCGTGCTTCGGAAGGCACGTTAAGCCGTTGGTCCCGGTTACTACTTACTGATGTAAGTGAGTAGTCGTTACATGAGCCATGTCAGGGGCCTTTGGCGGCTCAATAGTAACCCTGACACGAGGGTTGCTGAGGGTGGTAATCCACCTCACAACCCACACGATAGAAGAAGAAGTTTATGAAGTATTAACCTATTCTACTTACTTATTATTATGTAACAGTATACTTACTTAGCTAGTTCTCAAGACCACTGCGGTTAATCTTGAATAAATTAAATTATAAATAAATCCACGTGATATATCACTTCTGGTAAATAAGCATCTTATTAAAACTTATTAAAATAGCCATAACTCATCATCACTAATATAAGCGCCACGCTCTTGTCTGTGTAGCATTCTCCATGCTGCTTTTTTAGGGAAAAATAGGGTAGTGGTTTCCCTCTTGCCTTCCACCCCGCAGTACTCTGTCTGACGCGAGTGGGATGGCGCCCAGAGTAGTCTATTTCAAAGCGTACTAGGACTCCTGACGCCCTGAGCCGAGGTTCGCGCCCAACTGGGCACCCTCAGGCCTGTTGTCTTAAACGTTGTACCGGGTGAGAGTCTTCAGCGCTCCCCATTTGTCCGGCCAAGTAGTTAATGCCATCTGCGGCAAATCTACAATAAGTCACGTCAAAAAAAAAAAAACATTATGACCTATACAGGTAGGTACGTACTTATTGTTTGTTAGGTTGGCACCACCGCTACATTTTCCTTTGCCGCCATGTTGTTTTCGTTCTGTTGTAGTGTTGGCGAATAATCGATTATTTACCACTAAATAATCTAAATATCGACATTGACAGCCTCCTCTAGTGCTTAGAGCGTCAGGCTCACGATCTGGAGGTCCGGGTTCGATTCCCGATGGGGACATTGTCGAAATCACTTTGTGAGACTGTCCTTTGTTTGGTAAGGACTTTTCAGGCTTGAATTACCTGATTGTCCGAAAAAGTAAGATGATTCCGTGCTTCGGAGGGCACGTTAAGCCGTTGGTCCCGGCTATTAGCCGTAAAAAAACACATCGACCAACCCGCAGTGGAGCAGCGTGGTGGAGTATGTTCCATATCCCCTCCGGTTATTGATTGTAAGAATACTAAATATTAACTATGAACTATGAATCATTAATGTATTAGTCAATTCCTGAATGATGACTTGGATTTTCCTAATTTTTTTTTTATTCATAATTGTTTTGTATTTACATGTAACCGCAATAATAAATTATGGCGCCACTTTGTTTAGGGATAATTTACATTATTCAACTCTATGGATTTGAATTCGAGTTTTCTCAGACGACGCCCTGAGCCGAGGTTCGCGCCCAACGGGGCACCCTCACGCCTGTTGTCTTAAACGTTGTACCGGGTGAGAGCCTTCAGCGCTCCCCATTTGTCCGGCCAAGTAGTTAATGCCATCTGCGGCAAATGTACAATAAGTAAAAAACAAAAAAATTCGAGTTTGGATCATATACAATTTATATCACGTGGTTTCTGTGATTTGTGTCCGGTTTAGTGGCAATGGTTAAGAGCTGTTGGTCGCAGGTTCGAATCCATCACAGGCCTAAACCAATGATTGTCGAATTTGTTTTCGAACTCATGTTTGGATCATAAATGCTTATCACGTGCTCAGCGGTGAAGGAAAACATTCGAGGAAACCCACATTCCCGAGAAAAGCATTTTCGGAGGTAGGTGATCTAACCTGTATTGGGCTGGTTTTCCCTTCGCGGGTTGGAAGGTCAGACAGGCAGTCGCTTCTGTAAAAAACGGGACCTGTCAAATCTTCAGGTTAGGTAAGCGGACCCTGTGAAGATGTAGATGATGGTGGAAGTAAAAAAAGAACGATTCATTCAACTGATTCATGAATATAGATTGAACTAATTAGTCCGTCCCAAAATAACCGCTATGATTCACTTAATTAAGCTATCAAAAATGGTTTTTTAATTAATATTTTGTTCCTGTTCGACTATCATCAGGGCCATTACATCATGAGAACGGGTGTTTCGTCACGTAATGGGTTTCCGTCACACGTCAATGTGTCAAACACACAATCCTTAGTGGGGTAGAATGAAGGGTATCATATAGAGTAGTACTGTACTTCGGGGAGTGTGCCCGCGATCTTCACGAGCTAATTCAAATTCTTTATTTTCAGACACTGGTTCATAGATGTTAGTAACAATGCAAACTTAAAGCTAGGGTTAGTATAAAACAGATCAAATCAAAACTTAAGAGAGGTGGAGCTTCACCCATCGGCGCAGCAATGGGGAGTCCCACTTATCAGCGAACACGCTCAGAATGGTGTTGGTAGTGCCGCGGAGCCGTTACAGCAAGGAGGCGTTTACGCGTGATGGCATAGAAGTCATCAATGAGCGCCTCCGCAAACATGACCGACGCACTGCAGCGCCACGGTCGCCCCAACAGCATTCTGAGCGCGTTATTGTACTGGACGCGCAGGTCGCTGCATGCCCGTTGCGTTAAGTTAACCCACATACCAATAATTCCACCATCCCCCTTTTATCTTCGGACTTCCAGACGTACGGGTTCCATCCCTATTTGGTGGATATCCCAACTATTTGCACAAAGCGCTTCGCATCGTCCTTCATTATGCGCACTGCTAGACTGGAATTCTTTGCCGTCTTCTGTATTTCCGAATGCATATAACCCGGGTGCTTTCAAGGCTAGAGTGAACAGGCATCTTCTGGGCGAGCTCGCTCCATCTTAGGCCTCGTCAATGCCTTCGGGCAAGTCTGGGGCCAAGAGCAAAGCCACCAAAAGTGAAAAAAAATCTCCAAATCTATACCACACTCTGGACACTTCACACAAAAAAACCTCGTTTTACACAGACACACACATTGACATCTGACGCCCATACGATTGGAGACTAAAGTAAGACCGAGCGGGTGAGGCAAAATTTTTGTAGCGCAAATATCATGTTTGCGTCTGCCAGGGTCCCGGACTTCTTTGCAGTTCTTCGCTCTCGGATCGCGTCACACTGGGTCCGGGTGAGTGGTGCCAAGAATGAGATATTGTCGCGTATCAACGATGACCTCGATGAGAGGTTTAAAAACCACTTTTTTTTTTAACGTTGGGAAATGCATTACGCATACCACGCCGCCGGGGGGGGCGACGTGGTTATGTGGGACTCCCCGGGTGTCGCCACCCGGTATACCCACTAAAACCCAACGGTGTTCCTCCTTGCCGCCCTGTGGCGGGGATACGGGAACGCAATTGCACACAACCGCGTCCCCGCCGGCGGATGCCCTTTGGGGCCCAGCGCCCATGGGACCGCGTCAAGCGCCTCCCTCTCCGCCGAGGGCTGCCCGGAACACTTGGGGAGCCCTACAGCACGGGACCTATGTTGTGGACGGCGGTCCCCCGACCACCGTCCACAGGTCCCCGTCAAGGCGGCGTTTGGTCGATTGCGACCAAGTACGCCCGTCGCCGCCATCCCGGTCGCCTGCGGCGAATCGGGAGCGAGTCGACAGTCTTCCCGCTCCCTCTTTGCCGCTTCATAGTCTTGTCCGCGAAGGTGGAGGTTTAAAAAATACTGGTCGAACGTGCACCGACTCGGGAACGGTAGATGATGGTACATAATTCTAAAATTACGTTTTATTTTTATTATTTTTATTGTAGTTTTTTTATAGTATTTATTTTGTTGTAATGTCGATGATGGGTTTTTACCTAAATAAGTAACTTTATTATTATTATTATAAACCTAGCTCAGACGCTGGTGGGGAGCGGATAGTTGCCGTTCTATACGTAGTATTATTCCTTATTCTATGACTAAAGTAAGACCCAGAGGGGGTGAAGTCGGCTTCCGATACAAATTGGTGGGGGGGGGGGGAGAGAGTTCCCGTTCTTTACGTAGTATTATTCCTTATTCTATGACTAAAGTAAGACCCAGAGGGGGTGAAGTCGGCTTCCGATACAAATTGGTGGGGGGGGGGGGGGGGAGAGAGAGTTCCCGTTCTTTACGTAGTATTATTCCTTATTCTATGATCCTGTCTGACACCTGTCTATAAAGCTAAAACCAGATGGTACGGTCACGAGCATTAAGGTAATATGTATACACTTGGTACCATGTCACATTAACTTATTTGACAAATTGAACTGTAAGTCTCACTAAACGTCAAGTGCGACATAGTTCTAAAGTGGGTACATTATATTGCTCATGACTGTACGGGCTGCCATTTTATATTGTCCCCTTATAGTCTCTTCTTCTTCTTCTATCGTGTGGGTTGTGAGGTGGATTACCAACCTCATCAACCCTGGTGTCAGGGTTACTATTGCCCCTTATAATGAAAACTACATACTTAATATAATCTCACGACTACATCCCAATTGGGGTAGTCATCACATCCATCGCAAGATGAACTAAGCACCCACACCTCACCGAGCTTTCTGTTAGACCAACGTGATAGGTGAGCCGTATCGCCGTCTATAATGGTCGAGCCAACTGTGTTAGTGAAAACTGTACTTATGGTGTAAGCCTGGTACCGGGTTCTCCGGCCAAGTAGTTAATCCGGCCAAGTAGTTAATGCCATCTGCGGCAAATCTACAATAAGTCACAAAAAAAGGTAAGTACCGGGTTGGAACCGACTCTCCCCGTTTGAGAAGAAAGCCGGTCTGCATTCACATTAACCCATAAAATGGTCGATCGTGTTTGTCCCCCTTTCGGTTTCTACGACACGCCCTAGATAAGCAGCTGAACCATAAAGTTCCGTAATATTCCGCCACAAAACGGAGTAACCCACATTATCTAAAATAACAGAAACAAAACACTAACCCCAATCCAATGCCAAATTGGTGTAACTGTAAAATTCAAGTTTTAGAGGTCGCCCACAAATTGATTAAGATTGCACTTACTTTTGCTACTTAGTAATTTTCCGTTTATGTTCTACTTTTGATTAGGGTTGCCTATTCGGTGAGAGTTTTTAGCGCTCCCCAATTGTCCGGCCAAATAGATAATGTTTTCTTCTTATTGTGTGGGTTAAGAGATGGATTACCAACCCCATCAACCCTGGCGTCAGGGTTATTATTGTGCCGCCATACGCCCCTGACATGACTCATGTAACGACTACGTACTTACATTAGTAAGTAATAACCGGGACCAACGGATTAACGTGTCCGAAGCACGGATCATCTAACTTTTTGGACAATCAGGTGATCAGCCTGTAATGTCCTAACCAAACTAGGGGTCACAGTGATCCCTAGTTTATGAATGCATGGGAAGATATGAAGATATGAAGAAGATATGAATGCGTGGGATTAACTGTCTGAGAACTGATATTAGGCAGCTAAATTACTCAATTGTATAAAAATATTTTATGTTTATTTTTATTTTTAAAGAACGTCTAGGGCCCTGTGCCGAGGTTTTTCTTGCAGCTTCTTTTCCCCGGCTATAAGTACAGGTTGTGAGAAGCTGCAGTAGTTTTAGGCGGATGAGACGTTCGTTATGTGAAAAATGACGATTCAAAGTGTAACTATGTTACCTACTGAATAAAGATATATTTGAATTTGAATTTAATTCTTGTGATTGGTCCCCACCGGGATTCGAACTTGGGACCTCCTGATCGTGAGCACTGGATTGAATTGATTGAAATGCCTTCCGAAGCACGGAGGAGCTCGAGATGAAAACTTTTTTGTGGTCACCCATCCTATGACCGGCCTTTGCGAAAGTTGCTTAACTTCAACAATCGCAGACCGAGCGCGTTTACCGCTGCGCCACCGAGCTCTCCAATATTAGCAAGCGAGCGAATGTTAGCACTGCAGGATTGGTGAAGTCAGTTATTGCCCTCATAACTACAGATGGCAACCCTAGCTTAGATATGGAATTATATGCTTTAATAGGACGAGAAAAGATGAACAACCATTATGGTTAATTTGACTTAATAATAGTCATTATGCCTCCTGAACAGCCTCTGTTGTCTAGTGGCTAGAGCGTTGCGGCTCACGATCTAGAGGTCCGGGTTCGATTCCTATGGGGACATTGTCGAAATCACTTTGTGAGACTGTCCTTTGTTTGGTAAGGACATTGCCTTGAATCACCTGATTGTCCGGAAAGTAAGATGATTTCGTGCTTCGGAGGGCACGTTAAACCGTTGGTTCCGACTATTAGCCGTAAAAATACCTTCACTAACCCGCAGTGGAGCAGTGTGTGAGGTGAATTACCAACCTCATCAACCCTGGTGTCAGGGTTATTATTGAGCCGCCAAAGGCCCCTGGCATGGCTCATGTAACGACTACTTACTTACATCAGTATGTTGTAACCGGGACTAACAGCTTAACGTGCCTTCCGAAGCACGGATCATCTTACTTTCGGACAAACAGGTGATCAGTCTGTAATGTCCTAACCAAACTAGGGATCACAAAGTGATTTTTGTTATGTCCCCACTGGGATTCGAACCCGGGACCTCCGGATCGTGAGCCCAACGCTCTAGCCACTAGACCACGGAGGCCGCTACACCGACAAATAAATTAGTGCAGATGATTTGTTGTATTGTACTTTCTATATTGATAGTCGATGCGTAATTTATATCCGATGCAGTAGATATATAATCGATGTGTTCGTCACAATATCTTTAGAATGCCAAAGTTAAGAGTAGCAGTGAGTTGTCCTTGGTAAGTTGAACATACTTTTTGGCGTGACTCATTGTAGATTTAGATATGGAGCACGATGTTCGCGCGTCACCCAACAGGGTCCACAGAATACCAGCGTCGTGGTTCACGCCGCGACTTGTGCTGAGTGAGGCCCTTTTGTCTCAGGACGTCCACCACCACCTTATGGTCATTTCGACAAACATCCGTCTTGCTTTTTTGTAATTGTTTTAGTGGAAATTTGATAGAAAGAAAGAAACGTTTATTGATATGATGTTGTTGTCTTTTTTTTTGTGTGGCGTCCTTTTATAATAAACTATTTCTATTCTATTCTATTTGCCGCAGATGGCATTAACTACTTGGACGGACAAATGGGAAGCGCTGAAGGCTTTGCATATATAAAAATAATTGTTGCTTGATATTTTGGATCACATTACGTATAGAATTTTGTTGCTACCTGAAATATTGCTTATCTTTATTTTGATCAGAATAATATTCATATTCATTTATTCGTAATAGTTCGTATTACATGTCATATGTCGTATATAATCTAGGTTACATTCCACTAGTAGAATATTTCATTTGGTATCATTCATTACACATTAAAAACAAAATAAAATAATAATAATCATAAAATGAATACAATAGCGTAATAAAGAAGTCATTCTTAAATATTAAAATAAAATTATGAGTTAAATGAAATAAATTCGTTGTAACTATAGAACGTGTGCTCAAGAAGCCAGCGTTTGAGTCGAGACTTAATAATGGGTGGAAGATGTAATTGTGTCTGGGTGTAATAAAAAGGGTCATCATTTATACCCAAAAACGAAGGTAAAAGATGCATATGTCTGTTATCTATGAAATTAGAAGTTTAAACGAAGGCAACGATCTATCTATCTATCTATCTATCTATCAACTCTGTACAGCGCCATCTGTATTGTTTTAAAGGAATGTAGCATGGAAAGTCCTTCATTACCCTCTCAAAGAGAAAATTAAGTCAAGAAAATGCACGTAGAGGAGCTCGGTGGCGCAGCGGTAAACGCGCTCGGTCTGCGATTGTTGAAGTAAAGCAACTTTCGTAAAGGCCGGTCATAGGATGGGCGACCACAAAAAAAAGTTTTCATCTCGAGCTCCTCCGTGCTTTGTGCATGTTAAGCCGTTGGTCCCGGCTGCATTAGCAGTCGTTAATAACCACCAATCCGCACTGGGCCCGCGTGGTGGTTTTAGGCCCGATCTCCCTATCCATCCATAGGGAAGGCCCGTGCCCCAGCAGCGGGGATATTAATGGGCTGGTGATGATGATAATGATGAATGCACGTTCATTTAAAAAAAAAAGAAAAAAAAAATCATGTATTTTTCGACGAAAAATTCCACTTGATATTAAACCAGAATCATGGTCTGAATCATCCCCCTGAGTATTCGTTACGATGTCACTAACACCCTGTGTGTTTTATTTGTTACAGAATCCTGATGATGCTAACATGGCTCGTGGAGTCATCATATCAGCGACTCTCCTGCTGCTTATAGCGGAGGTTACTCCTCAGTTTTATGGTGAGTTATGTTTCCACGGAGGGGCAGAAGGCAAGAGGGAAACCACTGCCCTATTTTTCCCGAAAAAAGTAACATGGAGAATGCTGCACCGACAAGAGCGTGGATGTTAAATTAGTGATGATCTTCTTCTTATCGTGTGGGTCGTGAGATGGAATACCAACGTCGTCAACCCTGGTGTCAGGGTTATTATTGAGCCGCCAAAGGCCCTTGACATGGCTCATGTAACGACTACATACTTACATCAGTAAGTAGTAACCGGGACCAACGGCTTAACGTGCCTTCCGAAGCACGAATGACACGAATCATCTTACTTTCGGACCATCAGGTGATCAGCCTGTAATGTCCTAACCAAACTAGGGATCACAGAGTGATTTTTGTGATATGTCCCCACCGGGATTCGAACCCGGGGCCTCTGGACCGTGAGTCCTACCAACCACTGGACCGCGGAGGCCGTTCATTAATGATGATGATATATATTATCGAAGTTTAGGCCTCAAACTGGATGACAGCGACAGCGGCGCAGCGGCGGCGGCGGTGCGGGGAGCGGCGCGTTCAAATGCTAAGATTTATATTGAAGTGTTCTCGATGGCAGCGGCGCGGGGAGCGGGGTACGAGCGGTGCGCTCTAGTCGAGCGGTGTCTCTGCGTTTGAAACTCGCCTTTTTGTTTCCTTTGTTCATTATAGGGATTCAGATCTTCTTTTGCCCATAATAAATCGTACGAAACAAAAGAACTACAATCGAAAATGCGTTGTCGCCGTTTCGACATCGCGTTCATTTGAGACACAACTCTATACCGCCGCAACACCGCGCGATTTGGCCCCTGGCATCGAGAACGGAACAGCGGCCGCCGCGCCGCTGCCGCTGTCATCCAGTTTGAGCCCTAATGAACAAAGGAAACAAAAAGGCGAGTTTCAAACGCAAAGATACCGCTCGACTAGAGCGCACCGCTCGTACCCCGCTCGCCGCGCCGCTGCTATCGAGAACGCTTCAATATAAATCTTAGCATTTGAACGCGCCGCTCCCCGCGCTGTCATCCAGTTTGAGGCCTTACACAGCAAGACGCATAGGTATATACAAAAAAAAAACAAAAAACTCTTTATTGCACTTGAATCACATTAAAAATACATTAGTATTATAATTACATTGGTAGTACAACAGGCGGCCTTATTGCTAAGGTAGCAATCTCTTCCAGGCAACCTTTAGTTATAGGATATGAATTTAATGAAAAATGTAGCGGGATAGACAGTGCAAAAAAAAATTAAAAAAATATTAATAATAATAAAATGTTGAAAAATATAAGTACTTATAACTAGATAAACTATATTAAAAACAATACATAGAAGACAATAAATAATACATACATACATACATAAACTCACGCCCGTAATCCCTAATGGGGTGGGCAGAGCCACAAGTATTCAAAGACAACTTTGCAGCCACTGTTGATACGAAGTCCTAAGATGGATTATGATGAACCTTATGGTGATAAGGGATCTGCCTATCGCCCATAACATTAGCTCGTCATTTAGAGGACACAATCCCTCTGTCGGTTTTTACGACATGCCCGGGAAGACAAGCAGCTGAACGTGTTCTATGTTTTTTATTTGCTCCCAGAACAGCATAGAAGCACAATACAATAAATAATGATTATAATAATATATAAATACGTAAATATATACATACATTACTATGGAAGAGAGGAAACCATGACAGTACTACGATACCTACTTTATAAAGAAGAAGATGTAAGAAGAATGGAATCGAAAAGAAAAACGTTATAAAGAAGAGGAGAGAGAGATGAGAAAGTGCTGCTTGACTTGCCCTTTGAAAGCATCCAATGACGGTGCCCTTCGAATGGATTCAGGCAAAGAATTCCATAACCGAACAGCTTGCACCGTAAACGACTTTGCATAGAAATTAGTGGAATGGGAGGGAATATTATACAACTTCCTTTGGATCGTCGATCCCTAGTCACACTATCAACTTGTGGCTAGCGGGGTACTATGCTCTGTTCGGTACCACGAAACTATTCTTTGGCGGCAGCACACCCACGCCGCCAAAATAGGTAATTATCGCGTTAAAGTTGTACAGCGCTATCTATACTAACTTAACTACAATTATATATGCATAAAACATTAATTATATATTTGAAAATTCCTATTGCATGCTCTAATAAAATTACTAACAACTACTTACCATCACCATGTACAAATGTTAGGGTTCGTAATGTTTATTTAATTATTATTAGATTATATAACTTAATAACAGACGAAATAAAGTCGTGAATCTGTGTCACGACTTTATTATTTTTAATTTGGAACTGGCATATTATTTCATTTGTTTTTATTTTGATTTCTTCTTTTTCGAACGGGAACGTTTTCCCGCCTTTTTAAAAAGGCGGTGACGTGGAATTTTGTTCGGTTGCGGTAATCTGTTATGAAGAGTTGGAGAGTTAACATTGTTTATGAAAATATAACATTATTCAAGAGAATTGCTGAATTGTTTGATTACGACGCGACGAGCACCTCCCCACCTGAGAGCCGTAGTATTATCACACAAATATATTACATACAAACATACATATATCTTGTCAATATTATATTACTGATATTTTCGCACTTTATTCAAAACCATAACGTAACCGCTCGTATAAGATGCACCTATGTGACTAGTTCTGCCACAGGCCGAGGCCTTTAAGGACTGTCACTGCAAACCATACAGTTTTGGAGCCGATTGTCGTAATTTCTGTGCATTATATTTGCATACTTTTGTAACTTGTATTTTATTATAAGTCTATGGTTTTAAATGGTCCGGCCAAGTATTTAATGCCACCTGCGGCAAATCTACAATAAGTCACGTCAAAAAAAAAAAAATATGGTTTTAAATGGTGGTGGAGGTGGAGACTTAATAGAGACATACAAAATCTTAAACAGTTACTATGACGTGGACAACTTTGAAGCACTATACTTGCTCAATCATAACACCAATCTAAGAGGTCATACGCTCAAACTCTGTAAAAGAATTTCAAACAACAACCCCCATAAGCATTTCCTGACTAACAGAGTAGTAACAGCGTGGAACGGGCTGCCGCAGGACGTGGTCTCCGCTTCTAGCATCAACACCTTCAAAAACAAATTGGACAATTACCATCAAACAGAGAAAGGAAAACACAACTGAATAGTTGAATACAGGCACTTATCAGTGAAAACTGCCTGCCTGAGTTATAAATAATAATAATAATAAATTGTCATGTAAATTAAGTAAATAAAAATAAATAAAATAAATAAATAAAAAAAAAATATTGTTTTTGGGGAACGTCGACTCGAAAGTCCCCCGTTGAGATATGATCTTGAGTTTATGTTATGTCATAGAATAAAGAATAATTCTACGTAAAATATGTTATGTTCTACATACAAATAGTGTATTTACAACATTAAGTTATGCGAAAAAACTTGTTTTGATGTGGGTATGTCTTACCTTGTCTTAGTAAAGTGTAATTAGAATAATTACTCGGCCATGACAGATTACTTAGTCGAACGTTATGTAACTTTACAATGATATATGGTTTCTTAGATAAACTCGTGGTCGAGACGCCATTAGGCGTGCTTTGCACCTGTGAGGCTCTCATACACGCTATCTAAAATTTTTTTGGGGCACGTAAGCTGGAAAGTCCCTCATTTGGGTAGTCAGAGTTACGTCTAAGTACCCACACCTCACTGAGCTTTCTGTTAGACTAACGTGATAGGTGAGCCGTATCACCGTCTGTAATGGTCGACCAACTGCGTTAGTGAATGAACTGGGCACCCCTGGCCTGTTGTCTTAAATGTTGTACCGGGTGAGAGCTTTCAGCGCTCCCCATTTGTCCGGCCAAGTAGTTAATGCCATCTGCGGCAAATCTACAATAAGTCACGTCAAAAAAAAAAATGGTCGGTCGATAGCGATAAGCGCTGATTGAGGGACATCGTGGAATCTTATTGCAAAAACGTACTGACTTTACGTGTTCGCGATGTTTTCCAGAAAAATCTTTAGGGCTCCCCATTAATCAGGCCAAGTAGTCTTCTTCTTCTTCTGTCGTGTGGGTTGTGAGGTGGAGTACCAACCTCATCACCCCTGGTGTCAGGTTACTATTGTGCTACCAAAGGCCCTTGACATGGCTCATGGTAACGTCAACTATTTACATCAGTAGGTAGGTAGTAACCGGGACCAACGGCTTCGGACAATCTGGTGATCAGCCAGTAATGTCCTAACCAAACTAGGAACCACAAAGTAATTTTTGTAATATGTCCCCACCGGGAATCGAACCCGGATCGTGAGCCCAACGCTCAACCACTGGACCACTGAGGTCGTTAGGCCAAGTAGTGTAAATGCTGTTAGATGCCGTTAAGCTAAAAAAAGCTTTTTTGTTAACTGGTTAGTTGCTACTGATGGTTTATGCGACGCCATAACATCGTGTGCGACGCTTAATTAATGCAAGAATGTGCTTCGAAACATTTGCGGTTTCTTTTTTACATTTTGTTTACAATCTAACTTATTTATAACTCGAGACATTGAGTTGTTGAACTTGGCTTTTTTCTTTTTCAATTGACGCAAAAAGTGTTCGGGTTTGTTTAAAAAAAAAAAAAAACTTTTTTGCACACGTATCGGTACGAATAGTGGAAATTTTTCGTCGTATGTACTTACTTACGTACCGACTTGTCGAAACATCAACCATAAGGCTTTTTGGCGGGAACGGGAACGGGACAGTTGCTTTCTTCATTGAATAATCTAAATAATCAATACGAAGTGGTGTTTTGTGGTTAATGATCGCAGTATGTTAGTTGGAAAACATTCGCGACAGTGTTATTATATCGGAATATTCAATAAACAAAGTGTATCTATCTATTTTCGCTTCGTGCCAACAAGCCGCTTCATAACTCGAAAGTTTATGCGGACTTTTGAGTTAATTCGTTTGGGGTTCGGAGTAGGAGTCTGCTCCGAGGGTGGGAGCTTATGTTTCATCATTCATCGTCATCACCTTTCATCATTTAATTAATCATCAAGAAAAAAAAAGTAAGACATGGTATGGGCATAGTATAGGAGAGTTGCCGTTCCTACACGTTGACGTTATCGTACACGCGCATCGTTGCGTGTGACGTCTGACGGTCTGACGCCACACGATTCTAGTCAAATTCAAGTCTAAACTATATTCGAGGGGGAATGAGGTAAACCTCGCTCAGCCGCTGGTGGGGAGCGAAGAGTTGGCGTTCTATGTGTAGTGTAGGAGCTCGGTGGCGCAGCGGCTAACGCGCTCGGTCTGCGATTGTTGAAGTTAAGCAACTTTCTCAAAGGCCGGTCATAGGATGGGTGACCACAAAAAAGTTTTCATCTCGAGCTCCTCCGTGCTTCGGAAGGCACGTTAAGCCGTTGGTCCCGGTTTCATTAGCAGTCGTTAATAACCATCAATCCGCACTGGGCCCGCGTGATGGTTTAAGGCCCGATCTCCCTATCCATCCATAGGGAGGGCCCGTGCCCCAGCAGTGGGGACGTTAATGGGCTGATGATGATGATGACGTAGTGTTATTCCTTATGCTATGTCATAACCGCCCCCGAACACCACAGTGGCGGCTCTAGGGCGGTGCGAAATGTGCCACCGCACCGGGCGCCGAAATAAGACTGGGTTATGTAAATTCATGTTCTTTTTATGCCTGTTCCAGATTTCTTCAACTTCCCGCAAATCCCACAGAATCCAAGTACAAAAAGAATATTAAATGAATATACAACAAGAAGAACAACAAAAATCGAAGCTACCAGAAACTCAGAAACGCAAGTCACATGGACAAACACTACCGTGCACTTCAGCTACGATGGAATAGAAAGAGATGACAATAGACCGA
Organism: Pectinophora gossypiella; assembly: GCF_024362695.1. Lineage (NCBI taxonomy): Eukaryota > Metazoa > Arthropoda > Insecta > Lepidoptera > Gelechiidae > Pectinophora > Pectinophora gossypiella. The sequence goes on from NC_065432.1 coordinate 5,437,056, forward strand.
CCACCAAAGAGAAAAGGAGAAAGCAAACTCTAGGCATACCAACCTTAGCTCCCATATTCGGCTTCAACTACCAGACAACTACGCAAAAACCCATAAGGAAAGTCAATAAAAATAATTCTAGTCGTAGAAATAATTCCAGTAATACTAGAATCGAAAGTTCTGGAGTCAGAGGATCTACAACAAAAAGAAACCAGAAGAATGACACTAAACTAACTAACACCAGAATATCAGAAACATCTAACAACAAACGCTTCCAATTGTCTTACGACGTCGACGTCTCCAAAGACCCTTTGAACAACGGATATTACGAGAAACCAAGCAACAATTACGCTGATGACTACTTAACAACAACAACAAGAAGCCACAACAACAAGAGATACAACAGTGACAACAGTTACTATAACAGTTACGAAACAACAAGACCCAACAACAATTATTACACAACAAATCCATTTCTCAACAGACCGGGGGTCAAACCAGCGGTTATTGAAGTTGGTCCCGCAATAACCAACAAACCTGTGACGAAAAGACCGAGTTACTTTAACAAAGAGACCGAAAGACCAAGTTACAGTAGACCAGAGACGGAAAGACCAGCGTTCAAACCACAAACGAACAAGCCTGTAACGTTGAGACCATATATAGTAAATCCAATACCTACAGACGCTGGGGCTCTAGTGTATCCTCAAGAAGACGAAGCGCCTCAGGTAATCAGAGGACCAGATGAGGATTATATGAGTGACGCTGAAAAGAGACGGCACATCGAAATTGCTGAGAGAAGTAAGTGTAATATATTTGTTTTACTCGAATACTCTTTTAAAACTCTTCTCTCTCTCTCTGTCTTTTTATTGTTATATAGTATTCTATTCTATTCTATTCATACTCAAATTCAAAAACATATTTATTAAGTAATTGGTTAACATAGTTACACTTCGCATTGTAAATTTTTACATAAATATATTTTTGTCGAACGTATTATTCGCCTTAAACTAATGCAATGCCCTCTATCCAATTTTATTCCATTCTTTTCCATTATATTCAATTCGATTCCATTGTGTTCTATTCTATTCTGTTCTACTCCATTCCACTATATAATCTGTTATATTCCACTCTATTCTATTATATTCGATTCGACCCGTTATTATGTGCTTTAATTATATTCGATTCGGTTTTATTGTGTACCATTCCGTTCTATTCATTCCACTATTCTGTTCTATTCCACTCTATTCTAATCAAAGCATTATCACCATCAAGCACTAAACCCAAACCTCAATTTCAGTGTGCGACAAGTACAAATCCCTGAGCACTCGGCAGCTGCAAGCGATCCCTCTTCTGCCGTCCCCTGAGCCTGTCCAGGTCAACGTGTCCCAGTGCACCCCCACCACGATACCGCTGGTGGTGGGCGGTAAGGTGGTCACCATCAATGAGTTTCCCCACATGGCGCTGCTGGGCTGGCGGAAGATCGATGTAAGTGTATTAATACTCACTCACACTCTACCGATCATCAGTAATTTAAGAGCCACGCTCTTGTCGGTGTATCATTCTCCATGCTACTTTTTGGGGAAAATTAGGGCAGTAGTTCCCTTGCCTTCCGACCCGCAGTACTCTGTCTGACGCGAGTGGGATGACGCCCGGAGTAGTCTATTTCAAAGCCGTACTAGGACTCCACTGTCCTCCACCTCTGAATAGTACTGACAGTTACTGCTGCCCTCTGTCAGGTTCCAGGTTACAGTCCCTGTGACGCGCCGCTTCCGTCCTGCTTTACCGTACCGATGGCTCCCATCTTTGCCTCTGCAACCGTTGAGGTCTATACCCGTATCCCTGGGCAAGGGTTCTACGTTATACCCCGTAGGTCTGGGTCCCTATCCGAACATAGCCACCATCTCACTCCGGCCTACTGAAGAGGCGTCCACCCCCGAGGCAAGGACGCGCCGAACAGGAATTGCCCCAGTGGAGGGCAGAGAAGGTGGCAATGTCCCCCCTGGGGCCGGGTTAATGGTCCTGTAGGAATCCAAAACCAAAGGCAACAAAGGCAAACGAGCCTATATTATTAAAAACGAAACAATATTTTTGTAAGTTTATTAGGAGCAGCCAGTATGCTTGTTTTTTTTAATGAAATGCTACTGATTGGTTCCAGATCGAGGGATACTCTTGGAAGTGTGGTGGTTCCCTCATCAGTGATCAATACATCCTCACCGCAGCCCACTGCTCCTACCAGGAGAGGGATAACACTGTTGTCTCGTGAGTATTCTCTTCTATCGTGTGGGTTGTGAGGTGATACCAACCTCATCAACCCTAGTGTCAGCGTTATCAGAAATCAGAATCATTTATTCAATGTAATTATCATGGATGAACTTGTTGAAGGATAATGTAACATTTTTGAATCTACGTCATTTCGCAAGGTGTTATGAGGAGAAGAAATGACAAGAAGCACGCGACTCTTTCTCGCCGCGACGGAGATCATCTGTCTCTTTCTGTGCAGTACTGTGAGAGAGAGACGGGTGACGTATGTCGAGGCGAGAAAGAGTCGCACGCTTACGATGCTAAGTCCGCTGATCTGACAAGAAACTGCATCTTTTAAATCAATGAGGTTACATTACAAGTTATTTAATAACTAGAGGAACACATTTAATACCATTATTATTGAGCCGCCAAAAGTTTAAACGAATAGTGATTTTATGCAGTCGACTGACATGTAAGGCAAGTTTATTTTTATTCCGGGTATTAGCAATGTGCTTCTTCTTCTATCGCGTGGGTTGTGAGGTGAATTACCAACCTCATCAACCCTGGTATCAGGGTTACTATTGAGCCGCCAAAGGCCCCTGACATGACTCATGTAACGACTACGTACTTGCATCAGTAAGTAGTAACCGGGACTAACGGCTTAACGTGCCTTCTGAATCACAGATCATCTTACTTTCGGACAATCAGGTGATCAGCCTGTAATGTCCTAACCAAACTAGGGATCAGAGTGATTTTCGGGATATGTCCCCACCGCTGAGCTGAGCTGTAATCCTATTTTCTCCTTTCAGCGGTCCACCTAGAGTGGTCCAACTGGGCTCGTCGTACCTGGACGACCCTGGTGCGCTGGTGGTCCGCGTGTCTTCAGTAGTCCGACACCCCAAATACAAGTTCCCGAGATCCTACTACGACATCGCGCTCTTGAAGCTGGTCCAACCTGTTACGTAAGTCTCGTGTGGGTTGTGAGGTGGATTACCAAGCTCATCAACCCTGGTGTCAGGGTTATTACTGAGCCGCCAAAGGCTCCTGACATGGCTCATGTAATTAACATCTTACAAGTATTAGTACGGGACCAGAATCAAAATCATTTATTCAACGTAATTATCATGGATAAACTTGTTGAAGGTCATATTAACATTATTGAATCTATGTCATTTCGCAAGGTATTATGGCTGAGGAGAAGAAATGACAAGAAACTGCAACAGCAACACATCTTTTAAATCAATGGGTACATTACAAGTTATTTGATAACTAGAGGAACACATTTAATGCCAGACATTTTTATCATTGATCCGCCGAAAAGGAAAGGGGTGGGTAATTGACATCGACAGGCATAAAATTTATGGAACACACGTCAATTTGTCCAAAGCCCTAGAAAAAAAACCCTGTCCAAAGTTTTATATTGGCCAATAACCCGACAAAATTGAATTGGAATGCACGAGAGTGTCAGCACAACGGGTAAAAATCCTCAAAGGAATGGGGTCGCTCCGCGAAGTCTGTGAAAACCCCAGGAAGCTTCTGAGCTTCTGGAAGGAGTTAGGTTGGCTTACGTAGTCAACAATAGCACGCATAATGGGCCATCTTAGAGTCTAAATACGGAAAACAGATCCCACTGTCGTCAATCATCCGTCCCTTTCCTTTGCGGTGGATAAGAAAATGACGGGTATAACTTAAAATAAAATTAGGAGGTGTCTGCAGGAATCGGGGCCAATGTTATATTTATACATTTTAATTGTTCCAGGTTCTCTGAAGTGATCAGACCAGCTTGTCTCGGGGTGCCTCCAGCGGTGGGCGAATCCATCATAGCTACAGGGTGGGGACGTACTGAACTTGGTAAGCAACCACGGATTGGACGGATCCATTGACAATAATCATCTCCCCAGCATTATCCCGTTTTCCACAGGGTCCGCTTATCTAACCTGAAGATTTGACAGGTCCGGTATTTTACTGCGACTGCCTGTCTGACCTTCCAACCCGCGGAGGGAAAACCAACCCAATACAAGTTAGGTTAGGTTAGCGCTGTGTCGCAGGTTCTAAGCTGGTTTACAGTAAATAACCTAGTTCTAAATGCTAAGAAAACGAAGTGTATTAAATTTGTTCTACCAAACGTAAACAAAGTAAATAATAACATTAAAATTAACGACGAGAAACTAGATTTTGTTGAACACACCGTTTTCTTAGGAATTACTGTAGATTCAAAACTTCAATGGGGCCCACATATTGTATCACTAGCGGGCAAGCTAAGTTCAGCAGCATATGCCGTCAGAAGAATCCGACAACTCACAGATGTACCCACTGCTAGACTTGTCTACTTCAGCTACTTCCACAGCATAATGTCTTACGGTATTTTATTGTGGGGTCGAGCCGCTGATGTAGAAACTATTTTCATTATTCAAAAAAGGGCAATTCGCGCTATTTATAATCTGCGTTGTCGGGACTCTTTAAGGGAGCTGTTTAAAGAAATAAATATACTGACGGTCGCAAGTCAATATATTTATGAAAACATTATGTATGTGCGTAAAAATGTATCTCTCCTTCCGAGAAACTGTGAAAGGCATACTTACAATACAAGGAATAAAAATAAAATTGTTGTTCAAAATTCTAGATTAAGTAAATTAAATTCATCTTTTTTGGGGTTATGTATACGTTTTTACAATAAAATACCAGATAATATTTTAAATTTGTCAGAGAACAAATTTAAAGCTCACGTGAAGCTTACTTTATGTAAAAAAGCCTATTATAAGATTAATGATTACCTAAATGATAAAAATGTCTGGTATTGAATGTGTTCCTCTAGTTATTAAATAACTTGTAATGTACCCTCATTGATGTAAAAGATGTGTTGCTGTTGCAGTTTCTTGTCATTTCTTCTCCTCAGCCATAACACCTTGCGAAATGACGTAAATTCAAAAATGTTACATTGACCTTCAACAAGTTTATCCATGATAATTACGTTGAATAAATGATTCTGATTCTGATTCTGGTTACATACCTCCGAAAATGCATTTCTCGGGAATGTTGGTTTCCTCACGATGTTTTCCTTCACCGCTGGGCATGTGACAATCATTTATGATCCAAACATGAATTCTTATGCTCTAGAGCCATAAGGCCGCAAAATTGATTATTGAAATTTAGTTCTGTGTAATAAAGTACATACTATATTTGATTTGATTTGATAAAAACCCTCCGTTGATTGAGGCCTGTTACGTCGACTCTAATGCCTGGCCGCCTCTATGGCTAAAGTAATCGGGTCGTCGGGATCGTATATTACGTCCTTCGAACGCCGATACTTTTGAGTACCGTCCTTAAGCGGGATGTATTCGGAAGCCGCAACTACCAGGGGCTGGTGCGACGCATGCGTCAGTTTGGTCTCTCTCTATAGGTATTTAAGAGCTCCGCTCTTGTCGGTGGAGTAATTGCCATTCCTCTCTTCTTCCCGCCAAATCCTTCACCTCCTGATACGACACGACCTGCACCTTCTCTTTTATTTGTTTCATAAATGTTCTCCTAGGTCTACCCCTTCCTCTCACCCTTTAACATTTCCTTCTATGATGTTTGTCATAAATGAATCGTGTCGTATCAGGTGGCCAATCATATTTCCTCTCCGGTTCTCTATAGTCTTCATTATGGTTCAGTTTGGTCTAACACTGTATAATTCCCAGGAGGTGACCAATCCCTGGAACTGCGCTCAGTGTCCCTACCAGTGTGGGACATGGAGAAATGTCACGACGTGCTGGGAACATCGCGCAAGATGCCGCAGGGGGCGACCAGTGAGAGTCAGCTGTGTGCTGGCGAGATGAAGGGCGGCAAGGATACTTGTCAGGTAAGCAGCACAGCCTGATCACCCGATTCTTCTTCTTCTATCTTGTGGATTGTGAGGTGAATCACCAACCACATTAACCCTGGTGTCAGGGTTACTATTGAGCCGCCAAAGCCCCTGACATGACTCATGTAACGACTACTTACTTACATCAGTAAGTAGTAACCGGGACCAACGGCTTAACGTGCCTTCCGAAGCACGGATCATCTTACCTTTTGGACAATCAGGTGATCACCTCAGGTGGCCTGTCATGTCCTAACCAAACTAGGGATCACAAAGTGATTTTTGTGATATGTCCCCACCGGTATTCGAACCCGGGACCTCCGGATCGTGAGCCCAACGCTCAACCACTGGACCACGGAGGCCGTTGCCCGATTGACTGGACTTAAAAAAAGCCGTGCTTGCGAAGACCCCGGTTAGTACTTACTGATGTAAGTAAGTAGTCGTTACATGAGCCATGTCAGGGGCTTTGGCGGCTCAATAGTAACCCTGACACCAGGGTTGATGGGATCGATGGGATCTTACAACCCACACGATAGAAGAAGAAGTAAGAGTTTGAACATAACAAAAGATCATGGTATAAGAAAACCAGGTATGACGTTTGATGACGTAAGTTACGTTAAAGTAATGTCAACATTAAATTGGTATCTCCAGCATTCCAAGAACGCAAATTTTATTATTGAAAATTAACTGAATTACTGACTAGAGTACTGACAGTTACTGCTGCCCTCTGTCAAAACAAAAACAAAACACGTTACAGGCTTATTAAAGGTTTATTCTTTACAGGGCGACTCCGGAGGTCCCGCTCAAATCCAAGATGGATGCGCGTGGCGTGTCGTTGCTGTGACGTCACTGGGTCGCTCGTGCGGCGCCGCCAACACTCCTGGACTCTATGCTCTCGTCCATCGAGCCTTCATCTCCGCTCAGATCTTCAGCAATGGCAATAAAAACCAAAACCGACGCTCAGACAGCGAAACAACAAGAAACTATCGCGACAGCCAACAGAATTACAATAATCAACGCACGGAAACAACAACGCAATCATACAACAACAATCCGCGGAGAGATTACGGCGGTAATCGACAAGAAAATGATTACGGAAGCCATAAAGATAATCGGCGTACGGAAAGTGTTGAAAGTGATTACAATAATCCGGAAAGCGATTACAGTCGCAGAAATGTTAATACTGGTTACCAAAACGATAATCGTGGAACCGTTTACGATAGTAATCCAAGTTATAGTAATAATGACAGACAAAGTGATAGTAATCGAAACACTAACAAGTACGAATCAGGCTACAATAATCAACAGAGCAATTACGGTAACCACAAAGACGAAAATACGTATTCAAACATCAATAATCGAAAACCAAACGATTATTCAGGCAATAATCGACAACAAAGTGATTACTCGAACAGTAATCGGCAACAAACCGATTATTCAGGCAATAATCGACAACAAAGTGATTACTCGAGCAGTAATCGGCAACAAACCGATTATTCTGGTAATAATCGGGAACAAAGTGATTACGGTAGACAGGATTACTACAGTAACGGCAAACGAGAAACGGAAAGTGATTATACTGGGTATAATCGACAACAAATCAACAGACGACAAAGTGACGATAGATTTGAAGATGGAAGAGTATGGTGGACTTAAAAAGCAGCTGAACTGTGACAAGGACCGTTTGGCACGTGGAAACGTCATTAATGACAGTTGTTGTTATAAATACTGTTAGAATTATGGTATAAGAAAACTAGCGGGCCTTGCACCGTAATCACGCGACTCTTTCTCGCCGCGACAGAGATCGTCTGTCTCTTTCTGTGCAGTACTGTGAGAGAGTGACGGGTGACGTATGTCGAGGTGAGAAAGGGTCGCGCGCTTACGGTGCTAAGCCCACAGACGTGTATACGCGTAGACAGACAACGTTGTTAAACAAAAGTTCCACGCTAACATTTTTTACATTTTGGGCAACATTGCGCGCGCCAAAAGGAGAATGGGCAAATCTGGTCCAAGAACCTCCACTGATGAGACTTATATGTAATGAAAGCTTATGCTTTCCCTATGAATCTGGCAAAGTTCTATCAGATTCTGTCCCGGGGTTCTTTTTTTACGGCCATGTTTATCCTGGCTAAAAATGTGATAAAATACAGTGGGAGCTAAAATCGGCTCAAGATTTGTTGCTGGATAACTAAGTCTACATAAATAATTATGTATCATATTGTATATCATTTTAAAGAGGATCTTTTCCAGAATCCGAAACATAAAAAAAAACAAAAAAAGTCTTTATGTAAGCGAATTATAGTCAATTTACATCTGCAGCGCCATTGTTTCTCGGTAGCTAAGTTCAAGTTTCATGCCTTTTACCCCTTCCAAAAGTATCTTACCGATTTTTTTATATTGCTTCCTGAATTTGATCTGAGTGATAATAACAAGAAAAATAAATAGACACCTCTCCGATAGAGACCGCCTAAGCTATTGCCTATTGCAAGAAATCGTCATCATTAGCAAGTCATTACGGTATTGCATATAAGCTTATCAGCAACTTGGAACTTGGTCCAAGAACCTCCACTGGTGAGACTTTGATGTAATGATAGCTTATACTTGTCCTATGATTCTGGCAAAGTTCTATCAAACTCTGTCCTAGGGTTTTTTTACGGCCATGTTTGTCCTGAGTGTACAGTAGTGGACTGCAAAATCACCTCAGGATTTGTTGTCGAAAAACTATTTAACTAAGTCTATATACATAATTATATATCATAATGTATATCAATTTTAAAGGGGAAGGTTATCAGAATCAGAAACATAAATAAAAAAAAATACATTATGTAAACGACTTTTAGCCAACTCACGTCCGTAGCACCATTTTTCTCAGCAGCTACGTACGAGTTTCGCGCCTTCCAACCTTTCCAAAGGAGCCCAATCATTTTTTTCCTTCTTCTGATATTGCATTCTTAACCTGACAAGTGACAACAACAAGAAATAAAATAGATACCATTCCGATAGAGGCCGCGTAAGCTATGGACCTATTGCAAGATAACGTACTCAAAGGCTAGTCATTATAATCCAACAGACGTAACATGATTAGAATGCGGCAGGACGGAAATGTATCAGAAGAAGGAAAAAATGATTGGACTCCTTTGGAAAGGTTGGAAGGCGCGAAACTCGTACGTAGCTGCTGAGAAAAATGGTGCTACGGACGTGAGTTGGCTAAAAGTCGTTTACATAATACATTTTTTTTTATTTGTGTTTCTGATTCTGATAACCTTCCCCTTTAAAATTGATATACATTATGATATATAATTATGTATATAGACTTAGTTAAATAGTTTTTCGACAACAAATCCTGAGGTGATTTTGCAGTCCACTACTGTACACTCAGGACAAACATGGCCGTAAAAAAACCCTAGGACAGAGTTTGATAGAACTTTGCCAGAATCATACGACAAGTATAAGCTATCATTACACGCAAATCTCACCAGTGGAGGTTCTTGGACCAAGTTCCAAGTTGCTGATAAGCTTATATGCAATACCGTAATGACTTGCTAATGATGACGATTTCTTGCAATAGGCAATAGCTTAGGCGGTCTCTATCGGAGAGGTGTCTATTTATTTTTCTTGTTATTATCACTCAGATCAAATTCAGGAAGCAATATAAAAAAAAATCGGTAAGATACTTTTGGAAGGGGTAAAAGGCATGAAACTTGAACTTAGCTACCGAGAAACAATGGCGCTGCAGATATAAATTGACTATAATTCGCTTACATAAAGATTTTTTTTTATTTTTTTTTATGTTTCGGATTCTGGAAAAGATCCTCTTTAAAATGATATACAATATGATACATAATTATTTATGTAGACTTAGTTATCCAGCAACAAATCTTGAGCCGATTTTAGCTCCCACTGTATTTTATCACATTTTTAGCCAGGACAAACATGGCCGTAAAAAAAGAACCCCGGGACAGAATCTGATAGAACTTTGCCAGATTCATAGGAAAAGCATAAGCTTTCATTACATATAAGTCTCATCAGTGGAGGTTCCTGGACCAAGTTTCATACAAAAGTGCCCATTGTCATTTGCCAAGTTTAATAAAACCATGGCGGTAAAGTACCTACCCACACTTCAATGTCACCGTAGGTGTCATTATAGACGGCGATACGGCTCACCTATCACGTTGGTCTAAAATAAAGCTCGGTGAGGCGTGGGTACTTAGTTCATCTTGCAATTAATGTACCTTTGACTTTATATTAGTCCTCAATGTCCTGAAAGTATCACAAGATCTTTGACCTAGTACGTTGACCGTATGTTGTATTTTTATTTAATTTAATGTTGTAAATAAATATTTTAATAATTGAAAATAAATAATAATTGATAGTTAAGTCATAAATATTGTTAAGAGTTATTTTGTATAAATTATTAATAAAAATGGTATTTAAATAAGCATCTAAACGCATTTTATTACCCTCAACATTTTCAAGTAAGCCTTTTTGTTATTTAAATTAATGAAAGTCTTCCTAGGCCTCGTTCCCCGAAAACAACATAATGGCGTTGTATTATTTATATTTTCATTGCTCGGGTGCATAATTATTGAAAAATATAATTTAATGGCAAGGTATAAATATAAAAATCATCAAATCCTACCGGCTAATTCATCGAACTTCGGGGACTTCTAACTTGTAAACGATTCAGATAAATCGAAGTTAGGCATTTATATACGATTTATATACTTCTATTCTGCTGATTTCTGCCCCTTACTCTGCCCGCCCACTTTGATAAGGAGTTTTAGGAGTTTTAGCGCGAGTTTTATACAAACACAACAAATTGCAGCGCGAGAAGAAACGTAAGTGCTTGCGTTTTGATTTTGCAGTAGGTATTCAAATTTGAAATAATAGTGCATGAATTAAAATAAACTAAATAGAGATCTTAGAAAAACGACAATGTATTTCATCAAAATTAGATAGATTAAAGACAACTGATTTAAAAAAATCTGTAAAAGATACGAATACCAAATGTTTTTATTTATCTGAAATTATGAAACGACGAAGGCGAAACGAAACGCAATGTCATCGAACTGTAGTTTTATCGCAGTCCCTGCTTTGTTTTATCGTATTATTCCGGATTATTACCCGTAAATCCTATTTTTTGTAATTTCTTGCCCATACTAGACATCTGAATTCATCCACTAAAGGTAAAATTCCACAGTTTTGCGGACGATTTCTATGTAAATTCGTTGTTAGAACTTTGGCATCATTTTTCCTAAAGTGGGTAATAATGTCTTGTTTTGATTTATTGAATACAATGAAGCAATTTTTGCAGTTGTTTACCTGATAATAACGAAAGGAGACGGTCAAAGTGAGTATTGTTTCGTCTAAAGTTTTGTTTTTCTGCCGTCAATAACTGGTTTTAGGTTATGTGTACTTTGTTTTTGCAACTGTTTCTTATAGGAATGCAATAATTTCAATAAACATGCTTGGATGTTACATTCTGATTATTATATAATAATTTCGTGTAAAAAACCTGATTATCTTCTTGCAAAAATGTTTATTGGCAAAAATAAGTGTTTGTATACCCTATTTAAATTAAAAATTCAAAAATATCTTTATTCAGTAGGTAACATAGTAACACTTTGAATCGTCAATTTTTACATAACGAACGTCTCATCCTCCTAAAACTACTGCAGCTTCTCACAACCTGTATAGCCGGGGAAAAGAAGCTGCAAGGAAAACCTCGGCACAGGGCCCTAGAAGTTCTTTAAAAAAAAAAACATAAAATATTGTTATACAATTGAGTAATTAAGCTGCCTGTTCTCAGACAGTTAATCCCATGCATTTATATCTTCTACATAATCACTAACTTTATAATAACCTTTTTTGTAAAGTTTTTATTTAACTACTGTCTTAAAACAGTTGAAAGGCAAATTCTGAATGTCAATAGGAATCGCTATTTTTTGCAAGTAATCCTATATGTTTTTTATATATATTAAGTTTTCAAAGACATATTGTGATGCCAAAGTAAATTTATTTCTAAGTGACATCTTGGGTCCCAATTTGTAAATCGCATTTAACGTACCATGTTTATGTGACATAATATCTTTTGTCTCTTTCATACTAAGCTGTATACTTTTAGCGTCTCTTTCGCTCTAGGAGATATACTATATCTTTGTCCTGCTCTCTCTCTCATGTTATGTAGGGTAAAAATAAGGGATTGAACAAAAGATACATCATCATCATCACCAGCCCATTAACGTCCCCACTGCTGGGGCACGGGCCTTCCCTATGGATGGATAGGGAGATCGGGCCTTAAACCATCACGCGGGCTCAGTGTGGATTGATGGTTATTAACAACTGCTAATACAGCCGGGACCAACGGCTTAACGTGCCTTCCAAAGCACGGCGGAGCTCGAGATGAAAACTTTTTTTGTGGTCACCCATTCTATGACCGGCCTTTATAATATACTTTATCACATCTCTGTCCCCGAAGGGTTAGGAAGAGATGTCTAGTATACACACCAAATTGTTGCCAGCAATGTGTAAGTCCCGTGTAATGGGGGGTGCACCTATTGCCATTAACCGGGCACATATGTACACAGTCCGCAGGTAGCAAAGTTCTCAATATTGTATGTCAAAAGGAGAATCAGGTGATCAGCCTGTAATGTCCTAACTAAACTAGGGATCAGTGATTTTTGTGATATCTCCAGGTGGGAAATAGGTTCACGATAGGTGGGGAATGAGTTCATGTAAGTAAATAGCTTTCAAATTCAAATTCAAAAATATCTTTATTCAGTAGATACTTAACATAGTTACACTTTGAATCGTCAATTTTTACATAACGAACGTCTCATCCGCCTAAAACTACTGCAGCTTCTCACAACCTGTATAGCCGGGGAAAAGAAGCTGCAAGAAAAACCTTTGTAAGTAGACGGTAGGTAAAAAAAATACGTCATATTTTTTATAACTGTTTTACTGCTGAATGAATAAGCATAATGTGATGTCAGTTACCAGACAATGGAAGCCCCGTGCTCCCGGTTCACGGCGGCGGAGGGAGGCGCGCGGCTGGCCGCCGCAGCCACTGCTGGCAACACCCTGGCTGTGGAGTACGGCTCCTTCATATCCACCAGGATGATATACGAAGACGCCTACAAGATCCGAGGGTGAGTACAAAGAGTTACTTCTTTTTTTAGGTTATGGCATCAGGGATCCATTAGGATATGAAATTTCGGATACAAATTGGATACGGATTTAAGAATGATTATTATACCGGATACGGATAATAAATTATTTCGGATTATCCGTTAGTTTCGGATAATGTCGGTTACGGATATTATTTTTTAAGGAATTTCAAAATATTAAATGTTTCACCAGCAGAGTCTTTAACCTATGAACATTTTGTCGTCAGATACATTCATCTGCGTCACTTTCCACGACAGGCCTTTCCACATACAGAATGTTCCATCGACACGACGATAAACCTATCCTATCAAAAACATAAATGTGAAACGAGAGCCAAGTTCTTATTTTTTTTTTTGACTGGTCTTATTGTGGATTTGCCGCAGCTGGCATTAGCTACTTGGCCGGACAAATGGGGAGCGCTGAAGGCTCTCACCCGGTACAACGTTTATGACAACAGGCCTGGCTCAGGGCGTCGTCTGAGAGGGAAAATATTTGAAAGAATTAATCGACCTACTAGGGTCGATTAGATAAGCGCTGATTGAGGGAAATCGTCGACCACGCCGGCGGGGTCGGTATCGGGGTCCTGAAGTGTTTGGTGTCGCGAGCTGATTGGCTGCCTCTATGGCGAGAGCCAAGTTCAATATTACGATATATCATTGACTTGGCTAGTTTCTACCGTAACGTAACCGTAAACAGCCTATATACGTCCCACTGCTGGGCACAGGCCTCCCCTCAATCAACCGGAGGGGGTATGGAGCATACTCCACCACGCTGCTCCAATGCGGGCTCCAATGTAGTTTCTACCAGCAATCCAAATTTCCGGAGTAAGAACCGACAAGTTATTGTCGGTTTAGAACTTGGCATCCATTTAGATCTCACTTCTTTTGTCGTTGATGTCAACAACCAAGGCATAGGTATATCATAATATTGAACTTGACTCTCGTTTCACATTTATGTTTTTGATGGGATATGTTTATCGTCGTATCAATGGAACATTCTATATACGGGGTGTTAGTGACATCGTAACGAATACTCAGAGGGATACAATACAATACAATACAAATACAGATGAGAGGGATGATTCTGAGTTAATATCAAGTGGAATTTTCCGTCGCAAAATTCATGTTATTTTTTTAGTTTTTTTAAATTATTTTCAATTCTATACTTTTGCGATGGAAAATTCCACTTGATATTAACTCAGAATAATCAGCTTAATCATCCCTCACACCCCATACAAGTACATACAGTAGCCATACAAGTAGGGGGTGTTAGTGACACTGTAACGAATATTGAAGGGGATGATTCAGACCATGATTCTGAATCGATATCAAGTGGAATTTCCTGTCGGAGAAGTCATGAAAATTTTAGAGCTTATTTAAATTATTTTCCATTCCATACTTTTGCGACGGAAAATTCCACTTGATATCAACTCAGAATCATGGCCTGAATCATCACTCAAAGTTTTCGTTACGATGTCACTAACACCCTGTATAGAAAGGCCTGTCGTGGAAAGTGACGTCATTGAAAGTTTCTGACGACAAAATGTCCATAGACTAAAGTCTCTGCTGGGGAAACGGAATTAAATGTCTCGTCCTGTCGACGAATAGTCCTATGGCGAATCGGTCGTAGGAGAACGGTTGAAGACTCGTGAAAAACGAGATAATGCTAGGAGATGATGGTTAAAGAGAGATCTGTTGATTTCAGCTCATTGTCCGAGGGTCGTCAGCGCTCCGTGTACTGCGCAAGAGCGTCCAGGGTGCCCGTAGTGGCGCATGAGCTGCAGATCCTGACCGACTTAGCTGTCACCACAGCGGTGGAGTACGACCCGCACAAGGATTGGACCGCCGAGCTTGACAGCAAAGAGGTGTGTTTACACATTTATTTACACACAAACACACATTTGTACATAAACAGCCTATATACGTCCCACTACTGGGCACAGGCCTCCCCTCAATCAACCGGAGGGGATATGGAACATACTCCACAACGCTGCTCCACTGCGGGTTGGTGAATGTATTTGTACGGCGGGAACAACAGCTTAACGTGCCCTTCGAAGCACGGAATCATCTTACTTTTTCGGATAATCAGGTGATTCAAGCCTGAAAAGTCCTTAAACAAAGGACAGTCTCACAAAGTGATTTCGTCCCCATCGAGAATCGAACCCGGACCTCCAGATTGTGAGCCTGACGCTCTAACCACTAGACCACGGAGGCTGTTTCACACATATGTAAGATTACATTATAACGGATGTAATAAATTAACTGGTTGCACTTAAGACCTCCTGGTTACGTGTCGTTTCTGTAATCGTAATAGACCAAACCTACAAAAACATAAATTTTATAATTAAAACACATATTGGCCCCGATTCCTGCAGACATCTCTTAATTTTACTTTAAGTTATACCTGTCATTTTCTTATCCGCCGAAAAGGAAAGGGACGGATGATTGACAGCTCTTAATTTTAGGAAGAATGAGTAAATAAATGAATAACCCGGGCGAATTTTTAGACGGTTGTTTTAGATTTGTGCTTAAAATTGACGTGTGTTCCATAAATTTTATGCTTGTCGATTACCCGTCCCTTTCCTTTTCGGCGGATAAGAAAATGACAGATATAACCTAAAATAAAATTAGATGGTATTTACAGGAATTAGCACCAATAACGGGTTCTTACCGCGTTTAAATGGGGATATGAGACTCCTGATATTTCGACACTGTTGCAAGTGCCATGATCACAGGATGACTGATGAGATTGGATTGGTTTGGTGCGAGTTCAGATGGTTCCGAACATTCCGATATCAAAAACATAAACAAGCGGCAAAGAAAGAGGGTAGACAGATATGTCTGCCCGTAGAAAATTATGGATCTACCTACTCCACTCCAATCTCATCAGTCATCCCGTGATCATGGCACTTGCAACAGTGTCGAAATATCGGGAGTCTCATATCCCCATTTAAACGCGGTAAGAACCCGTTATTATGTGTTTTAATTATGATAATAACCGCGTAAACTTAAAACAATGTATAAATTTTATAATTATGACAACAAATGTTTACAAATAATTCTTTGGGCTCAGTGACTGAACTTTTAAAGCTCTTTGATTGTACATCCATTATACATATGTAATGTGGTATTGGACCGCAGAGGTCTTTATAATTTGATGCTCCTAAATAACTTTGTTTCCAGGTGCTAGTGTGCACATCATCAGTGCTGCGGCACATCCTGGAAGCTGGTCTCCTGGGCATCTCCAACATCAATGTTCTTGTACTGGACAGCTGTCACCATATCGCCACGGATGAGGGGTTGCAGTATGTGAGTAGACCATGTTTTATTACAATATTGGATGATTTGATGTAGCGTTGCCGAATTTATTAATTTTTTTCTTATTCGGGTAATCAACAGCTTAATAATAAACATCAGTAATTTAAAGTTTACGCGGTTATTATCATAATTTACACACATAATAACGGGTTCTTACCGCGTTTAAAATTGGGATATGATATAAATATTATCGACAAATATTATGACAGTTTAGAGAAACTGATTGTGGTTGGGAACACTGAAGGCGAAAGATCGCGTGGTCGTTCACCAACTAGATGGACTGATCAAGTGAAAGACTCGTCGTCATCCAAGTTCTACACAGTAGTAAGGGAAGCGCTGGACAGGAACCGGTGGAGGCAGATCATCCGCTCCAGGTGCAACCCTGATGCTGACCACGATCCTCAGATATGAGGGAGATAAATATTATCGACAGAACGTCATTACTTCCCCAGACTCGTAAAAGAGACTATTGCAATCAGAAAACACAAAAATTTCAAAAGGGAAGACGGGTTCAAATTATCGAGCATGTGGAATCCAGTGGTAGGTGTTGTACTGCCTTCCAACCCGCGAAGGGAATACCAGCCCAATACAGGTTAGGTCACATACCTCCGAAAATGCATTTCTCTGGAATGTGGGTTTCCTCACGATGTTCTCCTTCACCGCTGAGCACGTGATAATCATTTCTGATCCATACAATTCGAAAACAAATTCGACAATCATTGTCTAAGGCCTGTGCTGCGTAACCTGCGACCTCAAAGTGAGAGGCAAGCGTTCTACCAACTGGGCAACCACGGCTCTTGATGTCCTAGCTTCGAAATAGACTACTATGGGCGTCATCCCACTCGCGTCAGACAGTACTGCGGGGCGGAAGGCAAGATGGAAACCACTGCCCTATTTGTCCCTACAAAGGAGCATGTAGAATGCTACACCGACAAGAGCGTTGCTTTTGAATTAGCGATGAATTGATGTCCCACTGCTGGGCAAAGGCCTTCTCTTTCCAACCCTCGTTGTTTAGGCCTGTGCTGGATTCGAACCTGCGGACCCCAAAGTGAGAGGCAAGCGAAAAAAAAGCATTTGTTACGTTTTTCTATGACGTCACAGTGTGCTTTTTCATACAAATTGCATAGTAATTTCGTGTTTTGACGTTTAGCAAAAAGTGACTGATTAGACTAGTTGGAATCTAACCTATTATAACATCTTTCAGATCATGCAACAGTATAAGGCATGCGAAGACACCAAAAGACCTAGAATCCTGGCTTTAACCTACCCACTATTTTCTTCACCAAAGAAAGAAAACGCCACTAGTGCCAAAACCGATGAAGATCAAACGAAAGAAGAAAAGGTCGATGAAGAACAACACGACGAAGAAACAGATGGTGATGAAAAAACGGACGTAATTGAAAATGTACCAAAAATTGTTGAAATCACCGATGATGTAAGTAAGTCTAAAGATAATGATGAAGAATTGAAAGAAATAAATAGAGAAGTAAAAGAAGATGAGAAGAAGAGACGACAGAAGAAGGAAGAGGTGGAGGCAATAGGGGTGTATGAGAATTTGGATGACTTTGATATGTACGAGAAATTGGAGTGGAAGATTGAGCAGTTGGAGAAGGACCTGTGCTGCCAGATGGATTTGGCTGAGGACATCGATGGTGGAAAGAGGTGAGTATGGTATAAGAAGACCTGGAGTCTCTTTAATAAAACTTACAATTACACACAATTACAATTTGATGTACATTGCGAAGTTAGTCATCACAAATATTTTCCAGTTTCATATTAGCTACGTAATGAACACCAAAGTGTCGTTGTAATTTACAATTGTAAGTTTTATGAGACATGCCCTAGATATGCTCAATCCTATGACAAGCCGCCATTGCTAGCCCATTGATGACGTAAGTGTTACCATTCAATTGGTATCTCCGACATACCAAGGACGTAAATATTATTGCAAATTAAGTTAATTACTGACTAATGTATTTAATTACTACTAGCGACCCGCCCCGGCTTCGCTCGGGTGCAATGCTGAGGAAAAAATTAAATTAATTAAGACATCACATTAAAAACCTCAAAAATAACACTATTTCTCGACTATTTAATGGATGTTATGATACATAGCGAGGAGCTCGGTGGCGCAGCGGTAAATGCGCTCGGTCTACTATTGTTAAAGTTAAGCAACTTTCGCAAAGGCAGGTCATAGGATAGGTGACCACAAAAAAAAAAAGTTTTCATCTCGAGCTGCTCCGTGCTTCGGAAGGCACGCTAAGCCGTTGGTCCCGGCTGCATTAGCAGTCGTTAATAACCATCGATCCGCACTGGGCCCGCGTGATGGTTTAAGGCCCGATCTCCCTATCCATCCATAGGGAAGGCCCGTGCCCCAGCAGTGGGGACGTTAATGGGCTGATGATGATGATACATATAAACCTTCCTCTTGAATCATTCTATCTATTAAAAAGCATCAAAATCCGTTGCGTAGTTTTAAAGATTTAAGCGTATATAGGGACAGAAAAAAGGCTTTGTTTTATACTATGTGGTGATTACTTGTCACATATTACTTTCGAATTTTATTTACGTAAGTAACAATGAGTTTTTTTTTTTTTTTGAGCGGGCGATGGAGAGAGCTATGCTCGGTATTTCCCTGCTCGATCGAATCAGAAATGAGGAGATCCGCAGGAGAACTAAAGTCACCGACATAGCTCGAAGAATTGCAAAGCTGAAGTGGCAGTGGGCAGGACACATAGCGAGGAGAACCGATGGCCGATGGGGCGGAAAGGTTCTGGAATGGCGACCATGCGTCGGACGACGCTCAGTGGGTAGGCCCGCTACAAGGTGGACCGACGATCTGGTGAAGGTCGCGGGAAGCCGCTGGATGCGGGCAGCGCAGGACCGATCGTCGTGGAGATCCTTGGGGGAGTTCTATGCCCAGCAGTGGGCGTCATACGGCTGATGATGATGATGATGAAGTAACAATGAGTACGACGTTTGGTTGATGATGAAAAATAATGTTTTCAGGTTATCAGCAACAATAACTAAGCCAAAGGAGGTCATAATAGAATACAGTCCTCAAAGGTCGCCTGACGACCAGTTGGCAGATTACTCCCAACTGGAGTCGTACATGAGGGATACCATCGGCGATGCTGAGGCGTTCTTGGATGAACACAGGTGAGATTCACATAAAAATCGCATTAAGGCAATAATGCCGCCTACATAAACTGCCTATATATACGTCCCACTGCTGGGCACAGGCCTCCCCTCAATCAACCGGAGGGGGTATGGAGCATACTCCACCACGCTGCTCCACTGGGGGTTGGTGGAGGTGTTTTTACGGCCAATAACCGGGACCAACGGCTTAACGTGCCCTCCGAAGCGCGGATCACCTTACTTTCGGACAATCAGGTGATTCAAGCCTGAAAAGTCCTTACCAAACAAAGGACAGTCTCACAAAGTGATTTCGACAATGTCTCCATCGGGAATCGAACCCGGACCTCCAGATCGTGAGCCTAACGCTCTAACCACTGGACCACGGAGGCTGCTAAGGCCGCCTATTGTGCTTATTTTTATTCGTATGTTTATGTCGTTCAGCGTTGCTAGATTTTGGAACTTTTTGAGCGAAAAAAGTTGGATTCTTTCGTCGACAGCGGGACATAAAAAAAAAACGTATATAATAAAAAGTTTTTGAATAGTTATCTTTTAATTTGAGGTCAAATTACGTTTACGTGACAATAGATAGCAAAAATAAAGCAAAATACCAACCTCATCAACTTTGGTGTCAGGGTTACTAATAGAATAGAATAGAAAAAGTTTATTATAAAAGGACGCCACACACAAAAAAAAAGACAACAACATCATATCAAATTTCCACTAAAACAATTACAAAAAAGCAAGACGGATGTTTGTCGAAATGATCATAAGGTGGTGGTGGACGTCCTGAGATAAAAGGGCCTCACTCAGCACAAGTCGCGGCGTGAACCACGACGCTGGTATTATGTGGACCCTGTTGGGTGACGCACGAACACTATTGAACGTACTATTGAGCCGCCAATGGCGCCTACAGCCTATGGCCATTATAGTGTTATTTACGGATTGATCTTAATTTCAGATACGATCCAACAGAGATCTACGGTGAAGATCTATATGAGGAGTTCAAGAACATTCCAGACCCGACGATGGAACCTAAATATATATTTAGACAATTTGTTTACGTTCTTGATGAGTTAGGTAAGTCTTTCTTGTTTCGTAACATAACATGGCATAAATTTGCTTTTGGGAGTATTCCCGAAAGATTAGGCAGAGGTGCATAGTCACACCCACTCATCGCCAGCTGTGTTTAAGTCCAAAACCAATGATTTTAGGTCGGAATTCTTTCGGATCTTAAATGTATATCACGTGCTCAGCGGTGAAACAATTCCTGAGAAATGCATTTTCGGAGGTTTGTGACCTAACCTGTGTTGGGCTGGTGTTCCCATCGGGTTGGAAGGTCAGACAGGCAGTCGCTCTAAGAAAACCGGACTTGTCAAATCTTATCAAAATAAATAACTTGTAATGTATACCCTCATTTAAAAGATGTGTTGCTGTTGCAGTTTCTTGTCATTTCTTCTCCTCAGCCATAACACCTTGCGAAATGACGTAAATTCAAAATGTTACATTGACCTTCAACAAGTTTATCCATGATAATTACGTTGAATAAATGATTCTGATTTCTGATTTCTTCAGGTTAGGTAAGCGGATCCTGTGAAAAACGGGGTAATGCTAGGGAGAAACTCGCTTCTGTAAAAAAAAGAAAGCTGTCAAAAACTAACACGAGCGTTATTTTCAGGGCCCTACGCAGCCGACAAAGCAGCGTTCTCACTCTTGACCAAACTGGAGAAATTAAAAATAAAAGTTCCATATGAGAGACATTTCCTCTTACTCTGCCTTTGTACTTCCGTCTTTGTCAAGATACGATGTTACACCGACATTGTCTTCTCGAAATACTCCTCGGATTGGGAGAAAATCAAGACATTCTCCACCCCAAAAGTGCTCAGATTCGCTGAAATCCTGGAGAAATTCTCCCCGCCCGAACAGCCAAAAGAATTCGCCAAAATACCAGACTTGAACAAAGATAATCGGACTTTAGAATACAGGATGAAAACAGACGAAATGATGCAAACTATCGAAAAATGCGATTTTATGTCATTAAGCGACAAAATACAGGATAAAGTAAACTCTTTCGAAGCGAATTTGAAAGAACTCGACGAATCCAAGTCGAAATCTGACGAACTCGCTCCAAAAGAACTCGACAGCCCAGTCGAAGTCACGACTCCTCAGAACGAACTCCCGACTCCCGCGAACGAACTCAATA
This sequence comes from Pectinophora gossypiella, assembly GCF_024362695.1. Taxonomy (NCBI): domain Eukaryota; kingdom Metazoa; phylum Arthropoda; class Insecta; order Lepidoptera; family Gelechiidae; genus Pectinophora; species Pectinophora gossypiella. The sequence continues at coordinate 5,458,939 of NC_065432.1, forward strand.
GTCCTCAGGATAACAAGGTATTAGGGTTCTCGAGGAGGTCTGGACACAGGGCGAGAGGTCGTGGAAGAGTCCAAAGGTCAAATGCTGCCAGGGTCCAACAGATGCAGCAAAATCCTGATGCTCTATGTGGGATCGTCTTTATGAAGGAGGCACTTATGGCGAAGATCATGTTTATGGTGATTGTGGTAAGTAATTGGGGCACATATACAAAAACTAATTTAAGACATTGCATTTTATAACTTTTTCTACTCCTCTACTTTAATCTGGCATTTAAATAACCAAAAAGTCTAATATAAGTACATACATAATTAAACTCTTTGAAAAAGTGTACGCTCTATGGCCTATAAAAGCATTGTTTACAAAGTGTAACTGTACTATAATGTCGCCAAAAAAGCATTGTTGTTGTTTTTTTTTTTACCTGGAAACTGGCACCTTTACTTTGTTTGGTGCCATAGATATACTATAAAAAAAAAGTATACATTTGCCGCCATTTTCCCGCGCGTTGGAAAATAAATTGGAAAATTTTTGTGTTTCGTTTAAAATTACGTCGTCGTAGAAAAAGTATTGTATGCAACGTTGTATAACTAGGTCAAAAAATGCTCGTGGCGTCTCTTATTGCGATGTTCGCCAAGGCTCACATCGCAACTCACGCCACTCGCATTTTTTGACCCTTCTTATACAACTGTTGCATAAAATACTATTACAATATGTGTGCTGTTGGTATATCTATCTAAATAAATAAATTAATAGAGTCGAATTCAGTGGATTGGATGCTCCATACCTGAGGCCTGCAACAGTGGGACGTATATAAGCTGTTTATATATGTAAGTGTGCACCAAGAATAAAAATAAACAATTACAAAAAAGACTCTTAACTAAGTACATGGCAAATGGCGGCCTTATCGCTTAAAGCGATTTCTTCCAGACAACCATAAGGTGTGGAAAAATGTAAAAATTGAAAGTTTGCGGGTACAAACTATAAGTACAACTTACCAATAAATAGATTGGGTATATATTGTATTTTGATATATTAATAAAGAAATTTTATAAAATAAACAAACTATAAGGTGGATATTTTTCTGGTCAAATACTTAACTTCGTAAAGCTTAGGTTTACAGACACAATAGTAAAACAATGGAGTTTGGATTTTTAAACGACTGTCGGCGTTACGACTTTAAATTCAAATTCAAATTCAAAAATATCTTTATTCAGTAGGTAACATAGTTACACTTTGAATCGTCAATTTTTACATAACGAACGTCTCATCCGCCTAAAACTACTGCAGCTTCTCACAACCTGTATAGCCGGGGAAAAGAAGCTGCAAGAAAAACCTCGGCACAGGGCCCTAGACGTTCTTTAAAAAAATAAAAATAAACATAAAATAATTCCCAGGACATGTCCCGTTCGTCTCCGAAGCTGTCGTATATCTGCGCGCAGTACTGCGCAGTAGAGAAGCCTGCCGACTCGGGAACCGAGCCGCGAGAGTGCCAGCGACAGGCGAAGAAGCAGGAGGATGTGCTCAAGAAGTAAGTATATTCTCAATGGATCTTCAGGAGGTCATGGACACCTGGATAACGGCCTCCATGGTCCAGTGGTTGAGCGTTGTGCTCACGATCCGGAGGTCCCGGGTTCGAATCCCGGTGGGGACAAATCACAAAAATCACTTTGTGATCCCTAGTTTCGTTAGGACGTTACAGGCTGATCACCTGATTGTCCAAAAGTAAGATGATCCGTGCTTCGGAAGGCACGTTAAGCCGTTGGTCCCGACTCTAGCCATATAGGCGATGAGATTGGGAGTGGAGTAGGTAGATCCATAATTTTCTACGGGCAGACATATCTGTCTACCTTCTTTCTTTGCTGCTTGTTTATGTAATTATGGATCTACCTACTCCACTCCAATCTCATCAGTGATCCCGTGATCATGGCACTTGCAACAGTGTCGAAATATTGGGAGTCTCATATCCCTGATTTAAACGCGGTAAGAACCCCTCAATATGTGTTTTAATTATGACAATAACCGCGTAAACTTAAAATAATGTATTAACTACTTAGCCGGACAAGTCCCAGCGTCCCGGGCTCTCCCAAATCTGAGCTGATGCTGTTATTCCAGGTTCCGGATGCACGAATGCAACCTTCTGTTGGCGACATCAGCTCTGGAGGAAGGGATCGACCTGCCGCGGTGTAACCTTGTCGTCAGATGGGACATACCCGCTTCGTGAGTATCTTCTCTTCTATCGTGTGGGTTGTGAAGTGGATTACCAACCTCAGCAACCCTGGTGTCAGGGTTATTATCGAGCCGCCAAAGGCCCGTGTGACTCGTGTAACGACTACGTACTTACATGAGTAAGTTGGTTGAGAGGATGTTGTATGGTCACGAGCATTAATATACACTTTGGTACCATGTCACATTAACTTTTTTGACAAGTTGAACTGTAAGTCTCACTAAATGTCAAATATGTTAGTGCGACAGAGTCCTAAAGTGGGTACATTATATTGCTCATGACTGTACATAAATGGAGAAAATAAACATATGGATATCAATGAATTCTTCTTCTATCGTGTGGGTGAATTACCAACCTCATCAACCCTGGTGTCAAGGTTACTATTGAGGCGCCATACAATACTTGCATAATACGTTGCATACAATACTTTTACATACAATACGTTGCATACAATACTTTTTCTACGACGACGTAATTTTAAACGAAACACTTTATTTTCCAACGCGCGGGAAAATGGCGGCAAATGTATACTTTTTTTTTATAGTATATAGTATATCTATGGCACCAAACAAAGTAAAGGTGCCAGTTTCCAGGTCAAAAAAAAAAAAAACAACAACAATGCTTTTTTGGCGACATTATAGTACAGTTACACTTTGTAAACAATGCTTTTATAGGCCATAGAGCGTACACTTTTTCAAAGAGTTTAATTATGTATGTACTTATATTAGACTTTTTGGTTATTTAAATGCCAGATTAAAGTAGAGGAGTAGAAAAAGATATTTATGAATTTGAATTGCCGGCCGCAGCTACCGCTCGTACGGGCTGTGCCGCAGCCGCGGGCGCGCGCCCCGCGCCGCGTGCGCGCTGCTGGCGCGGGGGCGGAGCGCCCAGGCGCGCGCCGCGCTGCACCACGTGGCCGTCTACAGGGAGCTGGACCAGGTGAGTCTCTCTCTTTATTCAACAGCTGCGCTCTTCTCGGTGGAGTAATCGCCATTACTCCATAGATAGCTGTAGAACGGTGGTTACCCCAATCGCCTTCCGTTCCGCAGCACACCGACCAATTTCTCAATCGGTGATGTTCTGGCTAGAGCCCTATCAGAATCCATTTCCTCGGCCTCCAACCAGTACTGATACCCGCGCACCAGTAGTGCTACGATGAGTAGCACTTCATTTATATGTAAAGAGTTATACCACCAGAAAATTCAACTGTAACCTGGAACCTGACAGGGCAGCAGTAACTTTTTTTTATTTATTTATTTATTTCACTCACAACAACTATCTTTACAGGATAACCTAATGTTACAGAGTTGGGGACTTATTTATACATATTTAAAAATAAACATTATTTTTTTACTAGTACAATATACGATTTCCTTAGTTAAGTATAACAGATCACACTCATTGCTATTTTTGCGAATTCACCCTTGGAACACAAAAACAGATCCACTCTCCTGGCTATCTCATTTACTGTGCGCAAGGTTCGAACAAATAGGTCTTTTGACAGAAGGTTGGTGCGGGCCGTCGGTACTGTCAGTACTATTCAGAAGCGGAGGACAGGAGTCCTAGTACGGCTTTGAAATAGACTACTCTGGGCGCCATCTCACTCGCGTCAGACAGAGTACTGCGAGGCGGAAGGCAAGAGGGAAACTAATATCAAATAGCAATATTGCTTTCTTAGATGAATTGCTTCGATGTGGCCATTTTAACCCCCCAGTTCGCTCTTACCGTTTAGTAACGCCCATTATTAGCGTTAGTTATTTTTAACGTTATCGCATTATTTTTTACCTGTGGTGTCACTACTGCAGCGCCCTCTGGCGAGCGACTTAACTTTTGGTTGCCAATTTCAAAATGGCTACAATCCGCGCCTTCTAACTTTTCCGCACCCGCAATTTTGTTTTTGTTTAAACCGCTGACGTTATTCAACCCCCCTTGTGCCACAAACACACCTATTGTACACACAACAACTCAAAAATACATCATAACACTTCAAACATTCGAAAAGTGGTGAGTGATAGTTTTAGTTCCCGCGCGACCCCTTGGTAAGTGATTTTACTTTTTGTAAACACTATTCAGAAATCAGAAATCAGAATCATTTATTCAACGTAATTATCATGGATAAACTTGTTGAAGGTCAATGTAACATTTTTGAATTTACGTCATTTCGCAAGGTGTTATGGCTGAGGAGAAGAAATGACAAGAAACTGCAACAGCAACACATCTTTTAAAAACCAATGAGGATATACATTACAAGTTATTTAATAACTAGAGGAACACATTCAATACCAGACATTTTTATCATTTAGGTAGTCATTAATCTTATAATAAGCTTTTTTACATAAAGTAAGCTTCACGTGAGCTTTAAATTTATTTTCTGACAAATTTAAAATATTATCTGGTATTTTATTGTAAAAACGTATACATAACCCCAAAAAAGATGAATTTAATTTACTTAATCTAGAATTTTGAATAGCAATTTTATGTTTATTTCTTGTATTGTAAGTATGCCTTTCACAGTTTCATTATTATATTCCCGCCTAGCCTACGCTCAACGGCCACCAGGGGAAGCTGGTGCCCGGCGTAGCTACCCTTACTCCTTAGCGACTTCCACAATCCCATTTGACGTCTTTCTTGTAACTCAACAGATTATAAGCAGAAAGTGCGGGTGCGGTATGCAGAACGAGCCCCCACAATCCGAGGAGGATCACGCTGACTCCCTCACACACCTCATCAAACCTTACACTCCCAACGACAACCGACCCAGAAAAGACAGCAACATCCTAACACAAAATAACAAACAGAAAATTCAAGATAAAACTCAAAGTCCAAATAATATCAAACTTGAAAATGACGAGGAACAAAAAGTAACAAGCGAAAATAATAGTGAAATTATTAATTGTGTCGACAACAGTGACAGTTTAAAACAAGCAAGTGAGAATAATAAAAATGGTGAAAATCTACTTTGTAATAAGTGTAATATAAAGAGAAATAGTGTAGATACAGTGTGTCAGTGCGTTATTAGTGAGAGAAATGAAATTGTTGTTAATAGTTTTGGCAATAATAAGAAAAGTGATAAGAAGACGGATGATGGTATTGCTAGTGTCGACTTGAGCAATGCTATAGCACTTATTAACCGGTAAGTTTTAGTATGGTCACGAGCATTAATATGACACTTTGGTACCAAGTCACATTCACTTTTTTGACAAATTAAACTGTAAGTCTCATTAAATTTCAAATATGTTAGTGCGACAGAGTCCTAAAGTGGGTACATTATATTGCTCGTGACTGTACACCAGAATCAGAATCCCCCCGGCCCGGCGCCGGGTTCGAACCCCGGTGGGGGCATATTACAAAAATCACTTTGTGATCCCTAGTTTGGTTAAGACGTTATAGGCTGATCACCTGATTGTCCGAAAGTAAGATGATCCGTGCTTCGGAAGCCACGTTAAGCCAGGGGCCTTTGGCGGCTCAATTATAACCCTGACACCAGGGTTGATGAGGTTGGTATTCTACCTCACAACCCACACGATAAGAAGAAGAAGAATCATTTATTTAACGTAATTATCATAGATAAACTTGCTGAGGGTCAATACATTTTTGAATCTACGTCATTTCGCAAGGTGTTATGGCCGAGGAGATGAAATGACAAGAAACTGCAACAGCAACACATCTTTTAAATCAATGTAGATGTACATTATAAGTTACACATTTTATACCAGGCATTTTTATCGTTTAGGTAATCATTAATCTTATAATAAGCTTTTTACATAAAGTTTTTTTACAGAAGCGACTGTCTGTCTGACCTTCCAACCCGCGAAGGGAAAACCAGCCCAATACAGGTTAGGTCACATACCTCCGAAAATGCATTTCTCGGGAGTGTGGGTTTCCTTACGATGTTTTCCTTCACCGCTGAGCAAGTGATAATCATTTATGATCTAAACATGGATTCGAAAACAAATTTGGTTTAGGCCTTGGTTGAGGCTATTAGTTCAGTAATAATATTAATTCTTCCAAGGTACTGTGGGAAGCTCCCATCGGACACGTTCACCCGTCTAGCTCCACAGTGGTGGATGGAGGAAGTCCAGCTTCCAGCCAAGGGTTCAGCTGACCCCAGGAGGGCCTTCATCTGCACTCTCCGTCTACCCCTGAACTGTCCAGTCAAGTATAACATTGTGGTGAGTTTCCCCTTTGAAGCCCTTTTTGACTCTCTCTATTTAAGAGCTGCGCTCTTGTCGGTGGAGTAATCGCCATTCCTCTCTTCTTCCCGCCAAAACCTTCACCTTTTTTGATTTATTGTTGAATTGGCTCCTTGTCAATTTTCGGATAAGTATTAAAAAAAAACAAAAGCTTCTTTTCGAGTCGACGGAGATCGATACTAAATTATTCTATAATAGCATTATTATGTGTTCCGTTAGACGTCCGAAGTCCATTTATGAGAGAGTGCCTCGTCCTCATACCGCATCGCGCCGCTAGATGTCGCTTCCCGTCTAGGAAAACCCTTGCCAAGCGCCCCCTGGTGGCTAAACGGGGTACTATCCCCCCCGCCCGAGCCATACAAGCCGCCATATTCTTACCTCATTTGTTGCGTCGTTTTTCATACCGACCGCACGCCGATAGATACAAAATTTTCGATCAAAATTTTCTTTGTGCAAATTAGTGTAACTTTTTACAAAATTTTCAAGATTAAAGTAGAAAATTTAAATCCTAGTGTTAAATTCTAGTGAAATTATTAGTTTTCCGTCTAGAAGTCGTAAAAAAAAAAATTGTGTTTTTACGAAAATGCTACCCTCATTGCCACCGAGAAAAAGATCCGGATCTTCTGACTCTCCGCGTAGTAGTAGCAGCAGTGATAGTGAAAGCTCGTCGGACGGGACATCGGAATCGGATTCGGTGCCAAAATCCGATGGGGCCGCACAGGCCCCTGATCCACCGATCGCACCGTCGACGCTGACCACGTGTCGCGACGCGTCGGCGCCACCAGCAAAGCGGAAGCGGTTTTCTTCGCGGGATTTGGAACGAAGGTTTGACAAATTGTCACAACGGCTGGTGAGTCAATTCGATAATATGATTCATGCACACGCTACTTTTATACAAGCCTCTAATAGCACGGTACCTTTACCAAATTTACCTGCGACATCCGTTTCGACTACGGTACCGCACGTACCTTTACCAAATTTACCTGCGACATCCGTTTCGACTACGGTACCGCACGACATAGTACATGAGCCTTTCTTACGACCCCCGGCTCCGCCTGTACCGTCTTTCAAGGTAGATGCCATTACCGATCTAAGCGTTTCTATCAAAGACCCAGTCGTGGCTAAGGCTATACCGGAGCGCGTACAAAAAATATCTGTTTTGCAAAGATTCGATTCTCCCGACTGGAATGCTGTCCGTTATACTGATATTCAAAAGAAATACGTGGCTTACCCTGCTTTTACTGAATTAAAAGTAAATGAAGAATTCCGTCGATTAGAAGACCCTTTTGCCCCTATTCGCTGGCATCAGATGGAACGCAGCTTCGCAGCGCTGTCTAACGCCTTTTTGGGACAAAATGAGTCCGTAAGCTCAAACTTACAAGCGCTTATTGATTGGTCTGCCACTCCTGATTTAATATTGACTCCCGCTGTCCTTTATGACAAATTGACCGAATTGTTTGGTAACGATTCTAGTTATAAAACCAGGTCTCGTGATATTCTTCAAATGATTTGTGGAAAACGTGCTGAGGTATTAGAACTGCGCCGTCGGTCATTGTTAAAACCATTAAAGGACAAATATTTGCGTGAAGATATTGAAAAAATACCGCCGTCTTCTGAGTATATGTTTAATCCGCAGTCCTTAACGACTTATATACAAAAAATTGGAGGTATAGAAAAAATACAAAAAGAGAAGCCGAAATCTCAACCTACCCGCGCAAAATCTCCTGTACCTACAACATCTAATCAAGAAAAGACATTTCACGGTCGACCAGCTAAACGAAAGCAAATTGATAACAAAAGCAATTCCCACGACAGAAAATATCATGACGAGGAAAAGAAAAAGGGGGGGCGGAATTCAAAGGGATCCCGTAGAACGGGTAAAAAGCAAAAATGACTCGGTGACCTTTTCAGGCGGTTGTCTACGACATTATCGGAAAGCCTGGGTCCTCTACAATCCACCCAAAGCCATCCTCAAAATTATAACCGGGGCTCGAATCCCATTCAACCAGACACCGCCTTTAATTTTTCCAACTTTAGACGTGATATCACAATTTCAGACCCCAGTTTCTCAAGAGATGTCAACCGAGATTCAAATTATGATTCAGGATTGCGTTTTAGAACCCGCACCATTAACCCCATCCTTCATATCTCCACTGTTTCTAATATCAAAGAGCAACGGAAAGAACCGTGTGATATTCAACTTAAAAAGTTTAAATCAATACATGAACACCAAACACTTTTATCTTTTCCATCAACGTCAAATGCCGAATTTCCTCCAACCAGGCGATTGGATGGTGAAATTAGACATCAGTCAGGCCTACTATCACATACCAATAAGACCACAACACCGGCGGTTTCTGCGTGTCAGTTACAACGGCCGCCTGCTACAGATGACGTGCTTACCGTTTGGCTTGGCGACGGCACCGAAAATGTTTGCATCGGTAACGAATTGGACAGCCGAAATACTACGTGGCAAAGGTATCCGGGTAGTAGTATATCTGGACGACTACTGCATCGCTCATCAAGACCAGAACGTACTGCGATCACAAGCACATTTCGCAGTGAATTTCCTGACCAGTCTGGGTTGGTGCGTCAATCTGGACAAATCCATACTGAATCCAGTACAAAAGATGGAGTACCTTGGCATCAACTGGGACACACGAACAAATGCGAAGTCCCTGCCCCCAGACAAGATCACCAAGATCCGCCAGAGCCTGATGACTCGACTCGCAGCCGGCAGTTGGACCCTCAAGCAGGCGCAACGCCTCTTAGGGCTTCTCAACTTTGCGACCTTCATCACCCTCCGGGGAAGGTTGCATTGCCGTACGTTGCAACGCCACAGCAGACTACTTCGCCAGACACCGCGGAAGGCAGTTCCATATCTAGACGAAGTGCGAGACGAACTCGAGTGGTGGCTAGAGAATGTCAGTCAAAGTACAGTGATACACCAAAACGCATTTCCAACAAACTACGTGACCACAGATGCTTCAGACATAAAATGGGGAGCTGTAGTCAACAACGAAGAGATTCAGGGCTCCTGGAACAATCATCAAAAGACTTGGCACTGCAACGCCAAAGAGATGTACGCAGTGATCGCAGCCCTCTCGAAAAAAGCAGCAGTTCTCGAAGACTCGACTGTGATTCTACAATGCGACAACCGGACGGTGATCTCGTACATCAAGAACGAGGGAGGAACCAAGTCCCCTCTGTTGCTGAGATTGACCAAGGAACTACTGGCTCTGGCGGACAGCCTCAATGTTGTACTGGTCCCTCACCACCTTCCGGGGCTGTACAACACGGAAGCCGACCACCTCTCGCGCAATCGCGCAGGCTCCGAATGGCACCTACAAGTGGAGGCGACATCAAAAATATTCCATCGCTGGGGCACTCCAGACGTCGACTTATTTGCCTCAAGAACAGCACACGTCGTTCCGAATTATGTTACGCGCGACTTGTCAGACTCGAACGCCTGCTATCACAACGCGTTCAGCAAATCCTGGCATTACAGTCTTGCTTGGCTGTTCCCTCCACCGGGGCTAATCCCACGTGTTCTTCAACATCTCAACGCGGCGTCGGGACACTTCATAATGATAACCCCGAAATGGACGAAACCGTTTTGGCGACCCGACCTGAAGCTCCGAGCGTTGACACAGCCGATGAAAATACAGAATCTTCAAGACACGCTGATAGATACGAAAACGGGCCATCCTCCAGCTCAAGTCAACAGCCTGGAACTAGAAGCCTGGCTCATTTCGGGTGGGATACGTTAACCGAGAACTGGTCTCAGGAAGAAAAGAACCTTCTTTTATCGTGTTGGAGACCTTCGACATTTAAAACGTATGCGCCAATTTGGGCTAGGTGGTCAAGCTGGTGTCGTGAGAATAATGTTACTCCACACTTACCAAAACCACCACAAGTGGCTAGATATTTGGCACAATTATTTCTGTCTGGAAATCTAGCATACCGTACAATCCTTGTTCACAAGTCAGCTATAGCATCTGTCTGCGAGACTGTTTCCAATGTACAGATTTCTAGTAGCAATATTGTAAAGCATATTCTGAAAGCAATTTCTCTAGCCAGACCTGTACCTCCCAAGGTTCCCATTTGGGATGCAAGACTAGTTATTAGACATTTAAGATCTACAAACCCACATAACAGTCTGTTTGATATTTCAAGACGAACAGCTACGATCTTATTGCTAGCATCCGGACGCAGAGTACATGACCTGTCATTGTTACATTGCGATCAAGACCATTTTATAGTCGATGCTGATTCTATTACTCTGTGTCCCTCATTTGGCTCAAAAACCGATTCAACGTCGTACCAACAATCAAAGTGGACGTTATTACACGCTCCTGATAAAAATATCAGCCCAGTTTACTGGCTGAAAGCGTTAGTAGAAATAACAAAAAATATTAGAGGTCCTTTCACAAATTTATTTTTAACAACTAGAGCTCCTCATCAGCCAGCTTCACCGGCCATCATAGGAGGTTGGGTTAGGACCCTGCTGAAGGATGCTGGCATACATGCGTCCCCTGGTAGTTGTAGAGCAGCAGTATCGTCGTTAAACTGGATAGAAAATTACCCTGTTAATGAAATTCTAGCGAAAGCCAACTGGCGGCATGAATATACCTTTAGGAAGTTCTATAAGAAACCTATATCTAAAACAGATAATAGCGTGTCTGAGAAATCTTTATCCCAATATTTTTCTATGCCCTCGTAGATGTGTTAATTAATTTAATTAATCAAATTAAGCTGATTCACTTATCAGAAATGTTTTCCTATTGTTTGTATACATACAATATACACTTCATGTAATCACATTGTTGCGTATTTCATTTTATTATTTTCCACACAAGCCACCAGGAGATAACAAACACGTCTCTCATAAATGGACTTCGGACGTCTAACGGAACACATAATATAAAAATTTTACCTTCCAATAAAATTTGTATTATGTTTCCTCCGACGTCCGAAGTCCATGTTAGGTCTTCCTGGTGGACCTCAACATCATTATGAGCCGAACAATGAGGTAAGAATATGGCGGCTTGTATGGCTCGGGCGGGGGGGATAGTACCCCGTTTAGCCACCAGGGGGCGCTTGGCAAGGGTTTTCCTAGACGGGAAGCGACATCTAGCGGCGCGATGCGGTATGAGGACGAGGCACTCTCTCATAAATGGACTTCGGACGTCGGAGGAAACATAATACAAATTTTATTGGAAGGTAAAATTTTTATATTATAGTGTTAGGGATGAGGTCAAAACTAGATGGCGCTGCTGTAGCATCGCCGACCCCAAGTGACAGCTAGTTGGCCAACCGATCATCGAATGTGGCCAACTCTAGGCCGCATCGAAGCGGGTGCCGAGCGCAGCACTCACTTTGACTCGACACGTGTTACGGAGTGGTCGTGTGAAGTGAAGTTACCTCGGAATATTGTAGTTCGGTGACGTCATAATTCCAATAATTTGTAAATGGTTCATCATCATCAGCCGTATGACGCCCACTGCAGGGCATAGGCCTCCCCCAAGGATCTCCACGACGATCGGTCCTGCGCTGCCCGCATCCAGCGGCTTCCCGCGACCTTCACCAGATCGTCGGTCCACCTTGTAGCGGGCCTACCCACAGAGCGTCGTCCGACACGAGGTCGCCACTCCAGAACCTTTCCGCCCCATCGGCCATCGGTTCTCCTCGCTATGTGTCCAGCCCACTGCCACTTCAGCTTTGCAATTCTTCGAGCTATGTCGGTGACTTTAGTTCAAAATGTTGTAAATGGTTAATTTTCATTAAAATATTTTCTAATTAACGACTGCTAATGCAGCCGGGACCAACGGCTTAACGTGCCTTCATTAATAACCATCAATCCGCACTGGGCCCGCGTGATGGTTTAAGGCCCGATCTCCCTATCCATCCATAGGGAAGGCCCGTGCCCCAGCAGTGGGGACGTTAATGGGCTGATGATGATGATGATGATTTTCTAATTTGTGCCCGAGCATTTATTTATTTGAATTAATTTAGTTGTTTTGCTAACAATATTATAAAGCTCCTATAATATTAATAATAAAAAGTTTATTCAGGTAAAACCTACAGTATTTGTTACGATGTCACTAACACTCTGCATTATTTTTGCCCAGGGTCACCCCATGCCTACACAGGTCCTAGCCAGAAGAATGGTGGCTCTGCAGGCGTGCAGGATACTTCACAAGAGTGGGGAGCTCGATAACCAGCTGATGCCTATAGGTGAGAAGTATAAAAAAACAACGGTACTGCGTTATACCATGGTATAACAAAATCAGCGGGCTTAGCACCGTAAGCACGCGACTCTTTCTCGCCGCGACAGAGATCGTCTGTCTCTTTCTGTGCAGTACTGTGAGAGAGTGACGGGTGACGTATGTCGAGGCGAGAAAGTGTCGCGCGCTTACGGTGCTAAGCCCGCAGGTATGCTCAATCCTATGACAAGCCGCCATTGCTAGCCCATTGATGACGTAAGTGTTACCATTATATGGACGACCTCTGTGATTTAGTGGTTGAGCGATGTGCTCACGTTCCAGAGGTCCCGGGTTCGATTCCCGGTGGGGTCCAATCACAAAAATCACTTTGTGATCCCTAGTTTGGTTAGGACATTGCTGATCACCTGATTGTCCGAAAGTAAGATGATCCGTGCTTCGGAAGGCACGTTAAGCCGTTGGTCCCGGTAACTACTTACTGATGTGAGTAAGTAGTCGTTACATGAGTCATGTCAGGGGCCTTTGGCGGCTCAATAGTAACCCTGACACCAGGGTTAATGGGGTTGATACTCCACTTCACAACCCACACGCTAGAAGAAGAAGCGCTCCTCATTTGTCCGGCCAAGTAATTAATGCCATCTGCGGCAAATCTACAATATCACGTCAGAAAAAAAACTTGGCCCCAGACTTGCCCGAAGGTATTGACGAGGCCTAAGATGGCGCCAGCTCGCCCAGTAGGTGAGGTTGGTACTCCACCTCCTAAACCACACGATAGAAGAAGAAGACCTAGTCAAATGCCCTATTGCTTGTTTCAGGCAAGGAGAACTTCAAAGCAGCAGAACTGGACTCGACATGCAATATGGGAGACAGTGGCGACCCCAGCGACTGTGCAAGGCCGGGAACAACGAAACGCAGGCAATATTACTACAAAAGAGTAAGTTGATACCAAATTGTAATAATGTTTCCTATCCACTGGTTGCCTGGAAGAAATTGCTGCTTAGCAATAAGGCCGCCAGATTGTACTGTATCTATCATCATCTGTGTTAATTTGTTTTGTATGTTGTGTGCGATAAAGTATATTTGATTTGATTTGATACAAGTCAAATCTACATCACCATCGTTTGAGGTTTCCGCGGTTATTGGTGCTAATTCCTGTAAATACCATTGTCACAGACAAGCGCCATCTAGTGCAAACCTATTGTAACAATTTAGTTTAGCTAGCAAGCTACATCCATATTTATGATAGGAAAATTGTAGAGTAGTAACCAAAAGACAGACTTTTCAGGCTTGTATCACCTGATTGTCCGAAAAAGTAAGATGATTCCGTGCTTCGGAGGGCACGTTTAGCCGTTGGTCCCGGCTATTAGCCGTAAAAACACCTCCACCAACCCGCAGTGGAGCAGCGTGGTGGAGTATGCTCCATACCTCCTCCGGTTGATTGAGGGTAGGCCTGTGCCCAGCAGTGGGACGTATATAGGCAGTTTATGTTTTATGTTTATGTAGTAACCAAAAGAACCAACAGATGGCGTTGGTAACCAACGCAAAATAAAAGAGACACAAAATGGAGTAACGACGAAACGACGCATTTTATTTTCCCACTCCCTAATAATTATTATATTCATCAAAGTCATACCAATTCTATATCCTATTTCTTCAACCATCTTATTTTAAGTTATATCTGTCATTTTCTTATCCGCCGAAAAGGAAAGGGACGGGCAATCGACAGGCATAAAATTTATGGATAACACGTCAAATTTCACGGATCATCGTACTTTTTGGCCAATCAGTTGATCAGCCTGTAATGTCCTAACCAAACTAGGGATCACTAAGTGATTTTTGTGATATGTCCCCACCGGGATTCGAACCCGGGGCCTCCGGATCGTGAGCCTAACGCTCAACCACTGGACCACGGAGGCCAACAACAAAAAGTTATACTTTTCAGACTGCGTGGGCGTTCACAGACTGTCAACCAGTGGTGGATGCAACTGATGCAGAGATAGATCCATCCAACGTGAAGGAAGCTCCTACGCAAGATGCTACTGCCGCTGTCAAGAATACTGGTAAGTTGATTGGTTGGTTGGTTGATTGATTGATTGATTGATTGAGTTAAAAAAGTTTTTATTATTGCGTATGGCAGACAAAAATAAAATATCCTGCGTGGATCATATATCCAGCTTAAGCTCCCCTAACCAAGTCTCTGCCGCATCCGTCACACAATGCAGCCCGGCTATGCCACCTGGGAACCGGTGTAGAGGGCACTCGTTCACTATGTGAGATAGGGTTTTATCCAGGTGACCACATTCACAGTATGGCGACTCCTTTAAGCCCCATTTATGTAGGTTGTTAAAAAAGTTACAAGGTTATTATAAGGTTAGTGATTATTTAGTAGATACGAATTAGTGTGATTATCGATTTTACCGGGTGAGAGCCTTCAGCGCTCCCCATTTGTCCGGCCAAATAGTTAATGCCATCTGTAGCAAATCTACAACAAGTCACGTAAAAATATAGCCTGTAATATCCTAACCAAACAAGTCGTGGGCTGATGGTTATGTTATCTATTCTAGGTACAAAGCGTAACATGCTGTACGCGATTGTATCGAAGCTCTGGTGCGCGTTGCCAGAGCGTTACAACACTAGAGGGCGGAGGCTCCACGCGCCCCAGAACGCTAGCCAGGCGCTGGGCATCCTGATGGCGAGAGAGGAACCAGACAAGTAAGTTAACTAATCTTCTGTCGTGTGGGTTGTGGGTCAACCTCATCAACCCTGCTGTCAGGGTTATTAGCCAAAGGCGGCTCACTGACTAATATCTTCATCATCAGCCCATTAACGTCCCCACTGCTGGGGCACGGGCCTTCCCTATGGATGGATAGGGAGATCGGGCCTTTAACCATCACGCGGGCCTAGTGCGGATTTATGGTTATTAACGACTTCTAATGCAGCCGGGACCAACGGCTTAACGTGCTTTCCGAAGCACGGAGGAGCTTGAGATGAAAACTTTTTTTTTTGTGTGTCACCCATCCTATGACCGGCCTTTGCGAAAGTTTCTTAACTTCAACAATCGGAGACCGAGCGCGTTTACCGCTGCGCCACCGAGCTCCTCAACTGACAGTTAACTATTACCACACCCCGGACACTTCATACAAATAACCTCGTTTTACACAGACACCACACATTGACGTTATCGTACACGCGCATCTGTGGCGCACCCAACTAGTTGGCCACCTAGTTCCGACCACATGCAACAGATGGCGCCACATTCAATAATGCAGTCTTCAAGCAGTCGTGAAACGCGATATCGAAGTTTACACAGCAAGACGCATATATACAACTTCCAACATAACACCGTCGGATCGTCGATCCCTAGTCACACTACCAACTCGTGACTAGCGGGGTGCTATGCTCAGTTCGGTACCATGAAAACATCCTTTGGCGGCAGCAACCTCTCGCCGCCAAAGTGACGTCTGACGCCATACGATTTAAGTTTAAACTATGTTTGAGGGGTAGTGAGGTAATACCTAGCTCAGACGCTGGTGGGGAGAGTGGAGATTTGCCATTCTATACGTATTATTCCTTATTCTATGCTAATATGCAGTTTTTTTTGTCCGGCCAAGTAGTTAATGCCATCTGCGGCAAATCTACAATAAGTCACGTAAAAAAAGAAAGCTAATATACAGTATGTTTGTTATGTTTAAGTCCCACGTAACGGGGCAAAAAAAGTAACAGAAAACAATAAATAGTTATGTGACGATATATTGATGATGATGTTATGAATGTATTTGTCTGTTTCTCCATAGCCTTCAAATCCCAGCGTTTCCAGTATACACGAGGTCAGGAGAAGTCAGGGTATCCGTGGAGTATGTACCTGACGCCGATGTGAGGGTGTCACCCCGTCGAGGGCGGCTGGTCAGGAGGTGAGTACGACACCTTCAGCATCAGATAACGGCCTCCGTGGTCCAGTGGTTGAGCGTTGGGCTCACGATTCGGGGTCTGTAACTTTAGTTCGAATGTCAGTAGTTCGATGAATGCTTATTCGACTGAAATATTTTTCGAATTATGTTTTTAACGAACGATCATTCTTCCGAGTCAACTTTGTATCGAACCCATCCTTTACCGACGAACGGTTGACCGAAGCATTCATCGAACAACTCACATTTCTTGTTAATATATATACAGGGTGTTAGTGACATCGTAACGAATACTCAGGGGGATGATTCAGGCCATAATTCTGAGTTAATATCAAGTGGAATTTTTCGTCGCAAAATTCATGATTTTTTTTATTTTATTTTTTTAATTTTTTTCATTTCTATACTTTTGCGATGAAAAATTCCACTTGATATTAACTCAGAATAATCAGCTGAATCATCCCCCTCAGTATTCGTTACGATGTCACTAACACCCCGTACAAGTACATACAGGTAGGCATACAAGTAGGTATGGGTGTTAGTGACATCGTAACGAATACTGAGGGGGATGGTTCAGACCATGATTCTGAGTTGATATCAAGTGGAATTTTCAGTCTGAATATTCCTGAATATTTTTGTGTTTTTTTTAATTATTTTCAATTCCATCCTTTTGCGACGGAAAATTCCACTTGATATCATCTCAGAATCATGGCCTCAATCACCCCTCAAAGTTTTCGTTACGATGTCACTAACACCCTGTATAATATTCGAATCGGCGTCCAATTTCAAAATTGGAACATTTAAACTTAAACTAATAAAAAAATCAACTTTTCGCGCGCTGCCTTCACGATTCAAGTCTGAACTGTATTCGAGGGGGTGAGGTAAACCTAGCTCAGCCGCTGGTGGGGGGGCGGAGAGTGGCCGTTTTATACGTACTCTGCCGCCCTGAGCCGAGGTTCGCGCCCAACTGGGCACCCTCAGGCCTGTTGTCTTAACCGTTGTACCGGGTGAGAGCTTTCAGCGCTTCCAATTTGTCCGGTAGTTAATGACATCTGCGGCAAATCTACAATAAGTCAGGTCAAAAAAAAATGCTTATTCTGTTTTCGTTCTTAGATTCATGAGGTTTGTCTTCGCCGAGGTTCTGAGGGTCCGTCGTCGAGGAATGAAGCTCCAGAGTGAGGGGTCAACCCACAACAATTACTACATCGTTCCTACTATCAAATGTGAGTATTATTTATTGGAAGATACATCAAAAAAAAAAGATGAATGATTGTTGTTTTTTTTATATACAGTGTGTTAGTGACATAGTAACGAATACTAAGGGGGATGATTCTTCTTCTATCGTGTGGGTTGTGAGGTGAATTACCAACCTCATCAACCCTGCTGTCAGGGTTACTATTGAGCCGCCAAAGGCCCCTGATATGAGTCATGTAACGACTACTTATTTACATCAGTAAATAGTAACCGGTACCAACGGCTTAACGTGCCTTCCGAAACACGAATCATCTTACTTTTTTGACAATCAGGTGATCGGCCTGTAATGTCCTAACCGAACTGGGGATCACAAAGTGATTTTTGTGATATGTCCCCACCGGGATTCGAACTCGGGACCTCCGGATCGTGAGCCTAATGCTCAACCACTGGACCACGGGGGCCGTTAAGATTCAGACCATGATTCTATGTTAATATCATGTGGAATTTTCCGTCGCAAAATTCGTTACTTTTTTAAATTACATATTTTCAATTTTATACTTTTACGACGGAAAATTCCACTTGATATTAACTCAGAATATTGACCTGAATCATCCCCCTCAGTATTCGTTACGAAAGATGATCCTTGCTTCGGAAGGCACGTTAAGCCGTTGGTCCCGGTCACTACTTACTGATGTAAGTATGTAGTCGTTACATGAGCCATGTCAGGGGCCTTCGGCGACTCAATAATAACCCTGACACCAGTGTTGATGAGGTTGGTAATTCACCTCACAACCCACACGATAAGAAGAAGATCTAAGCATTTTTTTTTATTTAATTACTATAGCGACACGAGAAGACGGCACATCGAAAATGGACATCGACTGGTCATTCCTAGAGCTAATATACCAGCACACAGAAGAAAAGAAGCATTCGGAAATAGAAAGACCGAACCTCTGGCATCACGATGAAGAAGAAGAAGAATCCGTGAAGAAAGTTGAGAAGAAGAATGGGGAAGTGAAGAAAATGTCTAATCCTCTGTTGAAGGAGGGCGAGACGTTCGTGTTCGACCCTGAGAAGTATAGGGAGGCTGTCGTTACTCCGTGGTATAGGAACCAGGATCAACCCCAGGTATGTCATTGCATAATATAATATAGCATAAAACAGCATAACGTAGCATAACATAGCATAACATGGCATAAACATCTCTCTCTCTCTCTTTATTTAAGAGCTGCGCTCTTGTCGGTGGAGTAACCGCCATTCCTCTCTTCTTCCCGCCAAAACCTTCACCTCCCGATACGACACGACCTGCACCTTCTCTTTTATTTGTTTCATAAATGTTATCCTAGGTCTACCCCTTCCTCTCTTCCCTTCAATTTTTCCTTCTATAATGTTTGTTATAAATGAATCGTGTCGTATCAGGTGGCCAATCATATTTCCTCTCCGGTTCTCTATAGTCTTCAATATGGTTCTCTTTTCTTCAACTCTTCAACGGCATAAACATAACAGCCTATATACGTCCCAATGCTGAGCACAGGCCTCCCCGCAATCAACCGGAGGGGGTATGGAGCATACTCCACCATGTTGCTCCACTGCGGGTTGGTGGTGGTGTTTTTACGGCCAATAGCCAGGACCAACGGCTTAACGTGCCTTCCGTAGCACGGAATCATCTCACAAAGTGATTTCGACAATGTTCCCATGGGGAATCGAACCCGGACCTCCGGTTCGTGAGCTTAACGCTCTAACCACTAGACCACTGAGGCTGTTTGATAACATAGCATAACGTAGCATAACATATCACCACACTAATAAAGCTGTTAAAGTTGAATGCTGTTGAAATCTTAACCTGAAACTAATATGATGTGTTTCCCCAGTTCTTCCTAGTGGCCGAGATCTGCTGGAACCTGACTCCCGACTCGGAGTTCCCTTCAGCGAGCCACACGACCTTCCGCCAGTATTACAGCAGCAAGTACGGCGTCACCCTCACCCAGAGCAACCAGCCACTCCTGGACGTCGACCATACCAGCAACCGGCTCAACTTGCTGACCCCTAGGTATCATATCAAGAATCATGATCTCCTTAGAATTATCCCGTTTTTCACAGGGTCCGCTTACCTAACTTGGAGATTTGACAGGTCCGTTTTTTTACAGAAATGACTGCCTGTCTGATCTTACAACTCGCGAAGGGAAAACCACCCCATAACCGGTCACAAACCTCCGAAAATGCATTTCTCGGGAAAGTGTGTTTCCGCAATGTTTTCCTTCACCGCTGAGCACGTGATAATCATTTACGATCCAAACATGAATTGGAAAACAAATTCGACAATCATTGGTTTACGCTTGTGCGGGTTTCGAACCTGCGATCTTAAAGTGAGAGGCAAGCGTTCTGCCAACTGGGCTACCACAGTGACTTCATCATCACAAATTTAAGAGCCACGCTCTTGTCCGTGTAGCATTCTCCATTCTTGTCTATCAAAGGCAAACTCCTTCACTTCCTTATAAGACACGACGTTCGCCATGTAAGTTCCTCTCAGACGACGCCATGAGCCGAGGTTCGCGCCCAACTGGGCACCCTCAGGCCTGTTGTCTTAAACGTTGTACCGGGTGACCGGGTGAGAGCCTTCAGCGCTCCCCATTTGTCTGGCCAAGTAGTTAATGCCATCTGCGGCAAATCTACAATAAGTCACGTCAAAAAAAAAAAACGACGCCATGTAAGCTCTTCTCTCCCCTTGCACTCTTTTTCCTTGTAGCTACAAGGAAAGAGGAAGGGAAAGACCAAGGAGTCGCAGGTTGCAGACAGGATGATTGGACACTATGTTTATGTTTGTATTCTATGTTTTTAATATATCTTGCCTCTTCTGTCCTCAATAACTCTCAATATTTTTCCTTTTCCCTTACTCTTACTAGCACTTCCTCATGTGACTTCCACAGTTACTTACCTGGTAATGAATGAAAAAAATAAATCTTTACAGATACGTAAACCGCAAAGGCGTGGCCCTGCCCGTGTCTTCAGAACGCACCCGCCGAGCCAAGAGGGACCGGTTAGACCAGAAGCAGATATTAGTACCAGAGTTATGCCGAGTGCATCCCTTCGCAGCCCCGCTGTGGTTCGCCACCGTCGCACTGCCCTGTGTCTTGTATAGGTGAGTCCACGCAAAGGTCGCCTGGAAATCTCTCGAGAGAAAGAAAGAAACGTTTATTATACAGGGTGTTAGTGACGCTGAAGTACGGTAGTAAATGTTGGGTATGGCAGAAGAAGCATGAAAGTAGGATAAATGCCGTAGAAATGAGGTCTTTGCGTAGCATCTGCGGTGTGAAGTTGAGTGATAGAGTGAGAAACAGTGTGATTAGACAGAGATGTGGTGTAAAAGACGATATAGTGACTAGGATTGAGAAGGGAATGTTAGGTTGGTTTGGACACGTAGAGCGGATGAAGGATAATAGAATTGCAAAAGCGGTATATAAAGCGAAAGTTGATGGTAGGGCTGGCAGAGGAAGACCGAGAAGGACTTACGATGACCAAATTGGAGATGTCCTTAGAAAAGGTTCAATACGATCTACTCTGAACCGGCGTGCGTGTATGAAGCGATTGATGAATGTGGAGGAAGCAAGAGAAGTGTGTCAGGATCGAAGCAAATGGAATTCTATAGTCTCTGCTTACCCCGGTGGGAAATAGGCGTGAGTTTATGTATGTATGTATGTATAACAATGCTTCCTATCATTGATAAAGTTGTGGAGAAATTTATCAGTAATCAAATACATGAGTTCTATACCACCCATGACGTGCTGTCACACAATCAGTACGGTTTTCAGCCTAACAAAAGCACGACCATGTTGCTGTCTAGGTTTGCTGATGAAATAAATAAACATCTCAATGACAAAAAACATGTGCTTATTGTATTGATAGATTATACTAAGGCATTTGATGTGTTACGACACGAACTGCTTGTACAAAAGATAGCCGACACAGGCGTGAGGGGACGGATTCTTGAGTGGTGCAAAAATTACCTTGATAACAGGACCTACCATGTGAAGATAGGAAAATCTTGTAGTGAAAAAGTTTACGTGACGGAGGGAACCGCACAAGGATCCGTTCTTGGCCCACTACATTATCTGTCGTACGTCAATGACTTAAATAACTGCATCAAAAATTGCAGTATCTATCAATTCGCAGACGACACATGTCTAGTTTCTGCAGAACGAGATTTAAAAGACGCGGAACGAAAACTTCAGCAAGATTTTGATATTGTATGTCGGTGGTCTCATGACGCTGGACTTGTGTTGAATGGAGAAAAGACAAAACTGCTTCACGTGCACTCCAACCAGTCACGAACTGTCACTATGGTAAAAATTATAGGGCACAATCACCATTGTTTGCACAATGTTGATGCTCCTAAACACTGTGACTGTTTGCCACTCCAGCAGGTTACAGAACAAAAATACCTCGGACTAATTATTGACACTAATTTTAATTGGGAGGCTCATATAGACTCGGTATGTAACAAGTTGCGTGCTGTCTTGGCAAAATTTTATATTATCCGAAACAAAATACCATACCAAGTCAGACTGGCAATGTACACAGCGTTAGTAGAAAGTATTGTATCTTACGGGCTTAGCAGCTACGGTCGTACATTTAAATCTTATCTAGACCGGATATACAAACTACAAGTAAGACTACTGAAAATGATAATACCCTATAATATAAAAAATAAATTAAATAACGACTATGATCTTTTCTATTTCTGTAAAATACTACCGGTCCATGTTAAATTTAAACTCCAGATGCTAAAAGAACAATACTTTAGAACTGAAATACAGGATCCAATATCACACTTCAAAATAACTAGGCAGGTAACAAATCATATATTAAATAAGCCCAAATTTAACAATTTTTACGGTAAACGAGTGTCTAATTACATCGTACCTGACTTAATAAATCAGATACCAATTGAAATTAGGCATAAAATCACACCAAAAAACCTCAACAATATATTAAAAAGGTACATGTTTGAAAACCTACAAAGTATGTGACTTGATGTGTGAATTTGGAGCACCCTGTTTACTATCTTGTTTACTTGTTTGCTGCTTGCCAGTTTCTCGGAATCGCCCGCTCATACGTAGGTATGATGCGCCTCACTTGTGGCGAATTACCTATCCTACCGGTTCTTTCGTCCATGTATGCGTTTGGCGTTTGACATGTGTACTTTATTTGTTGAATAGTGTTATTAATTAATGGTATACTTCTGAAGTACAAACTGTAACAATAGCGGAATATTGCATTGAGACAAACCTGCAAGGTTTAGCAATGCGATTCAATTGTATCCTTATGTAAAATGTTTTCAACAATAAATAAATAAAAAAAAAAAAAAAAAAAAAAGGTGTTAGTGACATCGTAACGAATGCAAAGGGGGATGAGTCAGACTCAGGGGCGGATCCAGCTTTTATGACAGGGGTTTTTATGTCACCAGTTCGCAGACGTCATGACGCCTATGACCCCCTGGATCCATCCATGATTCTGAGTTGATATCAAGTGGAATTTTCTGTCGCAAAATTCATGTATGCATGAATACATAACGGCTAGGGAGGTGCATGGACGCAACCTGCGGAATGGTGGTAGACTGGTAGGTGTTCGTCACAGACTCGCCAAGTCCGATCGGCTGACCCACGTCATAGGCCCGTCGGTGTACAGTAAACTGCCGACACACGTCACTGACGCACCGTCATACCTTCTTTTAAATCGCGACTCAAACGTTGGCTTCTTGAGCACACGTTCTACAGTTACGATGAATTTATTAATTTGTAATTTAGATAATTAGGTACTGGACAGTACAGTTCAAATATTGTGTAGGTACATTATTTGTATGTAAACTTTTGCGATGAAAAATTCTACCCGATATCAACTCAAAATCATGGGCTGAATCATCCCCCTCAGTATTCGGTACGGTGTCACTAAACTGTACACCAATGCCTGATGGCCACAATCATTGTCTTTCTCGTTACTTAACAGGATAAACGCGCTGCTCATAGCGGATGAGATCCGTCGCGCAGTGGCCATAGAGGTGGGTCTTGGTATACCCAAGATTGACGAGGAAACCTGTCCCGGGTTCCAATGGCCGCCCCTGGACTTCGGCTGGAGCCTGGCTGAGGTGAGTGCTCAATATGCGGCTGAGTCAAGTAACCAACTAGTTCCGCCCATATGCAACAGATGGTGCCACCATAAAGAATAGAATAGAAAAAGTTTATTATAAAAGGACGCCACACACAAAAAAAAAAGACAACAACATCATATCAAATTTCCACTAAAATAATTACAAAAAAGCAAGACGGATGTTTGTCGAAATGATCATAAGGTGGTGGTGGACGTCCTGAGATAAAAGGGCCTCACTCAGCACAAGTCGCGGCGTGAACCACGACGCTGGTATTATGTGGACCCTGTTGGGTGACGCACGAACATCGTGTTCCATAAACATGTGTTAATGGTGTACATAAATTATAATATATACCAAATTATTTTCATAGAATTAGTGTGTACAGTCATGAGCAATATAATGTACCCATTTTAGGACTCTGTCGCACTAACATATTTGACATTTAGTGAGACTTACAGTTCAATTTGTCAAAAAAGTTAATGTGACATGGTACCAAAGTGTATACATATATTGCTCGTGACCGGACATAGACAAATATTATCGCAAAGATGTATTTACGTATACATCTTCATTGATTCTTCATTATTATTTTTTTTTGCATCTTTTTCTTTGCATCTTTGGCCGTTCTGTTATGCATAGTACCCCGCTAGCCGCAAGTTGGTAGTGTGACTAGGAATCGACGATCTAACGGTGTTATGTTGGAAGTTGTATATATACGTCGCGCTGTGCAAACTTCGATAGCGCGTTTCACGACTGCATTATTGATTTGTGGCGCCATCTGTTACATGTGGGCGGAACTAGCTGGTCAACTAGTTAGCTGGTAAACTGTCTGAGAACTGATATTAGGCAGCTAAATTACTCAATTGTATAAAAATATTTTATGTTTATTATTTTAAAAAACGTCTAGGGCCCTGCGCCGAGGTTTTTCTTGCAGCTTCTTTTCCCCGGCTATACGGGTTGTGAGAAGTTGCAGTAGTTTTAGGCGGATGAGACGTTCGTTATGTAAAAATTGACGATTCAAAGTGTAACTATGTTACCTACTGAATTAAGATATTTTTGAATTTGAATTGGAATTAGGTCCGCTATATTGTGATTTTCTATTATGTTCAGGTACTCAACGCGGATTCGGAGAAAAGCGAAAAAAAGAAGGACGAAGAGGATACAAAAGAAAAAGCTATGAAGTAAGTCTGATTGCTTAGTCCTTCTGTCGTGTGGGTTGTGAAGTGGATTACCGACCTCATCAACCCTGGTGTCAGGGTTACTATTGAGCCGGCAAAGGCCCCTGACGTGCCTCATGTAACGATTACTCGCTTACATCGGTAAATAGTAACCGGGACCAACGGCTTATCATGCCCTCCGACATACGGATCATCTTACTTTCGGACATTTTTTTTTATTTTTTTATTTATCGTTTATTTCAGGTACTAGTCCCATAGCATTACAAATTACATTTCAATACAATAAAAAATACAATAAAACAAAATAAAATAAAATACCATGCAATAAAATAAATTAAATTAAATGGTTAAACATGTCAACAGGATATACATTATGTCACATATAAATATTCTTGTTAAAATTCGTGTCATGTATATAAAAGCCGTAGTATATAGATACTACTATCTTGTTCGGGGATGCACGTGCTCTCTGTTCGAAGGAGGCCCTCAGATTTCTTAGTACCGCGAAAAAATCGTTGACCCTATGCTCAGCAAACATGCCAGACGCGCTACACCGCCACGGTAATCGCATCATGCCTCTAAAAGCATTATTATATTGCACATTAGGTGACCAGCCTGCAATGTCCTGACCAAACTAGGGATCAAGAAGTATTTTTATGTGATATGTAAGTGAAGTAATAGGATATAGCTTTGGTATATTTGGTATGACTTTGTTGAATATAATAATTATTAGGGAGCGGGAAAATAAAATGCGTCGTTCGTTGTTACTCCATTTTGTCTCTCTTTTTATTTGGCGTTGGTTACCAGCGCCATCTGTTGGTTCTTTAGGTTACTGCTTTACAATTTTCCTATCATAAAATATGGACGCAGCCAGCTAGCTATACTAAATTGTTACAATAGGTTTGCGCTAGATGGCGCTTGTCTGTGTCAGTAAGAAAGAAAAAATATTTGTTCGGCATACTTAACATTAATTAACATAGGTAACATACTTAGGTAATTAAATTACTTTATAATTATTATACATAATGGCTTCAGCTCAGCAAATGTCACGGCCTAGCTGTAGCTGGACTATGACGCTGATTTTCAGCTGCAGCCGGTTGGGGAATCAAAAGACAGTGAAACAAAAAACTATATGTGCCCATTGGAATCTTCTACATACATACATACATAAACTCACGCCTATTTCCCACCGGGGTAAGCAGAGACTATAGAATTCCATTTGCTTCGATCCTGACACACTTCTCTTGCTTCCTCCACATTCATCAATCGCTTCATACACGCACGCCGGTTCAGAGTAGATCGTATTAAACCTTTTCTAAGGACATCTCCAATTTGGTCATCGTGAGTCCTTCTCGGTCTTCCTCTGCCAGTCCTACCATCAACCTGGAATCTTCTACTTCTCTTATATTTCAGAGAAATAGAAGACAAAGACTCGAAGAACGACGAAGAAGGGACGACAGAAGAAGGAACGAGAGAGAAGACGATCAATGACATTCTACACGAGAAGGAAGCTGCTGAAAGTGTAAGTAACATTACATAACATCAACGGGCTCCGTGGTCCAGTGGTTGAGCGTTGGGCTCACGATCCGGAGATCCCAGGTCGATTACCGGTGGGGACATATCACAAATATCACTTTGTGATCCCTAGTTTGGTTAGGACATTACAGGCTAATCACCCGATTGTCCGAAAGTATGATGATCCGTGCTTCGGAAGGCACGTTAAGCCGTTGGTCCCGGTTACTACTTACTGATAGAATACCAACCTCTTCAACCCTGGCGTCAGGGTTATTATTGAGCCGCCTAAAGGCCCCTGACATGGCTCATGTAACGACTACATACTTACATCAATAAGTACTGACCGGGACCAACGGCCTAACGTGCCTTCTGAAGCACGGATCATCTTTCTTTCGGACAATCGGGTGATCAGCCTGTAATCTCCAAACTAGGGATCACAAAGTGATTTTCGTGATGTGTCCCCATCGGGATTTGAACCCGGGACCTCCGGATCGTGAGCCCAACGTTCAAACCACTGGAGCATGGAGCCTGTTAGCTCCACGACGGCGCCAAGGCTTGAACGTGGAATTTTGTAACGTGGTTGGTAAAAGAAGTTATAGGAGCGGAGGCGGTTATAGGAGTTAGCGGAGGTGTAGTTCGTTGAGGTGTAGATTGCCGCTTTGGTATATCGCTATAAACATGTGTTTGTAAAAACAAGCAGTCTATGCTGCGCGAGCAACTTCGTTGGGTGCCGCAATTTGATTGTACTTGTCTTTAGTATAAGATGTACTAGTATAATAATATGTGGGATTAATGTCAGGACAAACCCTTTAAGGGTTTTCCGATGTTAACTATTTAAAATGTAATTGTTAATTGTATATATGATAAAAAAAAACTGCATCCCCTACCAACTGAGTTATTTTTCTGTAACGCACAGTATACGTCTAACTTCTCCAGGGCTTCGAGATTGGCACTTGGAGTAACGACATGGCGTCCTCCATCCCGAGCAACGAGTACGACGAGTTCATGGAGCCACTGCCGCCCAACCTCACCTTCGTCACTTCCGCTTCCGGTATGTCAAAATTCAAAAATATCTTCATTCAGCAGGTAACATAGTTACACTTTGAATCGTCAATTTTCACATAACGAACGTCTCGTCCGTCTAAAACTACTGCAGCTTCACAACCTGTATAGCCAGGGGAGCTATTATACTGTAGACGAATTTTTAAATGATTAGTTTTAATTTTAATACACA
Source organism: Pectinophora gossypiella (assembly GCF_024362695.1). Taxonomy (NCBI): domain Eukaryota; kingdom Metazoa; phylum Arthropoda; class Insecta; order Lepidoptera; family Gelechiidae; genus Pectinophora; species Pectinophora gossypiella. Next base: position 5,486,745 of record NC_065432.1, read on the forward strand.
CTTCCTCTCTTCCCTTCAACGTTACTGTGCCCTACAGGGTCCATGTTATAGTTCCTATGCCTATGTAACACCCCATTGTACTACATGGAATGCAATAAATAATTGAGAATTGAAAAGAAGCTGCAAGAAAAACCTCGGCACAGGGCCCTAGACGTTCTTAAAAAAAAATAATTATGCCGGACTTTCCAGGCTACGTTCTCCAGAAAAAATAAAGAAGGCGCTGTACTCTGTACTCACCTATGGTGACCGAACACTTGGCAGAATGATGCCCACATCAGCGAGGGTTGGAAAGAGAAGTGGATGCCTTTGCCCAGCAGTGGAACATCAATTCATCGCTAATTCTTGCTTGTATAGTTTTAAATATTATAACATAACATAACAAATACTTTATTGCACAAACAGGAAAAAACAAAATACAAAACAAAAGAGAAATAGAATTAGTACAATAGGCGGCCTTATTGCTAAGTAGCAATCTCTTCCAGGCAACCTTTAAGTATAGGAGATATTGAATATTATGTAATATAGCGGGATAGTGCAGCATGGGAATACTTGTACATATAAAAATAAATACACTTTCGACTACATAAACTACATAATAATAATAATAATAATAATACACATAATTATAATTATTATAAGTTAATAAATAATAGAATTTTAAAAATATATATATATTTTAGACTGTGATGTATATTAATTTTTGTAGGTGTATAATAATTTTGTTACCTTTAACTTGTCTAATTCATAATTAACTATGTTACTTACTAATATTGTTATAATGATGCTGCTGTCACCTCTTATGTTGCTGCGCCCTTGCAGGGCGTCACATGTACCTAATACCATGTATGTAACACCTAACTGCTTGTGACTTTGCAATGAATAAATGAATATAAATTCAAGAGCCATGCTCTTGTCGGTGTAGCATTCTACATGCTACTTTTTAGGGACAAATAGGGCATTTTTTGGTAAAAGTAACGTAAAGGTTTCCCTCTTGCCTTCCGCCTCGCAGTACTAACTGACGCGAGTGGGATGGCGCCCAGAGTAGTCTATTTCAAAGCTAGGACATCAAGAGCCATGGTAGCCCAGTTGGTACTCGTAGAACGCTTGCCTCTTACTTTGAGGTCGCAGGTTACGCAGCACAGGCCTTAACAAATGATTCTCGAATTTGTTTTCGAATTGTATGGATCAGAAATGATTATCACCTGCTCAGCAGTGAAGGAAAACATTGTGAGGAAGCCCACATTCCCGAGAAATGTATTTTCGGAGGCATGTGACCTAACCTGTTTTGGGCTGGTTTTCCCTTCGCGGGTTGGAAGGTCAGACAGGCAGTCGCTTCTGTAAAAAACCGGCCCTTTCAAATCTTCAGGTTAGGTAAGCGGCCCCTGTGAAAAACGGGATAATGCTAGGGGGATAATTATCAATGAGTCTACATAAAAAAAAAACTTCGTATGGTAATGAAATCTTTGTCTCCAGGTGGAACTAACTGGTGTGATCCGGTTGAGAAGCCCAAGTGTCAGTTCCAGCCGTCCAGCAAGTATTCCATGGCTGACAGCGACTGCTCTTACATGTCCAGGTAAATTATGGTGTTACTGGCTATTTTGGTATCTTCTTCTATCGTGTGGGTTGTGAGGTGGAGTACCAACCTCATCAACCCTGGTGTCAGGGTTACTATTGAGCCGCCAAAGGCCTCTGACATGGCTCATATAACGACTACTTAGTTAGATCAGTAATTAGTAACCGGGACCAACGGCTTAACGTGCCTTCCGAAGCACGGATCATCTTACTTTTTGGACAACCAGGTGATCAGCCTGTAATGTCCTAACCAAACTAGGGATCACAAAGTGATTTTTGCAATATGTCCCCATCGGGATTCGAACCCGGGACCTCCGGGTCGTGAGCCCAACGCTCAAACCACTCGACCACGGAAGCCATTAAGTTTATTTTTATGATCTTTTTTTAGCTTTGGATATAGGAATTAGAGCTTGGTGGCGCAGCTGTTAACGCGCTCGGTCTGCGATTGTTGAAGTTAAGCAACTTTCGCAAAGGCCGGTCATAGGATGGGTGACCACAAAAAAAGTTTTGATCTCGAACTCCTCCGTGCTTCGGAAGGCACGTTAAGCCGTTGGTCCCGGCTGCAATAGCAGGCGTTAATAACCACCAATCCGCACTGGGCCCGCGTGATGGTTCAAGGCCCGATCTCCCTATCCATCCATAGGGAAGGCCCGTGCCCCAGCAGTGGGGACGTTAATGGGCTGGTGATGATGATGATGATAGGAAATTAATTTAATCAAATTATTATTGACAGTGATTTCGACACTGATGATTCGGACCTCAACTCCGAAGTCAGCGATGATGACACGGACACCAGCGGGTTTTTCAGCAGTAAGAATTCTAACGGTAAGCTCCTCAATCATTCTTCTTCTTCTTGTCGCTTCGATGGCATTCAGATTTTTTAGCTCAGTATCTTGCCACCTGATACGACACGATTCGTTTATAACAAACATCATAGAAGGAAAAATTGAGGGGTGAGAGGAAGGGGTAGACCTAGGAGAACATTTATGAAACAAATAAAAGAAAAGGTGCAGATCGTGTCGTATCGGGAGGTGAAGGATTTGGCGGGAAGAAGAGAGGAATGGCGATTACTCCACCGACAAGAGCGCAGCTCTTAAATAAAGAGAGAGAGTATTTCGCCACCCCGACAGCATTTTCGGTGGCTATCATCAGCTCAGGCATAAGATGTTAGGTGTGTCATGGTCTGTGGCGTAATTAAAGGACCTCCGTTTAACGACCTCCGTGGTCCAGTGGTTGAGCGTTGGGCTCACGATCCGGAGGCCCCGAGTAGTAGTAATATAAAGATATACATGTGGGGAATGTTAGGTTGGTTTGGACACGTAGAGCGGATGAAGGATATTAGAATTTCAAAAGCGGTATATAAAGCGAAAGGTGATGGTAGGGCTGACAAAGGAAGACCGAGAAGGACTTACGATGACCAAATTGGAGATGTTCTTAGAAAAGATGTAATACGATCTACTCTGAACCGGCGTGCGTGTATGAAGCGATTGATGAATGTGGAGGAAGCAAGAGAAGTGTGTCAGAATCGAAGCAAATGGAATTCTATAGTCTCTGCTTACCCCGGTGGGAAATAGGCGTGAGTTTATGTATGTATGTGTATGTATGTATAAAAACATAAAAAGATTATAAAATCTGCGAAGAGTTCGCAACAGTATGTATGTATGTAGGAAAGTGAGAATACTATGGAAGGATAATGAATGCGAATTTGATTGTTTATGGTATGAAAGGAGGATGGTTAATGAATGGGACGTAAGGCAGTTTTAAAAAGTAAGAAAGGCGACTCGATGGTGCGATGTCGGCCGGGTTAGAGGATCTCGTTAAAATATAAGGAGTAAAGATATTTAAAATGTCCCGAGTTATTTCTATATCCCACGTGTATGTATTAATTTCCAGCGGCCATGGGAGTCCGTATAGAATATAAAACGGCGCACGAGGCGGAGGCGGTGGACGTGGAGCGCAAGAAGAAGGTGAACCCCGCGCCGCTGCCGGACGAGGAGGATGACGCGCGGGACCGCCGGAGCCACGAGCGCCTGGTCAAGGAGGGAGAGGCTCCCACAGAGGTTCGAAAACACATACATCGACACTGATAACTAAGATTTAATGCTATAACGCATTACATTATTGTATCATCATCACCAGCCCATTGACGTTCCCACTGCTGGGGCACGGGCCTTCCCTATGGATGGATAGAGAGATCGGGCCTTAAACCACCACGCGGGCCCAGTGCGGATTGGTGGTAATTAACGACTGCTAATGCAGCCGGGACCAACGGCTTAACGTACCTTCCGAAGCACGGAGGAGCTCGAGATGGAAACTTTTTTGTGGTCACCCATCCTATGACCGGCCTTTGCGAAAGTTGCTTAACTTCAACAATCGCAGACCGAGCGCGTTTACCGCTGCGCCACCGAGCTCCTCACATTATTGTAGATTAGCCGAAAATGGCATTAGCGATTTTTTTTTATTTTATCGCGATCCATTTTAACACAGCCCTAACGAACAGTGTCACTGGGTAAATTTCTAATATCTAAAAGCATGCTGTGTGATTCTATGTCGTGTATTATATTATTTTTGTGTTTTACAGTACATACGAAGGTTTCGAGATTCGGTGGAACAACATAAAAAAGAAATCTTACAAAACGGACATCTCATATACGAAGATCAACCCTTGCCCGATATATTGCCAGAACCAACCAAAGAATCTCACGAGAAACTCGCTCGAACAGAACTCGCAAGTCTCAAAAAACTCGAACTCGATATTAGAGACAAATTAAAAATTGAAGAACTTAGTGCAACAGATTTAGATTTAAACACTAGTGAAGAACTTACTACACAGAACGAACTCTTAAAAGCACTCGACATACAAAACGAACTTGAAACACAAGTTCATGAAAATGATCTCGAACTCAAAACCCTGAAGGAACTCACGAACTCTCACGAAAAGCTCGAATTAACTTCACACAAAATTCCTAACGAACTTGACATTACTAACCAACAATCTGAAGCGGACCTTAAAAACAGCAACCTAGAATTAATCGAGGAAATATTCCCTTATGGCAATACGGGTTTGAATCTAATTGAAAACGGGCAAATATCGTTGGAAAACATTGAGAAAAACAAGCGAATTTTGCTTGCTGAGCTGAAGAACTCTTTGCCTAAGGACGATATTAAAAAGTTGAATTGTTTTTCGATGGTGGATGTTAATATTGATGCTCCTGATTACGTGAACGAGAAGATTGTGAACATAGGGTTTGACAGCAACGAATATCTGGCGAAGGTTGATAAGAATAGGGACCAGGAGGACTGTAAGCCGTATTACCTGGACGGCAAGGCTGGAAAGGAGTTCGATTTTGACTACCAGCCGAACTTGGAAGGACATCCCGGGCCGAGTCCCAGCGTTATTTTGCAGGTAAGTTCCTCCCCCCCCCCCCACTTACCAATATTATTTATTTATTTATTTATTCACAAAGTGGTATTATAATATTTACATAACAATAGTCTCGCCAAACTGCAGAGGCAGTTTGTTGGCAAGCCTGCACTCGTTACCTTAGTCTAATTATAATACCTACCTTTAAATAAGAGTAATATTCAAAGAAAAGATTTGCTAGCAAAACAGAATTAGCACAACTTACATTTATCACTCAATATAAAAATTGAAATAAGCACTGTCAGAAGCATGTGATGTTTGTGTAGTAGGTAGTTATTAATTCTCAAATAATTATATTTTAAGTTTTCTTTTTAACGTACTTTTACATATTTCATTCTCCTCTCTCAAGAAATATCTAAATATCTATAGAAATAGATTTCAGATATGATCTCATTAGACGCGTCACAGCCAGTCGATAACGCCTTTAGCGGTGCGAGTGTGTTGCTGCCAGTTTTTTTTCTATTGAACGATGTGTGTGTGATGTGGATGTGTCGGCGGCTGAATAATAACCCTGAAACCAGGGTTGATGAGGTTGATCCACAACCCACAGGATAGAAGATTAGTTAACTTACTTGTCTGGTTCCTCTCTCGCCATCAGGATGCCCAGCGCCTGGCTAGCGTTCTGGGGCGCGTGGAGCCTCCGCCCTCTAGTGTTGTAACGCTCTGGCAACGCGACCAGAGCTTCGATACAATCGCGTACAGCATGTTACGCTTTGTACCTAAAATATAACAGAAAATGTAACATAAACATCAGCTCACGACTTGTTTGGTCAGGACATTACACGCTGATCACCTGATTGTCCGAAAGTAAAATGATTCGTGCTTCGGAAGGCACGTTAAGCTGTAGGTCCCGGTTACTACTTTCTAATGTGAGTAATCGTTACATGAGCCATGTCAGGGGCCTTTGGCGGCTCAATAGCAACCCTGACACCAGGGCTGATGGGATTGGTAATCCACCTCACAACCCACACGATAGAAGATTTATCAATAGACTGCAGACATAATCTCATTCGAAGCGCATATGGCATTCCATTTGCTTCGATCCTGACACACTTCTCTTGCTTCCTCCACATTCATCAATCGTGTCATTCACGCACGCCGGTTCAGGATTGATTATTTACTTAATGTACCACACGGTTCGGATGCTGTTTAAGAAAAACTTAGCGATTGTGAGTATAATTAAAACACATAATAACGGGTTCTAACCGCGTTGTTCACGCCATGATCATGACACTTGCAACAGTGTCGAAATATCGGGAGTCTCATATCCCTACTTTAAACGCAGTAAGAACCAGTTATTATGTGTTTTAATTATGATAATGGCCCCGATTCCTGTAGACACCTCCTAATTTTACTTTAAGTTATACCTGTCTATTTCTTATCCGCCGAAAAGGAAAGGGACGGATGATTGACAGCTCTTAATTTTAGGAAGAATGAGTAAATGAATGAATAACCCGGGCGAATCAAAAGGTATCTCGCTGGTATGCAAGCCGTTTGACGTGTGCTGTCAACATAATTCTGTCGGATTATTGGCCAATGCAAAATTTTTAGACGGTTGTTTTAGATTTGTGCTTAAAATTGACGTGTGTTCCATAAATTTTTCAGCTTGTTGATTACCCGTCCCTTTCTTTTTATATGGATAAGAAAATGACAGATATAACTTAAAATAAAATTAGATGGTGTTTACAGGAATTACCACCAATAACCGCGTAAACTTAAAACGATTGTGAGTATATTTCTTTATAGTATATCAGATTATGGTTTTTATTCCAGGCTTTGACAATGTCGAACGCGAATGATGGTATAAACTTGGAGCGGCTGGAGACAATCGGTGACAGCTTCCTCAAGTTTGCTATAACTGCTTATTTGTACTGTGCCCATCCCACTGTGCATGAAGGCAAGCTTAGTCACATGAGGAGCAAACAGGTAAGATACAAATTCAACAATATCTTTTAAGAAAAAAAAAAGACAAAAAAGAAGAAGAAAACAAGAAAGAAGTAAGGAAGAAGAGAGGAGTGGCGATTACTCCACCGACAAGAGCGCAGCTCTTTAATAAAGAGAGAGAGAGACCGCGTTTAAAGCAGGGATATGAGACTCCCGATATTTCGACGCGGTTGCAAGTGCCATGATCACGGGATGACTGATGAGATTGGAGTGGAGTAGGTAGATCCATAATTTAAGAAACGCGTAAACTTAAAATAATGTAAAAATATCTTTATTCAGTAGGTAAGGTAACATAGTTGGTAATTCTTCTTTTTTATCGACAATGATCTGTGATAAGTTATGTTTTAGAATTATATGTAATCTTTCCATTGTCAAAAAATATAGTTATCTTCATCATCATCATCAGCCCATTAACGTCCCCACTGCTGGGGCACGGGCCTTCCCTATTTATGGATAGGGAGATCGGGCCTTAAACCATCACGCGGGCCCAGTGTGGATTGATGGTTATTAACGACTGCTAATGCAACCGGGACCAACGGCTTAACGTGCCTTCCGAAGCACGGAGGAGCTCGAGATGAAAACTTTTTTTTTGTGGTCACCCATCCTATGACCGGTCTTTGCGAAAGTTGTTTAATTTCAACAATCGCAGACCGAGCGCGTTTACCGCTGCGCCACCGAGCTCCTCAAGTTAGTAGTTATATTATTATACACAAAATACTAATCGGTTAAATACTAATTAGTGATTGACGTAGCTTCATTGTTTTTGTTGTTGTTGCTTGAGCGTCTTGAGGTCCAGTGGTTGAGCGTTGGGCTCACGATCCGGAGGTCCCGCGATTCCCGGGGGACATATCACTAAAATCACTTTGTGATCCCTAGTTTGGTTAGCACATTATAAGCTGATCACCTGATTGTCGAATAGTAAGACGATCCGTGCTTCGGAAGGCACGTTAAGCCGTTGGTTCCGGTTACTAATTCCTGATGTCGTTACATGAGCCATGTCAGAGGCCTTTGGCGGCTCAATAATAACCCTGACACCAGGGTTGATGAGGTCGGTAATCCGCCTTACAACCCACATGATAGAAGAAGACTATGCTACAGTCATCATCATCATCAATTTAAGAGCCACCCTCTTGTCGGTGCAGCATTTTCCATGCTACTTTTTTAGTGGTTTTTGGTTAGTACTTTTTTAGCAGTGGTTTCCCTCTTGCCTTCCGCCCCGCAGTACTCTGTCTGACGCGAGTGGGATGGCGCCCAGAGTAGTCTATTTCAAAGCCGTACTAGGACTCCTGTCCTCCGCCTGTGAATAGTACTGACAGTTACTGCTGCCCTCTACAGCTACAGTATTATTCCTTATTTTATGTCGGCGATAAAATATGGAAAAAGGTGACACGAAGTTGGTTCATCATCTAGCGAATAAATAAATAATGTTTTTTTTTTATTCCAGGTATCGAATTTGAACCTGTACCGGCTTGGTCGCAACAAGCGTTTGGGTGCTCGTATGATCGCCTCCAAGTTCGAACCCCACGACAACTGGCTACCACCCTGCCATCGCCCGCCCTCCACGCTGCATCCACGACTCAATGTAAGTCCAAAAAAATGACTCACTCGAATCTTTAAAAAAAAAGAATAGTCGGTCTTCGTGTGGGTTGCGAGGCGGATTACCTGACTTCAACCCTGGTGACAGGGTTACAGAATTAGCGTAACTTATTTTCTCCCTGAGGAGCTCGGTGGCGCAGCGGTAAACGCGCTCGGTCTGCGATTGTTGAAGTTAAGCAACTTTCGCAAAGGCCGGTCATAGGATGGGTGACCACAAAAAAAAGTTTTCATCTTGAGCTCCTCCGTGCTTCGGAAGGCGCGTGAAGCCGTTGGTCCCGGCTGCATTAGCAGTCGTTAATAACCATCAATCCGCACTGGGCCCGCGTGATGGTTTAAGGCCCGATCTCCCTATCCATCCGTAGGGAAGGCCCGTGCCCCAGCAGTGGGGACGTTAATGGGCTGCTGATGATGATTTTCTCCTTACGTACCGTGGTTTCCAGGATTTGTGCCCGGTTAATGGCAATAGGCTCGCCCACTATTACATGGGAGTTAAAAATAGTTGATGAGGAGTATATACCGTACACCTCTGCCCACTCCTTCGGGGATACAAGCGTGATGCTATGCATTTGGTTACAGGAGAGCTACGACCAAGTCACGAACTCCGAAGTGCCAATGGACAGCAGCGGATGCTTCATTCCATACAACCTTATAACTCAACATAGTATACCTGGTGAGTTAAGGGTGTAGGGGTAGCTAGTATAGTTAATAGCCCCGATTCCTGCAGACACCGCCTAATTTTATTTTAAGTTATATCCGTCATTTTCATATCCGTCGATAAGGAAAGGGACGGATGATTCACAGCTCTTAATTTTAGGAAGAATGAGTAAATGAATGAATAACCCGGGCGAATCAAAAGGTACGTCGCTGGTATGCAATCCGTTTGACGTGCTGTCTACTTAACTGTGTCGGGTTATTGACGGATGTAAAATTTTTAGACGGTTTGTTTAGATTTGTGCTTAAAATTGACGTGTGTTCCATAAATTTTATGCTTGTCGATTACCCGTCCCTTTCCTTTTCGGCGGATAAGAAAATGACAGATATAACTTAAAATAAAATTAGATGGCATTTACAGGAATTAGCACCAATATCTGTTACCTAATATGTCGTGTTACCGATGGCCGCTGGGGCGGAAGGGTTCTGAAGTGGCGACCACGTGTCGGACGACGCTCAGTGGGTAGGCCCGCTACAAGGTGGACCGACGATCTGGTGAAGGTCGCGGGAAGCCGCTGGATGCGGGCAGCGCAGGACCGATCGTCGTGGAGATCCTTGGGGGAGGCCTATGCCCAGCAGTGGGCGTCGTACGGCTGATGATGATAGAAAGAAAGAAAGAAAGAAACATTTATTACTTCCAGACACGTCAGACACAGACAGACAGGTACATTACATTTAACACAGGACAGAAACCACACGGAAATCAATAAGTACATAGACAAAAAAAAATATACCAAAACAAAAAGAAAAACAAACCAAAATCATAAAAACAATAATAATAAAACTAAGTATTCTAAATGCAACGCACTGACGGCCCGATCATCTGCGGTGGAGTCCGGAATAAAAGGACCTTGCTCAGCATAAGTCGCGGCGTGAGCCACGACGCTGGTATTCTGCGGGCCCTGCCGAGGGAGGCCACGGACATCGCGGTATATATGTACAGAGATACATACTACTTAAACTTACTTACATATAATTATTTAATGTTACAAAATTATAACAATTACAATAAATACACATTAATACGATTTACCATAAACATAGAAATATCATAAAATAATACGAACAAATAGATATGGGTCATCAGTTAATAAATAGTGTGTGTATGTGAGTTCGTGCGTTGCACCGGTCGGCCGCAGGAGACAGACAAGAGTATTTAATCATGTTGTTATTGTGTCGATCTTCAGTCACCCGCCGCCGCCGTGAAGGCACTTTAGGTACCTGCGATAATGATGATGATATGTCGTGTGTTACAGACAAGTCGATAGCGGACTGCGTGGAGGCGCTGATCGGCGCGTACCTGCTGGAGTGCGGGCCGCGGGGCGCGCTGCTGTTCATGGCGTGGCTGGGGCTGCGGGTGCTGCCGCCGCGCCCGCGCCCGCTGCAGCGCCGCCACGAGGACCCGCCCAGGGTGAGCCACACCCTTCCATGCCATCACCATTTCCCTTACATCAATAACACAAGACATACCATCACGCAGCATACTTTGGACAATAACCCGACAGAATTAAGTTGACAGCACACGTCAAACGAGTCTCCCTAGCATTATCCCGTTTCTCACAGGGTCTCACAGGGTTTGAATCCCGGCTTGGTCTCTAAACCACTGAATTCGACTTTACGAGTATGAATTCATGTTTGGATCGTAGGTGTTCATTTGTCCGGCCAAGTAGTTAATGCCATCTGCGCCAAATCTACAATAACTCACGTCAAAAAAAAAGAGGATCGTAGGTAATTGATATCACGTGGTTTCCATGATTTGTGCCCGGTTAATGGCAATAGGCTCTCCCCCTGTTACATGGGACTTAAGCCATATATCATACACCATTACCTGTTTAACCCTCATTCTCCTACAGAGACCTCAACCCCCGCCCTCTACACCGCGCAAGTACGAGCTCACGGACTCGGAGACGGAGTCCTCTGATGATGAAGAAGAAATATCCCATGAAGAACAGGAACTACCCCCCGAGGCTGACTGGAGCTGGCCAGGGAGACCCATAGGGTCTCTGCGACCTCACAGAGACGAGAACGGGGAGTGGGTTCAGGTATGTGCATCAGGATCTTGTTGAAGGTCAATTGAACAAATCAAATCAATTTATTTGCCAGAACACATGGAAATGCAAAAGAAGCGCTTCGCATCGTCCTTCATTATGCGCACTGCTAGGGAGTGAAATTCTCTGCCGTCTTCTGTATTTCTGAATGCATATAACCCGGGTGCTTTCAAGGGCAGAGTGAACAGGCACCTTCTGGGCGAGCACCATCTTAGGCCTCGTCAATGCCTTCGGGCAAGTCTGGGGCCAAGAGCAAACCCATCAAAGGTAAAAAAAAGTGGAGAAATAATTTAGTACATAAGTGCTGTATTGCGTTCGAGTGATTTTTTTAAATGATTGTCAGTTCCATACTGTTGCGACGGAAAATTCCACTTCATATTAACTTAGATTCATGGTCTGAATCATCCCCCTTAGTATTCGTTACGATGTCACTAACATCTTGTATAATTGTGGTTCTGGCAACCCCACTAATTTATGTATGTATTAAACAATATAAGACTTGGCTTCGGCCTTAATTTTGAAAACAATAAAAGACTTGGCTTCGGCCTTAATTCGAAAACAATATAAGACTTGGCTTCGGCCTTAATTTTGAAAACAAACTAAGACTTGGCTTCGGCCTTAATTTTGAAAACAATAAAAGACTTGGCTTCGGCCTTAATTCGAAAACAATATAAGACTTGGCTTCGGCCTTAATTTTGAAAACAAACTAAGACTTGGCTTCGGCCTTAATTTTGTAAACAATATAAGACTTGGTTTCGGCCTTAATTTGAAAATAATATAAGACTTGGCTTCGGCCTTAATTTTTAAAACAAACTAAGACATGGCTTCGGCCTTAATTTTGTAAAAATACGCCAGACTTGGTTTAGGCCTTCTATGAATTTTATAACTAAAAATATATAAATAAATATAACACATGACTTGGCTGTATGGGCTATGATCCCTTTGCCTGTCCTACGGACAAAATAACCAAAAAAAAAAAAAATGTATGTACGGTCACGAGCATTAATATGTATACACTTTGGTACCATGTCACATTAACTTTTTTGACAAATTGAACTGTAAGTCTCACTAAATGTCAAATATGTTAGTGCGACAGAGTCTTAAAGTGGGTACATTATATTGCTCATGACTGTATGTGGATTATTTGTTGCAGACAATATTCGGCGAGCTCAAAGCACCGCCTTCCCCTCTGCTCCGGTACATTGAAGATCCTGAAGGGGAATTGGAACAAATGCTTTCAGGTAAGCGAGACGCTTGTTTCTGGTCTAGTGGTTAGAGCGTGGCTCACGATCTGGAGGTCCGGGTTCGATTCCCGATGGAGACATTGTCGAAATCACTTTGTGAGACTGTCCTTTGTTTGGTAAGGACTTTTCAGGCTTGAATCACCTGATTGTCCGAAAAAGTAAGATGATTCCGTGCTTCGTAGGGCACGTTAAGCCGTTGGTCCCGGCTATTAGCCGTAAAAATCACCTTCACCAACCCGTAGTGGAGCAGCGTGGTGGAGTATGCTCCATATCCCCTCCGGTTGATTGAGGGGAGGCCTGTGCCCAGCAGTGGGACGTATATAGGCTGTTTATGTAAGCGAGACGCTTGTTTCTAACAACCCGCGGTGGAGCAGCGTGGTGGAGTATGCTTTATACCTCCTCCGGTTGATTGCGGAGAGGCCTATGCTCAGCAGTTTGATGTACAATCAAAGTGCAGTTAATGAGCCCAGTAAATTATTTGTAAACAGTGGTGAAATTATGAACCATTAGTTGTCATAATTATAAAATTTACGTTTTTGTAGGTGTTTTTCGTCTATTACAGAAACGACATGTAACCAGGAGGCCTTAAGTGCAACCAGTTAATTTATTACTTTGCAAGAAAATGATTGGACTTTTGCACCTTATCGTATGTAGGCTGTTTAGGTTAGGTAGATATTTCTAAGTTCACCAGATAACCATTCTTAATACTCGTATCAAAATTTTACACCACACTACCCGAAATTTTGACAGTTCCCCATACTATTTGAGTCATCATCTTCATCAATTCAAGAGCCACGCTCTTGTCGGTGTAGCATTTTCCATGCTACTTTTTTAGGGAAAAATAGGGCAGTGGTTTCCCTCTTGCCTTCCGCCCTAACTATTTGAGTAAACATATTGTTTTGTTTATATTTTTACACTATAATCCGTTTAACTGCAAAATCATAGTGTTATATTTATTCCCTAATCATCGGAAAGAAGAAAACTTAGAACAACTTATCTCCAATCTAAAGTAACATTTTCCACATGGCCGCTTTTGTTTTTCGTAACTCATCCTTCATACGGGATACACTGCACATTGCTTCATATTTTGTAGCAATTTATTAAGAATTTTTGGCTGGACAGAATGGAGAACTTAAAATTTAGGAACACTCAACAGTGCTTTACTGCTGCTCTCTGTCAGGTCCCAGGTTACAGTCCCTATGACCTTTTGTTGATGTTGTGTTATGGTATTTCAGGGTACGACGCGTTAGAGAGGACCCTTCAGTACAGGTTCAAGGACAGGTCCCTACTGCTGCAAGCTCTGACGCATGCGTCGCACCAGCAGAACAGGCTCACTGACTGCTACCAGCGGCTCGAGTTCCTTGGCGACGCCATACTAGGTAATACAGGGTCATCATCATCAATTTAAGAGCCACGCTCTTGTCGGTGCAGCATTTCTGTAAAATACTCTCCATGCTACTTTTTTAGGGAAAAATAGGGCAGTGGTTTCCCTCTTGCCTTCCGCCCCGCAGTACTCTGTCTGACGCGAGTGGGATGGCGCCCAGAGTAGTCTATAGGGTAATACAGGGTGACTAATAATAATAATAATACAACAAATACAAGAAATTGAATACGTGCCGCATCGTTAGGAAATTCTTATCACTGAACCAATAACAGCACTTGGCTACGGCCCGTGCCACCCATACCTCTTCGGAGAGATTTAAATATATATAATAATAATAATAATAATAAAAAATATGACATCGTAACTAATAATAATAATAACATAAACATAACTTAACAATAAAAAAAATAAATCTGTCTGTCTGTATGTCTGTTTTTTTTTAATAATAATAATAAAAAAATAAAAAAAAAACAGACAGAACTGATCATAAACATCATCAATTTAAGAGCCACGCTCTTGTCGGTGTAGCATTCTCCATGCAGGGCCTTTGGCGGCTCAATAGTAACCCTGACACGAGGGTTGCTGAGGTTCGTAATCCACCTCACAACCCACACGGTAAGAAGAAGTTTAATACTTATTATTAAATAAGTAAGTAGAATAGGTTAATACTTCAGTATACTTAACAGTATACTTACTTAGCTACTTCTCAAGACCACTGCGGTTAATCTTGAATAAATTAAATTATAAATAAATCCACGTGATATATCACTTCTGGTAAATAAGCATCTTATTAAAACTTATTAAAATAGCCATAACTCATCATCACTAATTTAAGCGCCACGCTCTCGTCGGTGCAGCATTCTCCATGCTACTTTTTTAGGGAAAAATAAGGCAGTGGTTTCCCTCTTGCCTTGCGCCCCGCAGTACTCTGTCTGACGCGAATGGGATGGCACCCAGAGTCTATTACAAAGCCGTACTAGGACTCCTGTCCTCCGCCTCTGAATAGTACTGACAGTTACTGCTGCCCTCTGTCAGGTTCCAGGTTACAGTCCCTGTGACTGATCATAAACATATAATTTATTGCGTTCCACATGGTACAAGGGTAACCCACATCACAAAAATTACTTTGTGGTCCCTAGTTTGGTTAGGACATTACAGGCTGATCACCTGATTGTCCGAAAGTAAGACGATCCGTGCTTCGGAAGGCACGTTAAGCCGTTGATCCCGGTTACTACTTGCTGATAAGTACGTAGTCGTTATACGAGTCATGTCAGGGGCCTTTGGCGGCTCAATAGTAACCCTGACACCAGGGTTGATGAACCCACACGACAGAAGATAACTAATTGTTGAACCACTCGGCAGACTACCTGATCACCCGGCACCTGTACGAAGACCCTCGTCGGCACTCCCCGGGTGCCCTCACCGATCTGCGCTCCGCCCTGGTCAACAACACCATCTTCGCTACGCTCGCCGCCAGACACGGCTTCCACAAGTACGTACATCATCAAAACCCTAGAAAACCCATTTCCGTGTGAGGATATCAGCCTCCACAGTATTTTGCCCAGTCAATCTCGTAATAGTTTTAGGCCTGAAGATCTTTAATATTTGCCGTAAGCATTTATTAACAAACACTTGGAGTTTATTTTATTTTATTTAAATAAAAATAATCATCTTCCTAGCATATTCCCCCATGTAATCCTGGAATGCACGGGAGTGTCAGCACAACGGGCAAAAATCCTCAAAGGAATGGGGTCGCTCCGCGAAGCCTGTGAAAACCCCAGGAGGCTTCTGAGCTTCTGGAAGGAGATAGGTTGGCTTACGTAGTCAACAATTACACGCATAATGGGCCATCTTAGAGTCTAAATGCGGAAAACAGAGCCCACTAACTAACTAACTAACTAACCTAGCATTATCCCGTTTCTCACAGGGTCCGCTAACCTAACCTGATGATTTGACAGGTCCGGTTTTTTTTACAGAAGCGACTGCCCGTCTGACCTTCCAACTCGCGAAGGGAAAACCAGCCCAATGCTTTTTTTTTACTTAAGTACAGTTTTCACTAACACAGTTGGCTCGACCATTATAGACGGCGATATGGCTCACCTATCACGTTGGTCTAACAGAGCTCAGTGAGGTGTGGGTACCTAGTTCATCTTGCGATGGATGTACAGTCATGAGCAATATAATGTACCCACTTTAGGACTCTGTCGCGCTAACATATTTGACATTTAGTGAGACAGATACAGTTCAATTTGTCAAAAAAGTTATTGTGACATGGTACCATAGTGTATGCATATTGATGCTCGTGACCGTACCTCTGACTAGTCCAATTTGGATATATCCGTGAGCTTATGTTATGTCAAAGTTTCCTCTTGTTTCAGATACTTCCGTCACATGTCCCCGGGACTGAACGAGGTCCTCACGAGATATGTCAAGATACAAGAGGAGAATGGACACTCCATCAGCGAAGAGGTAATTGATGCATCACATAACGTAAATGAGGAGGAGCTCGGTGGCGCGGCGGTCAACGCGCTCGGTCTGCGATTGTTGAAGTTAAGCAACTTTCGCAAAGGCCGGTCATAGGATGACTGACCACAAAAAAAAAGTTTTCACCTCGAGCTCGTCCGTGCTTCGGAAGGCACGTTAAGCCGTTGGTCCCGGCTGCATTAGCAGTCGTTAATAACCACCAATCCGCACTGGGCCCGCGTGGTGGTTTTAGGCCCGATCTCCCTATCCATCCATAGAGAAGGCCCGTGCCCCAGCAGTGGGGACGTTAATGGGCTGATGATGATGATAATGTAAATAGCCTACACAGGGTAAAGAAAACTTTGAGAGATGATTTTGAATTGACACACACACACACATACATAAACTCACGCATATTTCCACATCTAATTTTACTTTAAGTTATACCTGTCATTTTCTTATCCGTCGAAATGGAAAGGGACGGGTAATCGACAGCGATAAAAGTTATGGAACACACGTCAATTTTAGGCAGAAATTTAAAAAACGCTCCCCAATTTTATATTGGCCAATAATTTGACATAATTAAGTTGACAACACACGTCAAACGGGTTGGATTTGCATATCAGCGAGATGCCTATTTTATTCGCCTGGGTTATACATTGATTTTAAAATTAGCAGTTGTGAATTATTCGTCCATTTCCTTTTCGGCGGATAAGAAAATGACAGGTATAACTTAAAATAAAATTAGGATGTATCTGCAGGAATCGAAACTTTACAAAAAAGGTTATTATAAAGTTAGTGATTATTTAGAAGATACGAATGCATGGGATTAACTGTCTGAGAGCTGATATTAGGCAGCTAAATTACTGAATTGTATACCAATATTTTATGTTTATTTTTTTAAAGAACGTCTAGGGCCCTGTGCCGAGGTTTTTCTTGCAGCTTCTTTTCCCCGGCTATACGGGTTGTGAGAAGCTGCAGTAGTTTTAGGCGGATGAGACGTTCGTTATGTAAAAATTGACGATTCAAAGTGTAACTATGTTACCTACTGAATAAAGATATTTATGAATTTGAATTTCAATGAGGGTCAAGATGAATTGGAATTTTCCGCCGTAAAATTTATGATTTTTATGAAATGAAATGAACAGAAATGAAATGAAATTTATTCTGTGCATGGTATTTACGTTACAAACAGCTGTTATTTTTCATTGAGTTTGCAGTCTTTGAAAGTATCCGGTAATTTATTAAATATTTTTATACATATGGAAAAGCAGTTATTAGAGGCAAGCGTTAATTTTGACAAGTTGTATACAACTTGTGCCTGTATTGAGACCGCAGAACACGAGTTCAAAATTAGTTGAAAATTATTTCAGTTTCTTACTTATATTTAATCATGTGTACTAATATTTCAGCATTACTTAATCCAAGAAGATGAGATGGAGCAGGCTGAGGACGTGGAAGTGCCCAAAGCGCTCGGAGATCTGTTTGAATCGGTTGCGGGAGCTATTTTCTTAGATTCTGGTGAGTAGAAAACATAGATGTAGGAATGGTAGGCTGAATGAAACGTAACGCAAAGGTGTGTGAAAGAGAGAGCGACGAGTGAGCGAGAGAGAAGATAGAATTGCAGAATCACAGGGAAATGGCGGACGGTTGTTTTTAAAGAGGAAAATGTAGTCTATAAAACGTTTTAAAATAAACAAAGTTAGTTAGAAATAATAATCGTTTTCTTCATGCCCTATCCCACATAGGTATTTCTGGCTCCGCCTAACAGCCTCCGTGGTCTAGTGGTTAGAGCGTTAGGCTCACGATCTGGAGGTCCGGGTTCGATTCCCGATGGGCACATTGTCGAAATCACTTTGTAAGCCTGTCCTTTGTTTGGTAAGGACTTTTCAGGCTTGAATCACCTGATTGATGAAAAAGTAAAATGATGCCGTGCTTCGGAGGGCACGTTAAGCCGTTGGTCCCGGTTATTAGCCGTAAAAACACCACCGTCAACCTGCAGTGGAGCAGCGTGGTGGAGTATGCTCCATACCCCCTCCGGTTGATTGAGGGGAGGCCTGTGCCCAACAGTGGGACGTATATAGGCTGTTTATGTATGTATGTATTTCTGGCTCTGCCCACACAATTACGATTTACAAGCGTTAATGTATGTATTTTGTATGTATGGTGTTAACGTGAGTGCGCGTGTGTCATGTTTGGATCATAAATGATTATCACGTGCTCGGCGGTGAAGGAAAACATCGTGAGGAAACCCACATTCCCGAGAAATGCATTTTCGGAGGTATGTGACCTAAACTGTATTGGGCTGGTTTTCCCTTCGCGGGTTGGAAGGTCAGACGAGCAGTCGCTTCTGTAAAAAACCGGACCTGTCAAATCTTCAGGTTAGGTCAGCTTTCTATCGCTTATATACGGGTATCGCTTTCTATCCGTGGTATTATTGTGTGGGACATACCTAATAGTCTACTATTTATGGTCAGTCACATCTCTAGCGCGAGCAAGCCAACGCGTCTCAATGTTTGGATCTTGTAATTTAATTTAATATCCTAAGTAATACAGTTCATTCAATAATTTGTGTGGGGTTTTATTACAATTTACCAGCGCTCCCTACAATTATTCCTTATTCTCTGCCGCAGGTATGTCCCTGGGTGCAGTATGGAAGTCGTACGTGAACCTTATGGGTGCTGAACTGGAAGCATTCAGCGCGGCTGCCCCCAAGTCGCCTGTCAGGGAGCTGCTTGAGGCCGAGCCCGATACTGCTAAGTTTGGGTACGAACATTATATCATAGATCAGATCCAGGATGCTTTCAAGGAAGATCAGATCAAGGAGTTTTCCGACGCAAAAGTATGGAATTTTAAATAGTTTAAAAAATGCCTAAAATTTTCGTGAAATTCCACTTGATATCAACTCAGAATCATGGTCAGAATCATCCCCCTCAGTATTCGTTACGATGTCACTAACACCCTATGGCTACCGTATGTACTTGTACGGGGTGTAAGTGACATCGTAACGAATACTGAGAGGGATGATTCAGGTCAATATTCTGAGTTAATATCAAGTGAAATTTTCCATCGCAAAAGTTAGAACTGAAAATAATTTAAAAAACAAGAAAAATTACACGAATTTTGCGACGGAAAATTCCACTTGATATTAACTCAGAATAATGAGCTGACTCACCCACTCAGTATTCGTTACGATGTCACTTACACCCCGTACAAGTACATACAGGTAGCCATACAAGTAGGTATGAGTGTTAGTGACACCGTGACGAATACTGAGGGGGATGATTCAGACCATGATTCAGAGTTGATATCAAGTGGAATTTCCTGTTGGAAAATTCATGAAAATTTGAGTGTCTTTTTAAATTAATTTCAGTTCTATACTTTTACATACATTTATAAACTCACGCCTATTTCCCACCGGGGTAAGCAGAGACTAAAGAATTCCATTTGCTTCGATCCTGACACACTTCTCTTGCTTCCTCCAAATTCATCAGTCGCTTCATACACGCACGCCAGACGTCCATACTTTTGCGACGGAAAATTCCACTTGATATCAACTCAGAATCATGGTCTGAATCATCCTTCAAAGTTTTCGTTACGATGTCACTTACACCCCGTACAAGTACAAAGGTAGCCATACAAGTAGGTATGGGTGTTAGTGACACCGTAACGTAAATTCCCGTTCGGTCCAAAAGGTCTACTTCCCAAAAGGACCACTGTCCCAAATCGTCTACTTTCCAAAACGACAACTCTCAAAATTACCACTCTCCCAAATCGTTCACTTTCTTTCCACTTGATATCAACTACGTTACAATGTCACTAACACCGTGTATATAAAAAAATCTGACTTCAGGAAACCGGAGCGCTTGGTCGACGGGCGCCGTGTCCGCGTGTGTGTGGAGGTGTTCGGGCGCGGTGCGTTTAAGGGGGTAGGCAGGAACTACCGCATCGCGAAGGGGACCGCCGCGCGTTGCGCCCTCAGACACCTCAAGATCCACAGGCAGCGATGACACAAGGTGCATCCGGTCTTCTAATCGTGTGAGGTGGAATACCAGCCTCATCAACCCACCAGGGCTACGATTGAGCCGCCAAAGGCCCCTGACATGGCTCGTATGATTACTCACTTACATCAGTAAATAGTAACCGGGACCAACGGTTTAACGTGCACGAGCACGGATCATCTTACTTTCTGACAATCAGGTGATCAGCCTGTAATGTCCTAACCAAACTAGGGATCACAAAGTGATATGTCCCCACCGGGATTCGAACCCGGGGCCTCCGGATCGTGAGTCCAACGCTCAACCACAGAGGCCGTTAAGGTCGTTTGGCGATTAGTGCTAATATGTGAACCCAAATAAGTCACGTTGTTCAAAATTCTTATCGATTTCGACAAAATTGATTGAATCGATAGATAATTTTATCACGTTGCGCAGGTAACATTACAGCTAACAGCTAGCGTTGAAACAGGTTCTAAAACTGTTAGGCCGGTCACATACATTCGGAATTCCGTTTCGGAATTTCGATTCGAAATATCGAACGCATTAAATCCATACAACATCTATGAATCAACCACATACTTACAGTTTTTTTCCGTTCGAAATTTAATCTGATTGGGAATTCCGTATGATGGCCTATGCATTCGGAATTACGGAAAATCGTCGTCCATAATGCCAAATGTCTGAACTCAAGTTCTAGCGTCGCTCAACTGAGCCTTGTTATTCCGAACGGAAATAAACGTATGTGTGTGATATATTAACGGAATCCCGAAACAGTATTTCGAATCGAAATTCCGAAACGGAATTCCGAATGTATGTGACCGGCCTTACTGTTAACCTTCAAGCGGGCGCGCGTAACCGAAAAGACGTTTGTGATGTATAAAGCACTTAATTATTCAATAATTATTTATTTATTTGTACTTACATATATTATCATTGTCCATAAAGTATAATTTGTCAAAAAAAGTAATTTAAATTATGAAAAAAAAAAAACAATTAGTAACCTAATTAAAATTGGCGTATGATGTCTTCAAGGATCCCGCTATGTATAAGGTCGAACGCTAAAAGTTGCGCGGGCGCACGCTCGCGTGTCTGTAATAAACAAATAGTATGAGCAGCGCAGGGGCGTGCGACGGATTGTCACACGCGCGGCGGGCGGGTTTGTTTCTACAAATCAGTCGAGCGCCGCTAGATGCCACGGACGCACGCGTCGGAAGCTAGGTACCTACCATCATCATGAACATCGATACAGAGCGGGTAATAATTGAGGTGCAATCTCGGCCTGCATTATGGGATTATGGGACGTTTTTTTGCCAAATAATAAATTGGCAAATAATCCATGGTAACTCGACACAACTATACACGCTCGAAGTCAAAATTATACTAGCAGCGCTAAATAAGACGGGCGCCCGCGACGGGTACCCGCTCGCGGATTCGACGCCCGCGGCGGACTTCCGACGCGTGCACCCGCCTCCGCATCCGCCCGTGTTTTAGCGTTCGGCCTAATAATCCGAAAAGTGCTTAGATTTCCACCGCATCTGTCTGCACCGGGACTAAAACAATTGCGATCTGTGGAGTGGTGGGAGCGCCCCGAGCCACGGTCCATTCATTGTTTTACTCTCAATGACATAGCGACAGGCTACTAAAAGTGACAAATAAATTTAATAGGTAATAAAAATAATATGAAGGAAAATGTACTAAACGCGGTCGATTCGACTACGCGCGCCCGCTTGAAGGTTAATAAACTACTTAATTGCATTAGAAAATTAATGGCCCTGATTCCTGTAGACACCTAATTTTATTTTAAGTCACACCCGTCATTTTCTTATCCGCCGAAAATGACAGATGATTGACAGCTGTCAATTATAAAATGAACCGAGTGAATGAGTGGATAACCCGGGCGAATCCAATAGGCATCTGTTTGAACTGGCAACTTAAATTCTGTCGGGTTATTGGCCAATGTAAAGTATTGAGAGGGATGTTAAAGTTTTGCCTAAAATTGACGTGTGTTTTATGCCTGTCGATTAACCGTTCCTTTCGTTTTCGGCGGATAAGAAAATGATAGATGTAACTTAAAAATGAGATGGTGTCTACATTAATTAGCAGTGTCTTAGTATAAGTGTGATAAATTATAATTCTTATTATTATCCTATCTTCTATCGTGTGGGTTGTGTGGTGGATTACCAACCCCATCGACCCTGGTGTCAGGGTTATTATTGAGCCGCCATAGGCCCCTGACATGACTCATGTAACGACTACGTACTTACATCAGTAAGTGCCTTCTGAAGCACGGATCATCTTACTTTCGGACAATTAGGTGATCAGCCTGTAATTTCCTAACCAAACTAGGGATCACAAAAAGATTTTTGTGATATGTCCCCACCGGGATTCGAACCCGGGGCCTCCGGATCGTGAGCCCAACTCTCAACCACTGAACCACGAAGGCGGTTATATTATCCTATATAAACGTGCTTACTTTTGTACCTCTAATGTGTATTTTATTAGTATTTTGTATAAGAAGTGATATGTGTTATGTAATTTGAATAAATGGTGTAACAGTATGAGAATTTGTTTTATTCACACACTAGGGTCCATTAATTCTTTCAAATATTTTTCCTATTCTGACTACGCCCTGAGCCGAGGTTCGCGCCTCACTGGGCACTCTCAGGCCTGTTGTCTTAAACGTTGTACCGGGTGAGAGCCTTCAGCACTCCCCATTTGTCCAGCCAAGTAGTTAATGCCATCTGCGGCAAATCTACAATAAGTCACGTCAAAAAAAAAGCCTGTAATTCCTAATCAGGAGACAGGCAGCAACTTTTGCTACGAAGCCCTAAGATGAATCTGATGGAGCTTATGGTGATAAGGGATCAGTTTAAAAGGATCCCTATTGCATGAAACTGGGTATCTCTGTCTACCCCGTTGGGATACAGGCGTGATGTTATTCGTGTTATTGTAAAAAAAAAAACAAACATTGCGATACATTTCACAATGTTTTAAAATATAACCTATAAAAGCGGGTAGAATGTCATTTTTTACCTAGCGCATGTGTCAGGATATAAAATGCGCGAAGATTGAAATTCAAAACTAAGATTTACACCAGAGGTCTTCTACTTTGGATATCGATCGAGAATTTCATACGATTTCCATTTCCGTCCAGTCTAATATGACCTCTTCCGAATCTACTAAAGCGACACTTATAATCTGATGTTATCTCTGTCTTATGCACTAGTTTGTCTCATAAGTCTATCCTTTTTTAATTCGGTAGCTAGTGTGCTAACGGAATCGACCAATCATAGCGTGTGAATAAGCGAGAGAGAAGACGCTTGCCGCTCTCTTCTTTGCGGTGATTGGTCTAATAGCTTGCGAGTGAACAAGATGTAAGACGCTGTGTCCCTCTCTCGTGCGCTGTGATTGGTCGACTCTCCGCATGTATGGATTGTCTCAAGCGATCTCTTTACAACTTCTGTGTCCCTGGTACTTCAAACTGATTTTAGACTGTTTTTGAACGAGTTCGAATTTGACTCGTTTTTTTTTTTGTTTTAAAATGGAAAATGTATTAAATTCACAAAATGGTTTTAATAAAAACAAGGATTGAAGAGAAGAAATATAAACTTTTCCATCATGCCGCATCCCACAATTTTTGGATTTCAGCTTAAAAGGGACGGGATAAAGGAATCCTATGAATTAATATCTACAACCTACAACATAGAATAAAAAGGGTTGTGTAAACATTTGCATTGCATTTCTTCATAAATTAACACAGTTAGAAGTTAATTTATAAATGTATCATGTCATTACTGTTCCGGACATTTAGATAATATACAATATACACAGTTTAATATACACAGTTAGATAATATACCTACTTACAGTAAGTAGTCGTTACATGAGCCATGTAACGTAACGTAAGATGATCCGTGCTTCGGAAGGAACGTTAAGCCGTTGGTCCCGGTTACTACTTACTTATGTAAGTACGTAGTCGTTACATGAGTCGTGTCAGGGGCCTTTGGCGGCTCAATAGTAACCCTGACACCAGGGTTGATGAGGTTGGTACTCCACCTCACAACCCACACGACAGAAGAAGAATACACTAAGTAAGTACTTTATGAGTTTGAATTCCCGTTTGGATCATAAGATGGTTTCCAGGATTTGTGCCCGGTTAATGGCAATAGGCTCGCCCTGGGACTTAGACATAGCTGGCGAGCAAGTGGGTGTTTTTATTATACACCTCTGCCTATCCCCTCGGGAATGTAGGCTTGGTTGCTTGGTGCTATCTTGTGCATGTAAAATCAATCGAGTTTTACGCTATACAATCAATTCAAGAAATAAATGGCAAAAAAGTGGGCCTAAAAATTGTAAACGAATTCGAAAAAAGTCGCATTTTTACGTCAAATGATCGTCTAAAATCATTTTGATGTACCAGGAACAAAGAAGTCTTGAGGAGATTACTTGAAAGACGATCATATACACGCGGAGATGCGCAAGAGTCGACCAATCACAGCGTGGGAAACAAGGATGGAGTGTCTTCTATCTCGTTTTGTCGCATGTTCTTCTACCAATCACCGCGAAGAAGAAAACCGCAAACGTCTTCTTTCTTGCTTTCTCGCAAGCTGTGGTTGGTCGATTCCGAAACTCACACTACTAGAGCGTGTACACATAGCTATTACGCACACATTGACCGCATGCTACTCAATTAAAAAGAGATAGACTTATTAAACAAACTAACGTATAAGACAGAGATGACATAAGATTGTGAGTGTCGCTTTAGTAAAACCGGAAGAGATCACCTTAGACTAGACGGTTGTAGAATTTGTATGAAATTCTCGATCAATGACCAAACTGCAAGACCTCTGGTTACATCTTAATATTGCAAGGATCTCTTCGTATTGTATGATATCCTGGTACTTTTGTTAGTGAAAATTGGCATTCCACCCACTTTTAAGAAATAAAATTAATTATATATTGGCCAGTAAGCCGACAGAATTAAGTTGACAGCACACGTCAAACGGGTTGAGCGAAATTTTATTCGCTCGGATTATTCATTCATTTTAAAATTAACAGTTGTCAATTTTCCGTCCGTTTCATTTTTGGCGGATAAGAAAATGACAACTTAAAATAAAATTAGGATGTGTCTGCAGGAATCGGGGCCATTATTTTCGTATTGATATGCTCGACTCCAGTGAGTAAAGTCCTCAAGTCTAGGACGTAAATGTGAATTAAAATACTAAAATGCTCATCTTAGAATTAGTTGGAAAATATTAAGAGGTTGTAAAATAAAACTACTATTCATCCTTTATTTATTTATTTTTTATTTCGCATCATCCTTACATGCTAAAGTCATATGTATTTTATTTCTAATATTATTCTAATGTAGGTACATAATATCATATTTTTTTATGTTACGAATAATATCTTTGTTTTTTTCGAAGAGAAAACAGTAAAAATCAACAGTATAACAGACAAGAGTTTTGGGAGAAATATGCTTTCAGTTCGCCTGGTGGCGGTTGCTGATTGGCAATAAGGGCGCCT
Source organism: Pectinophora gossypiella (assembly GCF_024362695.1). NCBI lineage: Eukaryota > Metazoa > Arthropoda > Insecta > Lepidoptera > Gelechiidae > Pectinophora > Pectinophora gossypiella. The sequence continues at coordinate 5,512,654 of NC_065432.1, forward strand.
GTTGTAAATATGCCTTTTTTGTGTTTTTTATCTGCATTGATTTTGCTTATTTAATTAAGGTCTGTAGTTAATTTATTACGTAGATTTTTTTTACGTGCGAATCTGGATTGTTAATTGGATTTATTTACTAACTAAAAACAATTTTGCTTTTTAATAATGTTTTCTTCCTATGTCGTCATAATAATTAAAGTAATTATAAAATCAACATCTTTGAATTTATGAAAGAAAAAGAAAAAACATTGATTTCCATATTTTCTTTCTTTTTCTTTGAATTTGTCATAATAAATTCAATGAATTTGATTGAATTATTACCTGAGAAATGGAATTTCATTTGATATACTTATTATATTTTTTTAATTCTTCAAAACAGATGCAAATGGGTAGTTTTCATTCATTCAAATCAGTTAATCATTTCATTGCGATTTTATTATTTAAATAATAATAAAAAAAGAAAAATGGTAAAAAAATAATTAATTTTTTATTGGTTTGTTTTAATAATTGGTAAATAAATTAAATACCTGGTTGATGGTTGCGATGATTGCGAGTGTGGAGTATCACCACAAACTATGGCTCACCTTTTGTGCTGTCCTAAGTGCCCTAACACCTGCACTATTAAAGACCTGTACGAAGCCACTGACAATGCCGTAAGCGTGGCCAATTATTGGTCAGCAAAAATTTAGTTTCGATCGCCATCGATTCGCAAAGAAGAAGAATAAATTAAATGGTCTACGGCAAATAATCCTCAGGTTCTGCCTACTCCGTCAGAGGTAGGAAAAGACCACGGAATTCTACTTACGATCCTGAAATACTTTCGCTTCGTCCACTCTCATCAAACACTTCATGCATGCTCGCCGGTTTAGAATACTCTTGCCCTAGCCTTTCTTTAAAACATCCTGGATCTGATCGCGGTGTGTCCAGTCATGAGCAATATAATGTACCCACTTTAGGACTCTGTCGCACTAACATTTTTGACATTTACTGAGACTTACAGTTCAATTTGTTAAAAAAGTTAATGTGACATGGTACCAAAGTGTATACATATTAATGCTCGTGACCGTACTAGGCCTTCCTCTTCCAACTCTACCACAATACAATACAATACAATACAATACAAATAAACTTTATTGCACCAAAATAAAAAAGAAATAATTACAAAAAGTCTCTTAACTAAGTACACGGCAAATGGCGGCCTTACCACAACCACTTAGTACATCATGAATCTTAATCTTCTTCTTTGCGAATCGATGGCGATCGATACTAAATTTTTGCTGACCAGTAATTGGCCACGCTTACGGCATTGTCAGTGGCTTCGTGAAGTTCTTTAATATTGCAGGTGTTAGGGCATTTAGGACAGCATAAAAGGTGAGCCTGTAGCGACACATTTAATACATTTTTGTTATGTCAGCATTTTTGCTATTTGCATTTCTTTCTCGAATATCGTTACTACATTTTCTTTTACATCACAACGTTCCCTTATCACAATAAATCTTTCATTCTACCATTCTAACTCACCCCACGAATATGTGTATTATTATTAAATTGCTTTTTATCATTAAGGCCAGGTTATTTTCCTAGGTCAAAGATAAAGATATTGAATCGTATAGCGTCAGACGTCACACACACAGATGCGCGTGTACGATAACGTCAATGTGTAGTGTCTGTGTAAAACGAGGTTGTTTGTATGAATATCATGTAGTAGGTTCAAGATAAATTATGAAATTCTGATTACTTACTAAATAAAGACAGATGTAAAGATGACAAAAAACATTTTCCTTTTTCTATTTAACTTCCTGATGAATTTAACTAAAGAAATATTATAATAAGTAGGTACGACATTTTGTCAGGTTTTTCTATGACGTCACAGGTTGCTTGTTTATGCAAATTCCATAGTAATTTCGTATTTTGACGTTTAGTAAAAAGTAACCGATTTGACTGATTGGAAACTAGCTTATTGTATTGTTGTGTTCCTTTTTAGATTGAAACAATGTCAACATGGCGGCACCAAAAAGCATATTTTTTCCAAAACCCATCAACGGTCATAGATTAACAAAAAATGTTTTTTTTTTAAACAAACAAGAGCTTAATATACAAAGTTAACGAAACAGCCAAGCGTTAGACTTATATTTATATAAACTATTTTTTTTTTCATTAAAATCTACACTAAATTTACGAGTTTTTCAAATTAAAAATGGTAAAAAAACTAAGGTATAAATGGGGTATAAAAAATAAATGAGAGACACTTTTTTATTTTAAGGCTTCGCGTCTTAAATTTTTTGCATTTCTTTTTTTGCAATACTCCAATCGCTTTAAAAATCATTATTTTATGACAAAAAAATGTCAAATGGAACATTTATTTGTGGTAATGTGAATAAAATATACACTGGATATTATTGAGCATTAAATTATACAAAAAATAAAAACACTTAATATTTATTAAAAATGAAAAAAATGTGTATTTTTTCTGAATGTAATAAAATGTGTTCGAACATTTTAGTTCGTTTAGAACAATTTAATTTAAACGAGGCGTCGTAAAATGTCAGGCTTCACATTTTTGTCACACAATATATTTTTTAAACAATTGGACTATAATTTAAGACGCATTCAGCCGTAGGTACGGTAATAGCTATATAGCCTTAAGTACATCACATTTTGATATATAAATGTGTAAAGTCGCATAGGTTAATTTTTTAATAAAATATAAAAAACTGGGAAGATAAAATCACTAACATTTCGTGGTCATTTTTGTAAGTTCGAATAATCACATATAATAGTTCATTTTAAAAGAAAGCTCAGATTTTCATTTCTACAATAAACTGTGCGTTGAAAGGTTAGATTCAAAGAAACAGAAAAATCGAGGGCTGTCTGGATTTGTTCGTCGTGTGATGTCGATATTTTTGTTCTTTTTTGAACATAATTTTAGCTTTTATGACTTGACTTATTGAGCGCTGAGGGGTATCACCCGGTACAAAATTTAAGACAATAGGCCTGATGGTGCCCAGTAAGGCGCGAACCTCAGCTCAGGGCGTCGTCGTCGGAATGCCTTCAAGAGGATTATAATTTAAAACTTTATCGAAGTACGTATAGAACGGTAAATCTCTGCCGCACCAATTCGTATCGGGCACTGACCTAACCCCCTCTGGGTCTTACTTTAGTCTAAATTGTCGCAAGTCGCTAAGAAGTAAAGGGGAGCACGCGGACTGTTTGTATATCATTTAGACGTTGGGACACGATAAAATTTTGATTTTCGTATGGAGTGTCTGGGATGTGCCCAGGCGCAGCTAGATCGGGTCGCTAGTGTTTGATATTTCAATAAAATCTTTAGTTAAAAAAACTTGATTATCGACTTCACACTACCACACAAATTCCACACAATACGCCCGTTATTTGAGCTTAAAAAAAGACTTACCTAAACTACAGACAACACCCATGGACGGTAGAAAAAAGGAGGGGAAAAACATTTATTTACCAACCAAAAAGTGCATAAGTAATTTTTTACATTGATTTTATAAATCGCCATTTTTAGATCACCTTTTTCAGTACACTTAAAACAGAAAAGTGTGACTGGGGTTACATGTTGAGGCATTTGATTTATCTGAGGACCAGTAACGATCTCTGTTGGTTTGATTAGAAACCTTGGCTATCAATTTGGATTCCTGGTCGTGTTAGTTTCAGAAACAACTACTTAAACTGTGGAGCAGAGTGGTATAGCCATCGAGATAACTCGAAACTCCGCTCGACTCGGCCTCAGCTGAGCATTTTGGTATTTTAAGTTGACATCTACGTCATCGAGTTGAGGACTATACTCACTGGTGTCGAGCATGTCATACTGCCAACATAATAATACGAAAATAATCACGTCATGTTACGCTTATACTCGACCATTTACTTGAGTAAACTCGAGATAAGGTTGTGGCCGAAGAATTACGATTTTGAGGTGAGTTCGAGGAAGATCTTGAGGTCACCTCAGCTGAGGATGGAGGATCAAGTAATTGGAGTCAACATCTTAGAACACGGGAGCAGGTTTTGTATTAATCCAAAATCTTGCTCTCAGGATAATTTAATGTTTGTTTGTTATAATTCTGTACTCTTTGAAAATTCAACCAAAAGGAAGATAATCTCTACTGATGATGTGTATATTCAGGGTTGACTTTCAAAGTCTTTGTATTGTGGGTTGTAAGGACTGACCTCATCGAACGCCAAGGTTATTGTGCTGTTAAAGACTTTTGACCCAGTAGTGTCTTTTAAAGAACACATACCTGATTCTCTTAGAAGAGCATAGTCCTCTGAAGCTACAATCACAAGCAAGCTGTGTTATAGGAGTAATTGAGCACCAGTATACCCAATAGTCGTTATAATCTGAGAGCCTACAAGGCTAAAGCATTTGCTAGGGAAGCGTGATCCACCCTAAACCATATCGTCACTTACCATCAGGTGAGATTGTGGTCAAACTCGCATTTCATTAAAAAAAAAGGAAAACCACGTATTGATTGAAAAGATGTGCTGCTGCTGCAGTTTCTTGGCTTATCTCCTCCTCAGCCAACTTGCGAAATGACGTAGATTCATACATGTTAAATTCTCCATTTACAAGTTTATCCATGACCTCACCTCACCTTTTTTTTGACGTGACTTATTATGACGTGACAAATGGGGAGCGCTGAAGGCTCTCACCTGGTACCTCACCTCACCATGTGACCCCAAACACGGTAAAAGACGAAGATATCTCCTACCATTTAACATTGAATCTAGCGGTACGAAACATAACGACACTACGACACACCTATTGCGTTATTATTGCTGTTAGTATTGCACGGTTTGGAATGATAATCGATTTTGAACTAGATTTTCCATACATACATACATGCCTCTTTAGCGGCGTAGTTACAACTACAAGTTTGTTAACTTGCATCTAACTAGTTCTGATAAGTCTCTTCGTAATTTCAATAAACGCGCAGGACCTGTTTTATCACTTGGTAAATAAACTTTTTTATCCGACAACTTGTAATTTGATATCGCTCGGCTCTTAAGATCTTTAAGTAAGTATACTCTTAGTAGAATTGCCGCAATTGCATTAACTAATTGGCCGGCCAAATGGGGAGCGCTGAGGGGTCTCACCAGGTGTACTTAACAGACGAACTCTGTATTGGCTTTGTTTGATCAGGTGACGCGGTTCGAGTCAGCATAGTGAAGTCTGCTTCATACCTCCAATGGTGAGACATGTCCTTTACAGCGAGATATATAGACTGTTTATGTCGTGATTAATTTCCACACTTTTGTACGTTTTGAAGAGACTGTCGTTTGACATTAAACAGTCAATCACTTACATTGTACCTTCATTCATAATTTAAGGCGTTTTTAACATCAATTATCAGTCAAGTCTCATCGATTTTCGCTCCAAACATAATTTATAATAGTAGATAAATATATCTGTACAGATTGCTACAGAGAAACGATGATTAACAAAAAAATCTACGAGAATCCAGCGTAAGACACGTCTTAGTGACCTAAGGCAGTCTGTAGGTTGTCGATTGTGATTGACGGTGTCTGCGAGATTGATAAGGCTTTTTCAAGCTGAGGGCAGTAGAAGCTTATTTCATGCTCTGTATCACTGCGACCTGAAAAATCTGCGCCTTATGCTATAGTACACCTCTAAACCCTGCCCTATCTATGTAGTGTTATATTTGTTTAAGAGTGAGATTATTATTTTTCTGTTTCTTTTACGTTTTTGTTAATATTTGTGATTTTGTGTATTTTTTTTCCCTACTGTGTTTGTATTGTTACTGTGGTGTCCTCTATTAATAAATATTTTCTTTCTTTTTTCTTTCTTTCTAGATGTTTGAGCACTAGAGTCATTAGGTATCCTCCAAAGATAACACAGCGCTTGTTCATCAGGGGCTCACACTCTCCTAGAATATAAAGGTTTCAGCCTCCTTTTGGCAGATATAAGCCTTACATCTTAACCGTAGCCATTTTTTCATAAAGTTAAGACTTTTTTAATTTTAAAATGACAATTGACATTTTAAGTTTATCATAAATAGTAATTTGTTTAGAGTTCTTTATTTTATTTCAAAAACAGGATTTTTATTTTTTTGTTAGTTAAAATTCAATTTGACGAATGAACAGACACTATCAATCATAATTGACCGCCTACGCGTCGCCTAAAGAGAAAAAAAAAATACAAAAAACATGGATTCAAAATATCCATTTTTTTACACGTCTCAAAAAATATCTTATTTTGTGTACGAAAACAAATTTCGTAAGCACGCACAGGGACATTACACTACAACACATCAAAAATCTAGCTTTTTCTAAAACAAAAGATAATTTTCTCTACTAGATTTAAAAGAAAATAAAAACACTGAGTATAAATACCTATTCATGACTACTAGTCTATAGTTTTACAGCCTTGAATTTTTATTTTTAATTAAGACAGAGTGACATTTCTAGTTAATATCGATATTTACATTTTTATTTTATTGTGACATTTTTTTCTTGTCCAGTACACTCAACATGTAGTTAATTTACGAGTACATTTTGTATATGTATTTTCAACTTTATGTTAGCATTTATTTAATACAATTAATTCTTGTCTTAAACCATTTCATAAACTAAAAATGTCACTCGTTAAGATAAAATTTTCTACCAAAGACAGTGAAATTACAAAAAAACATCAAAAAAGTGAAGAAGATATGAAATTCAAAGTGAATAAATAAAGAGTAAATAAGACAGATAGAAGAAAACGAAGCGAAGAATTCAGAAGAATTATAATAAATACATACCACTATGTATTAATTGTATAATACAACGAATTTAAAAAGGTCACATTGAGCGGAACTGTTTAAAAAGCAATTTTCATATTTGACGTTTTTTCCTGGAGTTCACCTGTAAAAGCAATATTGCTATTTAAATGTCGAATTGAAATATTGCTTTTTAGGTGAATTGGTTTCATGTGGCCTTTTTAACCCTCCAGGAGAAAATGACAAATAGCAATATTGCTATTTTGTTTGGAATGCTCAATAAGGCTTAATTAAACTCTTAAGTTTACTGTATATATTAAGATTTTTAGGACAGATTTAAGATCACTTAAATCTCAGTCAACTTACTTTATAGAAGTCGGCGTATAATTTTTCAAACACAACATTTTTTTTAGTTAGAGCGCATAGAAGAAGTAATATGCATGAAAAAAAAGGTTTTATTATAGATTTGAGATAGTTAAGGGAAGTTCACATAAAAATAAAATCGGCCTATTTTTTTAAAAAAGTGTACATTTGTGTACATTTTTAGATTTAGGAGACATTTTTTTTATTCAAGGCTGTAAAATTTAATTTAGAATCGCTCTACGAGGATTTATCTTAAGTCTGAATTGGTGTTATCCTTTTCCGGAGACGGACAAGATTTATAGTGAAGAGATATAACCAAAATAATGTTTGGCACTTATTGAGCTACATGTGGTGTGTCAAGAATGTATACATTTTGTTAAAAAAATATACATTTTTTCTTGTATGTATACATTTGTAAAAATGTATAAAACTTACAAATGTACACGTACAAGAAACGATGTATACATTTGTAAAGATGTATACATTTGTAAAAATGTATGTATACATTTGTAAGTTTTATGAGAATGAGATCCAAGTTATTATTGATACTATTTATTTTACCCTAATATTTTATTAATTTAACTTAATTTTAAAAACAATGAATACCATAGGATGACCTTAGCAAGTTTTAAAGTCTGAGAGATATTTTGGGCGAATGAGCAATATATTATCTGTTCTTATCCGACTGCGGCGAAGCAGGGTTATGTGTTTGTTAGTTTGAATCTTTCGCCGTTAGTTGACACACCACATCTAACTAAATGCGACTTCTACGATGAAAGGAGACCATTATGGCATTATAATAGACGTTATAAGGACTTCTATATATCGCCGATTCTAATCATTATTTAATAATTATGTTGAGGAGTATCTATACATTTGGTGTTACCAATGGGACTTAAAATTATATATATCTTATATAAATGGAATGGATGAAACAAAAGACGAAACAAAACTATAACAACAATTAAAACACACAAAATTTAAATAGCCTATCTAAACGATATATACTGTTAAGTTATTTTGCACAATATTTTTTGTATATATAATATACAATACTTTAAATACATCTTGTAATTTCATCTAGCTAGTGACAGCCCCGCCAGCGCGGAGCCGTTCGACCGTTAATATATGTTTTTTTTTTTAATATTACGTTTATATACTTAACCTTACGTCTAATGGAGACAGAAAAGCCACCGTTATAATAATCCGCTTACAAATACGCAGCATTACACTATATGTATATTTGAAGGAAGATAGCAACGAGTTAAAGGCAACGACTCATCCTCATGGGAGTAACGTCAGAATCGCAGTTCGCCGAAGAAACAGCTGAATACGACGCTTGTGGCAAACTGCCGCGACTTTGTAACCCGTGCGAATTAAATTGACGACCCCATGATGTACTGGACACGCTTAATATAGCGTGTAAATCGATACGGTAAATACATGAAAGACGAACGCGATGCGCTCGTTGTAACGTCGCGTCGCGTTCCAACAGTGTCAAGTTGACTCGAACGGGTAATATAGCCCATGCAACGCATGAAGCCTTCGCAAACAGCTCGAAAACTTCAATACGTACAGGTAACTATATCAAACAGAAACACGTCATCCACATTGATGCGACGGTCGGCAAAGTATATTATATTATATGTAGTACTATACTTACTTAACCTATTCGAATATATATAACGCTTCCTAATTTTCTAATCAAGCAATTATAGGCATAAATGAATTCATTTTCTCTAACATCTAGCTTCATTATACGTTGACTATGACTAAATTTGACTATCTATCTGTTTGTCGTACATATTTTGTGATATATTCATTTTACCAGAGGTTTACCTCTTTCGATGGGTGTTTTAAATATTTACAAAATATATGAAATGTTTTTTTTTGGCCCTGTTAGCAGTGTGTGAGCATATTGCTGAGCAGTTGTTGTTATTTAATTCAGTTAAAACAAATAAAAATACATTTTGAGTTATCGTTTTTCATCAAGGTCCCAGCGGAATGGCTAACGCACATTTTTGGAATATTATATTTAGTAGAAGCGGTGTATTTTTTTTAATTGAGCCAATATTATATTTTCATTGTTTTTACAAAGACTCTGAGCCATGTCAAGGGACTTTGGCGGCTTATTAGTAACCGTGACACCGGGTGTGATGTCAGTCACTGACTTCACAACCCGCACGATGGAAGAATTCATATATTTTGTCAAAATATTTAAGTCACGCCCTTTATCCTTCTTCGATTGACTGGATGACAAAATTGACGTAACAATTCGTTCCTTAGCAGAAATTAACTATAATAATTATCATAATTTTAGTCATAATAATAATATATATCATATAATCTTAATATAACCTCTAGCGATATGTCTCCCAAGTTCAACTACTGCACAAATTATATATGCTAAGAACTGAAGACACTACGACAGACATAAAATAATATTACAATATAATGTAGAGGGCTGCTTGTTTAGTTGTAAATGATGAGAGGTCAGGTTAGGTGACATTGCGCGGGAGCATGGGTCTGCTGGGTCGCGGAAGTATGCTTCGGCGATCCCCGGGTGGACAAGACGGAACACAGGTAGGTTTATACCGGTTGGCGACACCCGGGGAGTCCCACATAACCATGTCCCCCCAGCCGGCGTGGTATGCGTAATGCATTTTCCAACGTTAAAAAAAGGTGACATTGCTCTGTGGTCCAGGCTGAATTTATCCAAAGATCCTCACGTGTCGATAAAGCTTAGCTCCCAGTAGGAAATAATGACCCTGATTCCTGCTGACACCTCCTAATTTTATTTTAAGTTACACCTGTCATTTTCTTATCCGTTGTAAACGAGGTTGATGTCAATTTTAAAACGAATGAGTGCATTAATAAATAACCCGGGCGAATCAACTGGGCAGCTCATTGATATTGCGCGTATTGTCATCTTAATTCTGTCGGAGTTTTGGCCAATGTGAAATTTTGAGAGGACTGTTTAAGATTTCTGTTTAAAATTGACGTTTGTTGCATCAATTTTGTGCCTGTCGATTAGCCGTCACATTCTTTTTAGGCGGATAAGAAAATGACAGGTATAAGTAACTTAAAATACATTTAGCTGGTGTGCGCTGGATTCAGCACAATTCTTAGATAATTATATAGCTTTAGATTTAGTATGTGCTCTGACGACAATTAATTTCGGCATTAATGAGTAAAGAACTCAAACGAAAAAGTGTCATATTCTATACGGATCAAGATTAATTGAATATAATAATGCGCAAAATGCTTTCCTCTGAACAAGTAATGGAAGTTGTCTTCTGGTTGAGAAGAATCATGGCTTGAATAGTGTCGATTTCTAAGAAATTTGAAAGAAGGGCTTTCGACCTTAAAGTCGTAAGACCGAATGTCCTTTTAAAATCCAAACCGTATGGTTTAAGTATTGTGTCTGGAAATCTCGGCCTTAGGAGGTTACTCCCAGGGAATTAAATGAAATAGTTGTTTTAGGTTTACGCGGCTATTATCATAATTAAAACACATAATAACGTGAGTATCGGGAGTCTCATATCCCTGACCTAAACGCGGTAAGAACCCGTTATTATGTGTTTTAATTTAATAGTTGTTTAAGAAGCGCTCTGTCCTCCAATATTACAACTAAAGAAACACCTCTCCGTATATAAAATACATTTTTTTACAAAATATCCAAATGTCGCCGCGGATAGACACGGCCACATGAAAAAGTTTCAAAAAAGTTGACGTAGTACAATTACATATTTTTATTTATATCAATAGAACACTACGTTTTCTCGCACAACGGAATTTGAGAGTCTTCTTCATGAAAGAATATGCAATGAAGGACTTTCAGGCCACGTTGCGCAAAAAAAAAATGTAGATGGCGCTGTACAATACAATACAAATACACTTTATTGCACCAAAATAAAAAGAAATAATTACAAAAAGTCTGTTAACTAAGTACATGGCAAATGGCGGCCTTATCGCTTAAAGCGATTTTTTCCAGACAACCGTAAGGTGAGGAAAAACGTAAAAAAAATACAATGGTGCCTTCGTTTAACCTTCTACTTTCATGGATAATAGACATATTTTTTATCTTTGTTTTTGGGTTAAATGATGACTCTTGTTATTACACCCAGGCACAATACATTTTCCACCTATAATTATTCTGATCCAAATATCAATACATGCATCTGTTATTATATTTTATTTTTGTATAATTATGTACCCGAGTAATGAAATGAAAATAGGTAATTATAACGTTAAACGTGAGCCATGTCAGGGGCCTATGGCGGCTCAATAATAACCCTGACACCAAGGTTGATGGGGTTGGTAATCCACTTCACAATCCACACGACAGAAGAAGAAGAAGATAACGTTAAAACTGTACAGCGCCATCTATATTTTTTTTGGAGAATGTGTCCTGGAAATCCCTCATTGAAAATATATTTATGTATAGACAGCCAAAGAGGAAAGTAAAGTCGCGATTTTTGAGAGAAACTTAAACGACACTTGACAATCAAATTTATCTAACTACAGTAAATAAGATAATTCACTGTCTGGGTTTAACTTTGCACCAGTTATAATCACACAAATAATATAGGACAAATTTCCCACACTGTATATTTCACAATAAAACACAATAAAATGTAATTTAAATGTGTCTAAATTTTAATACATTTTAGTAGACATTTTTATTTGACAGTACATTTTTTCGTGACATTTTTATGACATTTTACTAACTTTAATGTTAAATAAAATGTAAGTTAGAGATGACTAGATTCCAGTAAAATGTCATTAATTAATTGGAGTAAAGTTAAAACCAGACAGCTGCCGTCCTAATAGTAAATGATTAAATGCATCTTAAATTCTACGCAATAAATATTTTTCCTTTCTTAATAACTAATAAATAAGTCTAATTCTTCTACATTCGGTATTTCCTCAAGTTCATGTATCCATTTATATTTAGACACAACCATTTTTTTTATAACAGTATTATTTTCGTTATATTTTTTTTTATTATATGGGTCTGAATTTGGCATAGTCTCGGTCAGTGAAAAGAAGTAAATAAAACTTTTTAATGACTAGAAATTTTGTACGATCCGTTTCAATCAAATTTTGGAAAAGATATACGAAAAAATACCTTCGATTGAATGTTTCAATCCTCCCATATCATTCTCACTATAAATCGTTAATTTACTCTTCAGTATCGAGTTAAGTGATTTTCTTTTTCACAATCTCTCAGCCGTCGATCCACAAAAAGTCTTTTTCGGAAAATCCGAGTGAAAAGGATCGCTCACTACACTTTTTTGACGTGGACACGTTCTTTTTTATTAGTTTCATAGTTACGTGATAGATGCTTTAGCTTTTAGAAATTACCTACCATTTTATCAATGTACAAATTGATAATAATAGCCTAGGCATCGATTTTCTTTGTTTTAAAGAAGTACCTACTTCTTTTATTAGTAAGAATACTTTCTGAAGAAAAAAGTCTGTCCTTCATACTCCATTATCTTTCTTTACGATGTTAAGTTTTTCGATTTATCCCATTTGAGGAAGGCAAAGGACTAAAATCCATACAGCCTGGTTTGATTTTTACACTTACGCTATTGAGTTTTCAGTGACCTGCTTTTAGGGACCCATAAACCATCTCAAGAGTTATAAATTCTTGTTCAAAACACTTTTTTATTCATAATTAAGGCTACAAAAGTCCTATTCTTAAACGTGTTTAGTAAATGATTATCAACCATTGTTTTTTTGTGTCAACATAAATTACATATTTTCGTAAAAAGTAAATTTTGCCTTTTTTTCAATTGAGATTGAGAAAAAAAGTAAAAATGAGATTTTTAAATGAAAATAATAACGTACACTCTGCGTTACATGATTATATAAGTATATTAGTTTCGTTATAGAGTAGATAGGTGTAAATACAGCTTCATTGAATCTAAATGTAACACGAAATTATTTTTTAATGCCAATAAAGCTTTCATTTTTCCTTTTTAACTTTTTCCTTTTTTACTTCTAGTGTCCACGTCAAATCCTTACGGCCAGCGTCAACAGACGGCCTACCAATTTATTCTATTCTGTCTTACTTTCCTAGCTTTTCTCTGTTATAAAATCGTTTAAAAAAAGTTTTCTCACTCTGTGATCTGACCTTCTAAGTCGCTACTAAACATTTCTCAAAAATTCTACTTTTCCTCTAACTTACTTCTAAATCTTGTGCTCAGATGTTTATTGGTACCATTTGACCGTTTTTTTGAACCGTTCCCATTTATTTTTTTTACAAAAAATTGCAACCTTGTTTGGCCCGCGTGTGTCTTGATATTTTTTTTGTTAATTTTTAGCCTAAATACTTATTTTTAATCTTATATCGGATAAGTATATTGCTTGGTGGAGGTTTAGCCATTATTAATTTTGAAGAAGATACAAATAGTTTTAAACAATAAGAATAAAATATTACTGTTATTTATGTTATATGTTTTAAATAGGCATTGGCATTTATTTTATTTTTAGTACATTTTATAACCGAAATCACTTTTAAATTCAAGTTTTGAGCGACGAAAACATCGCATCTGTAAAATTGAAATATATGTTTTTTTATATGTAAAAATGGCTAAACTCCACAATGCGTTTCCTCTAAAATTATTTTTTTTTAAATATATTAATTTAACGCATTTCCATGCCTTTCATAAGCAGCTGTAGAAACTAAAAAAAAATATCATTCGTTAAGTGACTCACATTTTTAAATATATTTTTTCTTTGGAAACCCGTATAGTATGGGTAAAATATATTTCAATTTTTTTTTTGTAGACTTATAGCCTTTTTTATTAAGTTCAATCCGCACTTCAAAGCCTGCCGCTCTGTAAACTGAAAAAAACTAATAAAAAAACCTAAAAATGTCTTTGACATTTTCGTAGTTACAGAAAACTTAACCTTATTACATCAGAGTGAAATAAAAAAAAAACATTCTTGATTTTTGTAAATATTCCAAAACAATAAAACGTCGTTAATAAAAGTACAGAAACAAAAATATACATACAGTAAGAATAAAACTATTTTTTTTAGGAAAAAAATCTATAAGAAATCGTGTTTAGGGTTGTCAAAAACTCGACTCTCTAAAGACAAAGAATAAGTCGAATTGAGTCTTTCACAACACTATATGTAGAGTAAGCGCCACTACTGAAGTCATGCGGATTTAAACAGAACTAAATGACAAGTCATAGTAAGTTTATGCAGAAACTGCGACACTAGCGCCGCACCTCGGACTTGAGTTATGGCGCGGACTCTATTTGAAAAATCCGCCATTTTAAAATCATTTTTTAGAAACAATCATCAAAATCAGGAAACAGCACTGACTTTGCCTAAAACATTTAAGTAAGTAAATCATTTAACCGACTTGCAAGTTTGAAAGTAGAGTGTTACATCCATTCCTTGTGGCAGCTGCAGGCTTCGGGCGGGGGGGCGCGATGACCTCACACCAGGAGGCTGGGGGCCAGCCACTCATCCTCCCCGATCTGCGGAAAAGGAAGATGAGGAGTTTTAGTTTTCTTCTCCGTACGTAACGTACCTAGTCTAACATTTTCTCTTTGTGAGTTACCCTAAGCACTCGTTGAACCCGCAGCTCTTGGGGGTTAAAATGGCCACATTGCTTCGATCTCAAAGCAATGTGGATTTCTTCATCTAAGAAATCCATATTGCTATTTGACATTTACTTTTATATGTGCAAATGTCAAATTGCAATATTGCTTTTTTACATGAATTGCTGCGATGTGGCCATTTTAACCCTCCTTGTCAAGCCGGGGTGATCGTGTTAATTGCGCCACCGAATCCCCCTCCTGTCTGTGCGAAATTCTTCGATCTTTGTATTGTCATTAACACTTCACTTGAGGACATCCGTGGCCCAGTGGTTGAGCGTTATGAGGCAAATGGATCCCGGTGGGGATAAGCGCTGAATGAGGCAAATCGTCGACCATGCCGGCGGGGTCGGTATCGGGGTTCTGAAGTGTTTGGTGTCGCGAGCTGATTGGTCGCCTCTATGGATAGAGTGATCGAGTCGTCGGGATCGTATATTACGTCCTTCAGACGTCCAAGGCTTGCCACACCCACCCTATTCTAATAGTAATATAAATTGTACAATGACCATATATTGGACACATACATAAACAGCCTATATGCCTATACGTCCACGGGCTGGCTGGGCACAGGCCTCCCCTCAATCAACCGGAGGGGGTGTGGAGCATAGTCCACCACGCTGCTCCAATGCGGGTTGGTGAATATTGGACAAACGTCTCAAAAAAATGAAAAATATAGATCAACTCACAGGCTGCACTTGGAAGTGCTGCAGCGGGTAGTGCAGCACCTGCGGTGGCTGAGACATGGCCGCGACTCCCCCCACGCCGCCCACGCCGCCCACACCGCCCACGCCGCCGCCCAGCGCCCACGGCAGTTGCACGCCGCCCATGCTACGTCGAAATATCCATTATTTTTAACACGCATATGAACTTTATTCATTCTGTTAACTCCACTCTTCCTCCACTCGACTCACTAATTTCATAAAAACCATTCGACCCGGGGAATGGGTGAATTGTGTGAAGAAGGATATGTTTGTGTGTGAAATAATAAATGTTTCTTTCTTTCTTTCTTTCTTTCTGAAAGGCGTGAGTACTGAGACTGACGACTGACAGAAATGGATAAAAGAGAAATTAGGGTTGTTGGTGCCGGAAGACAGTCGCAAAACCAGGCGGCCCACGTGTTGCCCACCGCGCGCATCAACATCGGCAGATACGCTCCAGTAGCGCACGCACTTAGGACCATCAACGATATTTCTCAGCAGTATACTGACATCGTCCTATTTACGTGTTCGTTGACGGAATTAACGGAGTTAGTTATTAAATTATTTAGTTAGGTACTAATAGTTATAATTGGGTTGCCTGTAATGTCTATGTAATTTGTGTTAATAAATAAATATATGTTGTGCCGACCACACCTAGAGTGGGATAAGGGTAGGAGTATGAATATAATTTTAACAATAATAATAGGGTAGTTTCCAACTAGTCAAATCAGTTACTTTTTACTCATCATCATCATCATCATCAGCCCATTAACGTCCCCACTGCTGGGGCACGGGCCTTCCCTATGGATGGATAGGGAGATCGGGCCTTAAACCACCACGCGGGCCCAGTGCGGATTGGTGGTTATTAACAACTCCTAATGCAGCCGGGACCAATGGCTTAACGTGCCTTCCGAAGCACGAAGGAGCTCGAGATGAAAACTTTTTTTTTGTGGTCACCCATCCTATGACCGGCCTTTGCGAAAGTTGCTTAACTTCAACAGTCGCAGACCGTGCGCGTTTACCGCTGCGCCACCGAGCTCCTCACTTTTTACTCAACGTCAAAATATAAAATGACTACGAAATTTGATTGTAAAAGCAACCAAAAACGTAAAAAATGTCGCACTTATTATTACATTTCTTTATTAAAATTCATAAATAAGTTAAATAGAAAAAAGAAAACGTTTTTCGTCACCCATAATTTATCTTTGACCTTGGAAACTACCCAATTATTAATAACAATTTGTCTCACTCACTTCCTTTCCATGTATGGCCTAGGACAAAAAGAGAAACGTGATAAGGTTAGGCCATCATTTAAATGAACAAGGTTAGCTGGAAGAAATCCCAATTAGGAATAAGCTCGCCTATGCTTTATGTGGGTTGTTCTTCTTTTTTATCGACAATGATCTGTCCTTCGTTCTGCTTCTGATAAGTTATGTTTTAGAATTTTATTTCATGTTTTGATTGTCCAAAAATATAGTTATCTTATTATACTCAAAATACAAGCAAAATACTAATCGGTTCCTCAATTAGTTATTAACGTAGCTTGATCGTTTTTCACAAAATTATGTGACAGAGTGGTAAATTGAAATGCTGTCTCCGATGAAAAGGGCCACTCTGTCACAATATTTTTTTGGAATGCGCCTGCAAAGAAAAGTATGTTACCAAGATAAAGAGAAACACTAAATAGTCCTCTACAGACACATCTTTATATGATGTTTTAAAATATTTATTGCCGTTATAATTTTAAAGATGTTAAATCCGATAAATCGAGAAAATGTCTTTTTATTGTCGATAAAAAAGAAGAACGACCCATGTAACGATACATTATATGTTCATTGCCTTTGTATTTTAAAGCAATAAAAAGTATAAGTACGAACAAACAAACAAGCATAACATTAAAAATCGAATATAAAAAGTGTACACAGGTACTGAAAAATACCTCCTAAAGCAAATAGTTAAAAAGACAAAATAATCAAACAATTACTACACAAATAAACATACAATCAAAAAATGACAGATTTTATCTTTATTTTTTAATTAATTACTTGAGTGACCAACTTAGTGTCATTTAATATAAACAGTAAAACTAAACATAAATTTAAAATATATTAATTTAATGTATTTTATTGTTTAATTAAAAAATAAATTAAATAAAAAAATACTGCAAAAATATAGTTCTAATACCTACTATAAAAATTTTTATTAAATGTCTAAATTACTACGTTTATTAATTTTTATAATTAATTTTTCAAAAAACACTCATAGTATTATGTTTAAAATCTTCTAAGTACAAAATAAAACAAATAAAATAAAATCAAAATAAAGTAAATCTTCTATCTTCTACTTAATGTATTTTAGTATGTAACTATTTTTTTAATAAAAATAATAATTTTAATAACGCACTGAAAAGTTTAAGTTCCATAACTACTATAAAAATAACGAAATGTGTAAATTACTACATTTATGAATTAAATTTTACAACAATTAATCTTTCGAAAAACACCCCCAAAATATCCGCTTAAAAACTCCCCCATTATATCCGCTTAACAATACCCCCATAATGGTGCTAATTCCTGTAAATACCATCTAATTTTATTTTAAGTTATATCTGTCATTTTCTTATCCGCCGAAAAGGAAAGGGACGGGTAATCGACAAGCATAAAATTTATGGAACACACGTAAATTTTAAGCACAAATCTAAACCAACCGTCTAAAAATTTTACGTCAGTCAATAACCCGACACATTAATTTACTCATTCTTCCTAAAATTAAGAGCTGTGAATCATCCGTCCCTTTCCTTTTCGACGGATACGAAAATGACGGATATAACCTAAAATAAAATTAGGCGGTGTCTGCAGGAATCGGGGCCAATATCCGCTTAAAAACTCCCCCACACTCACCCCATATACTGCTGCTGGTATCCCGCGAACTGTCCGGCGTAAGAGTACCCCTGTACCCCCTGCAGGAAGCCCCCTAGTTGTTGGGGGTACGTGTTGTACCAGTATGAGGTGGGGGGTACCCCCCCAGCCGTGTACGCGGCGCCGAATGGGCTGTACGCTGTGCCACCGAGCTGAAAGAGAGAGGTAACTGTTATATTGTATAACAATATTTTAAGTATGTTTATTTTTTTAAAGAACGTCTAGGGCCCTGTGCCGAGGTTTTTCTTGCAGCTTCTTTTCCCCGGCTATACAGGTTGTGAGAAGCTGCAGTAGTTTTAGGCGGATGAGACGTTCGTTATGTAAAAATTGTCGATTCAAAGTGTAACTATGTTACCTATTGAATAAAGATATTTTTGAATTTGAATTTGTTGAAGATTAAAAGTACATAAATACATTAGAAAAAAAAATTAATAACTTCACTCCTTCTTATCATACGTATTACAAATTAATCAACCGTGTGAAATGATATTTAATTCATGAACAACATAGTAATGTTATGATTTATTCCGTTTTATTCAGATTGAAGTTAGGGCTAGGAGATTAGCGGGAAGAAGACCGATTTCGTGTGCCAAAATCAAAGTCGTCTGTATTGTCAAAGCCAAACTGCTAAAAATTTGCATTTTTTTGGTGATTTATTGTAGATTTACATTTAGAGGGAAACCACTGCCATATTTTCCCTAAAAAGTAGCATTGAGAATGCTACACCGACAAGCGCGTGGCTCTTATATTAGTGGTGATTGTAGATTTGATATACGATCCCGACGACCCGATTACTCTAGCCATAGAGGCGGCCAATCAGCTCGCGCTTCAGGACCCCGATACCGACCCCGCCGGCGTGGACGACGATTTCCCTCATTCAGCGCTTATCGCTATCGACTAGGGTCGATTAATTCTTTCAAATATTTTCCTCTACGACGCCCTGAGCCGAGGTTCGCGCCCGCGGCAAATCTACAATAAGTCACGTCAAAAAAAAATGTAGATTTGTCGCATTATGGCGTTAAATACTTTTTTATTTAATTTTATTTTAGTTTATTTGGGAAACAAATAGCTCTAACCACTAGACCACGGAGGCTATTAGTTCTGTGCAATATATTTGATTTGATTTGATTTGAAAGTCCCCTCAGTCGTAAACGTGTCATGTTAGTTTATCGCTAACCGCCCCGCTTATAACAGGTTCTCTGGCAACAATTTAATATTTATATTCGCTCGACGTCCATTAGGGGTAGAAGCAGAGATAAATGGTATTAAATTTGCATTTTTATTTGTAAAACAAGTGAATACTTAAGCAAACAAGATTATATACATTTTAAATAAGATGAAGTGGGCTGATATTCCCTCGCGTATCGGGCAAAATATTAAGTAGTAAATTTTTTTTTCCTATACTAATTCGTTTATTCATATCTTATATCAACAAATAAAAAACAAAAAAAAACAGAAAATACCTTAACTAAACATTTTAGCAGGGATCCCTGCTTAGTCAAACAGGCCCTCCCTCGCCTCACCCGGCGCAAAGGTCCCCTAAACACTCACCGCGTTGCCACGTTGAATGGCGATGGACAGCCTTTGCATCAGGTAGGCCCCGGAGCGAGCATCACATCCCCTCTCATTAAATATATATATTTTTTTTATTTCTGTAATGTAAGTTTGTAAATGTGGCGTCCAATATGGAAATCAATATTTTCTTTCTTTCTTTCTTTAAAATTATTTTATTCTGTATTTACGAGATTAGTCCGTACATATATATAATGCATATCCATCATATCCATCTGTGGAATTCGTATCAACAGTGGCTGCAAGTTGTCTTTGATTACTTGTGGCTCTGCCCACCCCATTAGGGATTACGGGCGTGAGTTTATGTATGTATGTATGTGTATATATATAATGCACGGTTCGGTGAAATGTTTATATTTATGTACTTTATTTAATTGAAGTACTTAATTGAATTACTTTTCTATTGACTATCATATTAAGACATTTTTAAATTATAAAGTGATACGGACTGTTGTGTGGTATTGACATACATAAACACATACACACACACACACACACTATCTCTTCTTTTTTTTTCCTTTGGCATCCTCTTTATATTTTACTAGGTATGTAATTATGTGGATAGCTGTAATTGGTCTTACGTATTGTAAATGAAATCATACATTGTACAATTAGATATAAGACTGTGGTTGTCCCAAATAAAATAAAATAAAAAGTAATAAAATGGAAATATAAAGGGTGGGTAAGTAGTTACCTAATTGATAAAAAACAAAAAGAATACAATAACATAACATAGCTTCCTCCAAACATGAACGGCCTCCGTGGTCCAGTGGTTGAGCGTTGGGCTCACGATCCGGAGGTCCCGGGTTCGAATCTCGGTGGGGACATATCACAAAAATCACTTTGTGATCCCTAGTTTGGTTAGGACATTACAGGCTGATCACCTGATTGTCCAAAAAGTAACATGATCCGTGCTTCGGAAGGCACGTTAAGCCGTTGGTCCCGGTTACTACTTACTGATGTAAGTAAGTAGTCGTTACATGAGTCATGTCAGGGGCCTTTGGCGGCTCAATAGTAACTCTGACACCAGGGTTGATGAGGTTAGTAATTCACCTTACAACCCACACGATAGAAGAAGATCCAAACATGAATTCAAACTTATAAAGTCGAATTCGGTATATAGGGATAGCGCAAGTGGTTAGGATTCTTCCTTTCCTTCATCTTTTTCTTTTGCATATTTATTTTTTTCTTTTATACATTCCGCATTAATGTGTATCAAACACACACCCATCATCAGCCCATTAACGTCCCCACTACTGGGGTACGGGCCTTCCCTATGGATGGATAGGGAGATCGGGCCTTAAACCATGACGCGGGCCCAGTGCGGATTGATGGTTATTAACGACTGCTAATGCAGCCGGGACCAACGGCTTAACGTGCCTTCCGAAGCACGGAGGAGCTCGAGATGAAAACTTTTTTTTGTGATCACCCATCCTATGACCGGCCTTTGCGAAAGTTGCTTAACTTCAACAATCGCAGTCCGAGCGCGTTTACCGCTGCGCCACCGAGCTCCTCCGGATAGGTGGGTAAGTACATAAAATTACATAAAATTATTAGTGGTGTGGGATAAGTTTCAGCATTTTACTTTTAGGGGATTCTCTTAAAATGCATAAATATTTTTGTCATAATTTTAATTATCATAATCCTTTTCGCATAACGTTTTTTAGCACAATAGTATTTTCCCATAATAACATGTAGGAATACTGGTTTCTTCGGTATAACTTATTTTTGGACTAATATTTGTTGGTATAAATTTGATTCGCATATAAATAGGTAAGTATCCATAATTCTTTTTAAGAATAATAGTATTTTGTCATAATTTTTACGAGTGTTTTTATGAGTTTTAAAATTATGCTTAAAAAGTTATGACAAATTAATATTATGCGTAACTAATAATAGGACAAGCAACAGTATGTCATGGTAAATTATTACATGAAATTTTATGAGTAAAAATAGAGAACCGTCTAGATTTAAAGGTTGCAGATGTGTCTATGTCTCACCTGTCCCTGAGCCTGTGCGTTATTCGGGTCTCCCGACTCCTTCCCCCACGAACACTTCACAGGCTGACCGTTGACGTCCGTGTTGTGGACCGCTACTATGGCGTGGGTCGCGCTCTCTTTCGTGGAAAATCTGCAAAAAAATGGAGGCCAAGGAAGCACTTAATAAATCAGAAATCAGAATCATTTATTCAACGTAATTATCATGGATAAACTTGTTGAAGGTCAATGTAACATTTTTGAATTTACGTCATTTCGCAGGGTGTTATGGCTGAGGAGAAGAAATGACAAGAAACTGCAACAGCAACACATCTTTTAAATCAATGAGGGTATACATTACAAGTTATTTAATAACTGGAGGAACACATTCAATACCAGACATTTTTATCATTTAGGTAATCATTAATCTTATAATAAGCTTTTTACAAAAAGTAAGCTTCACGTGAGCTTTAAATTTATTCTCTGACAAATTTAAAATATTATCTGGTATTTTATTGTTAAAACGTATACATAACCCCAAAAAAGATAAATTTAATTTACTTACTTAATCTAGAATTTTAAACAACAATTTTATTTTTATTCCTTGTATTGTAAGTATTATGGCTATTAGCCGTAAAAACACCTCCACCAATCCGCATTGGAGCAGCGTGGTGGAGTATGCTCCATACCCCCTCCGGTTGATTGAGGGGAGGCCTGTGCCCAGCAGTGGGACGTATATAGGCTGTTGATGATGATGATGATGATTGTAAGTATGCCTTTCACAGTTTCTCGGAAGGAGAGATACATATTTACGTACTTACATAATGTTTTCATAAATATATTGACTCGCGACCGTCAGTATAAAAACTAGTCAAATGTCAGTCCGTTGACCAAGTAACTGTTATAAATAAAACACATAATAACGGGTTCTTACCGCGTTTGAAATCAACAACAGTGCAACAGTGTCAGTGTCAGTGTCAGTGTGTGTAGTGTGTTTAGTGTGTTGCAATAGTGTCGAAATATCGGGAGTCTCATATCCCTATTTTAGACGCGGTAAGAACCCGTTATTATGTGTTTTAATTATGATTATAACCGGGGGTTATTGTTTAACGATTTGCCTCGTAATTGTTAATTCTTCTTTTCTATCGTGTGAGGTGAATTACCAACCCCATCAACCCTGGTGTCAATTACTGAGCCGCCATAGGCCCTTGACATGGCTCATGTAACGACTACGTACTTACATCAGTAAGTAGTAACCGGGACCAACGGCTTAACGTGCCTTCCGAAGCACGGATCGTCTTACTTTCGTACAATCAGGTGATCAGCCTGTAATGTCCTAACCAAACTAGGGATCACAAAGTGATTTTTGTGATATGTCCCCATCGGGATTCGAACCCGGGGCCTCCGGATCATGAGCCCAACGCTCAACCACTGGACCATGGAGCATGTGATAATCATTTATGATCCAAATATGAATTCGAAAAACGATTTCGAAAATCATAATGTTTAGGTCGTGCTGGACTCGAACCTTCCACCTTTAAGGGGATGAGTACAAATAACCATCACTGACCTGATGAAGGCATATCCCTTGTCTTTGAAGACGCGTATCTCCTGGATGGTGCCGAAGGGCTGGAAGGTCTTCTGCATGAGGTCCTCCGTGAGACCAGTCGTGAGACCTCCGCAGTACACCGTGCAGTTGGTCGGTGAGCTCTGGTTGTAGACCTCGTCGAAGGTCAGGGGCTTGGAGTTCACTGGAAGGGGAGAAAGAGATATATTAGTAGGAGTAGGAGTAGGACTAGGGCCTTGTGCTGGGAGGTTTTCTGGCCACGTCTTTCCCTCAGCGTTACAGATTCCGATGTGGCAGTAGTTTTACAGCTAGTTACATAATATGTAATTAATTTTTGACGTTCAAAAAGCGCTAACTTTGTAAGCCATATTTGAAAATAAATATATTTGAATTTGACATTATATACAAACAACACGCCCGAAATTCCTAATGGAGTGGGCAGAGCCACAATTAATCAGTGGTCAATTTCTTCTATCGTGTGGGGTTGTGAAGTGGATTACCAACCTCATCAACCCTGGGTGTCAGGGTTATTATTGAGCCGCCAAAGGCCCCTGATATGGCTCATGTAACGACTACGTACTTACATCAGTAAATAGTAACCAGGACTAACGTGCCTTCCGAAGCACGGATCATGTTAGTGTAAAAATATACATTTATACAATATAAGCAATATTATTATAAACCCGCTTCTAAGCCGTGATAGCCAAGTTGGAAAAACGCTTGACTCTCATTGTGAGGACGTCGGTTCGAATCCCAAAACGGGCCTACACCAACGATTCTCGGATTTGTTTTTGAATTCATGTTTGGATCATAAATGATTGTCACGTGCTCAGCGGTGAAGGAAAACATCGTGAGGAAACCCATATAGCCGAGAAATGCGTTTCGGAGGTGTGTGACCTAACCTGTATTGAGCTGGTTTTCCCTTAGCGGGTTAGAAGGTCAAACAGGCAGTCGCTTCTGTAAAAAACCGGATCTGTCAAATCTTCAGGTTAGGTAAGCGGACCCTGTGAAAACGGGATATGTCCAAGAAGGCAGAAGTGTGTAGTATACTTCAATTATCTATGATGCAAACATGAATTCAAACTCATAAAGTCGGATTCAGTGGTTTAAAACAAGAATCGGAGTTCGAACCACTACTAAATACCATCTCACCAGACAACTAAAATGTCTACGTATAACATTTTACCTATGTCTGTATCAGTTTGAAATAGCCTTGTTCTCCTGGGAATACCTGCTGAATCAATTTGTTGCTGTAATGCGTGCTCTGAGCTCAGAGGTGGACTAAGAGGGGCTGAAATATATCCTACTAGCCGCCGTTCGCGACTTCGTCCGCGTGGATTTCGATTTAAGCAGAGACTATAGAATTCAATTTGCTTCGATCCTGACACACTTCTCTTGCTTCCTCCACATTCATCATATCGCTTCATACACGCACACCGGTTCAGAGTAGATTGTATTAAACCTTTTCTAAGGACATTTCCAATTTGGCCATCGTAAGTCATTCTCGGTCTTCCTTTGCCAGCCCGTCAACCTTCGCTTTATATACCGCTTTCGCAATTCTATTATCCTTCATCCGCTCTGTGTCCAAACCAACCTAAGATTCCATTCTCAATCTTAGTCACTATATCATCTTTTACAGCACATCTCTGTCAGTAACATTTTGTATCACTACATAGAATAAAATAAAGTCGCTTTTTCGGTCCCTATATCCCTATGTACGCTTAAATCTTTAAAACTACGCAACGGATTTTGATGAGAATTTTTTAATGGATAGAGTGATTCAAGAGGAAGGTTTATATGTATAATAACATCCATTAAATAGTGGACAAATACTGTTATTTTTGAGGATTTTAATGTGATGTCGTAATTAATTTCATTTTTTCCATAGCATTGCACCCGAGCGAAGCCGGGGCGGGTCGCTAGTAAATAAATAAATATTCACCTAAAAACACCTATAGTACAGTCATGAGCAATATAATGTACCCACTTTAGGACTCTGTCGCACTAACATATTTGACATTTAGTGAGACTTACAGTTCAATTTGTCAAAAAAGTTAATGTGACATGGTACCAAAGTGTATACATATTAGTGCTCGTGACCGTACCTAATCCGTCCCTGCCCTACCACGGGTACAGTGTATAGGCAAAAGAAAATTAGGTTGTGCAGCCGAGAAGAGCCGAGCTTTTTGGATTAAAAAAAAGCAATAGTCCTTTTTTTGTTGGAAAACAGAAGCCTTCGTGAATTTGTGATAAGTAAAGCCTTCTTACCAATCGCCAGCGGAACGGCTGAGATCATTTTTAATCCACTTTTCAATTAAAATACAGGGTGATCAATTGTGATAAATGTTTTTTTTTTTTACCATTGGTTGCCTGGAAGAAATTGCTGCTTAGCAATAAGGCCACCAGATTGTACTGTATTGTGATAGTGACATCGTAACAAATACTGAGGGGGATGATTCAAGGCCAGACAGGCAGTCACTTCTGTAAAAACCGGACCTGTCAAATCTTCATGTTAGGTAAGTTGACCCTGATGATGTGTTCCATGATCCGCTGAATATATATTAGAGAAAAATTCTGGATTATATAAAGCTCAACAGATGTTAATTAATAGTACTTATATATACTACTACTATATTTTCTTACTTATACTTATGTTTACCTAATATTTTCCTAATTTTTAAGTTTGCTGTGTAATTTTAATTTTACTTTATTTTTAAATACTTACATAAACTGCCTATATACGTCCCACTGCTGGGCACAGGCCTCCCCTCAATCAACCGGAGGGGGTATGGAGCATACTCCACCACGCTGCTCCACTGCGGGTTGGTGGAGGTATTTTTACGGCTAATAGCCGGGACCAACGGCTTAACGTGCCCTCCGAAGCACGGAATCATCTTACTTTTTCGGGCAATCAGGTGATTCAAGCCTGAAAAGTCCTTACCAAACAAAGGACAGTCTCACAGAGTGATTTCGACAATGTCCCCTTCGGGAATCGAACCCGGACCTCCAGATCGTGAGCCTAACGCTCTAACCACTAGACCACGGAGGCTGTTGCTGTAATTGTCATATATATTAGTCACAATACCGTAACCTTATAAATGTAAATACGTTTTAATTTCACATACATTAATATGTGGCTGTACTTTATAAATAAATGAATAGACCCTGTGAAAAACGGGACAATGTTAAGGAGATGATGATTAAAAGAAAGAAAATTAAAGTTTATAAAAATAGCAACAAATTCCTGTTAACTCAAACCTTGAACTTCAATCTTTTTAATCCTTCTGAATGGCGTTATTTATTTAATACTAAGAAATGAAAGCTTTTAACCTTTCTTCCTTTATCTTATATTACAATAAAAGTACTTAACATTTTAGGGTTCCGTACAAATACTAATATTACAATACAAAATCTTTTTATTACACTTAAAACACAAAAAAAAACACAAAAAAACAGCCTCCGTGGTCTAGTGGTAAGAGCGTTAGGCTCACGATCTGGAGGTCCGGGTTCGATTCCCGATGGGGACATTGTCGAAATCACTTTGTGAGACTGTCCTTTGTTTGGTAAGGACTTGTCAGGCTTGAATCACCTGATTGTCCGAAAAAGTAAGTTGATTCCGTGCTTCGGAGGGCACGTTAAGCCGTTGGTCCCGGCTATTGGCCGTAAAAACACCTCCACCAACCCGCAGTGGAGCAGCGTGGTGGAGTATGCTCCATACCCTCTCCGGTTGATTGAGAGGAGGCCTGTGCCCAGCAGTGGGACGTATATAGGCTATTTATGTTATGTTTATGTTTTTATGTACACTTAAAACATATTATATTAATTAAAAATACATTATTAAAATTACATAAATCACCTGATTGTCCGGAAAAGTAAGATGATTCCGTGGTCCGGTTTGTGCCCAGCAGTGGGACGTATATAGGCAGTTTATGTTATGTTATGAACCGTCAATGACTCATGATCTCTGTCCGTGAAAGGGTTAAAAATACATTATTAGATAGATATTACAACAGGCGACCTATTACCGTTTTTGTTTTTATTATTATAAGTAAATTTGGTTTGGTTTGTAACGTTACAAACATATTTATGGATATATTTATAAGTCCGAAATGACCACGTCTTATCACTTATTTAGGAGCCACGCTCTTGTCGGTGTAGCATTCTCTATCCTACTTCTTTAGGGACAATTAGGGCAGTGGTTTCCCTCTTGCCTGCCGCTGTCTGACGCGACTGAGATGACGTCCAGAGTAGTCTATTTCAAAGCCATACTAGGACTCCATTTTAATTTTTTTAAAGAACGTCTAAGGCCCCGTGCCGAGGTTTTTCTTGCAGCTTCTTTTCCCCGGCTATACAGGTTGTGAGAAGCTGCAGTAGTTTTAGGCGGATGAGACGTTCGTTATGTAAAAATTGACGATTCAAAGTGTAACTATGTTACCAACTGAATAAAGATATTTTTGAATTTGAATTTGAAAGTGTCCTCCGCCTCTGAATAGTACTGGCAGTTACTGCTGCCCTCTGTCAGGTGCACAGATAAGAGCGTGGCTCTTAAGTTAGTGATGAGTGGGTCGATAGCGATAAGCACTGAATGAGGGAACTCTATATCTTATTCTATTCCACTTAAAGAAATGTACTTAATTACATACCTACCCACCTCTCAACGCACCCGGAAGTAGCAGCCTAAACGCGGGAAAATATTAGCCGACTACCGGAAATTACTACGCCGGTAGAATGTTATAGAGTTGGTAATACCACCCTGATTAGTTACGGGTTTACGGGTTCACGGAGTTTACGGAACTTAAATAGGGGGATCAAGTTTGCGGGATTTTTTCTTTTGAGGGTAAGTGGGTAAGTAATCACACTGTGTAATATTATCTAAGGCGATTATTATGTACAGTCATGAGCAATATAATGTACCCCTTTAGGACTCTGTCGCACTAACATATTTGATATTTAGTGAGACTTACAGTTCAATTTGTCAAAAAAGTTAATGTGACATGGTACCAATGCGTATACATATTAATGCTCGTGATCGTACAATCAAAAAGTAAAAGTAATTATTTGTAAACAGTGGCATAGAATAAGGATTAAAACTACGTATAGAACGGCAACTCTCCGCTCCCCACCAGCGTCTGAGCTAGGTTTACCTCACCCCCTCGAACATAGTTTAGACTTGAATCGTATGGCGTCAGACGTCACACACACAGATGCGCGTGTACGATAACGTCAATGTGTAGTGTGTGTGTAAAATGAGGTTGTTTGTATGAAGTGTCCGGGGTGTGACACTGGTGAAATTATGAATCATTAGTTGTCATAACTATTTAATTTATACATACATACATACATAAACTCACGCCCGTAATCCCTAATGGGGTGGGCAGAGCCACAAGTAATCAAAGACAACTTGCAGCCACTGTTGATACGAAGTCCAAAGATGGATATGATAAACCTTATTTAATTTATGTTTTTGGTTTATTACAGAAACGACATGTAACCAGGAGGTCTTAAGTGCAACCAGTTAATTTATTACTTTGCTGAACAGCCTGCAATGTCCTAACCAAACTAGGGATCACAAAATGATTTTTGTGATTTTTCCCCACCGGAATTCGAACGTGAGCACAACGCTTAACCACTGGACCACAGAGGCCGTTTAAAATTAACAGTAGTTAACATCCATCCCTTTCTTTTTCGACGAATTAAAAAAAAGATGGGTATAATTTTAAATAAAATTAAGACGTGTCTGCAGGTATCGGGGTCATTGCGTATGTTTTTAAGCATGGTAATAACATCTCTATATACTTCTTCGCTCAAATCTATCTCCAAATTACCTAGGCTTGAAACCGCAATTAGAATCGAAAGCTAAATCGGTTAAGTGGAGTTATTAGACCTGAAATATAATATTATGTATGTATTTAACTTAGTATATACATATGTTATGGCCACATCTTAGAATTGATCATTTCATTATGTGCTCGATCATTTCATGAAAAAGAATTTCACTGGTTGATGTAGTTTAGCCAGATCAATGAACACAAAACATTCAACGATATGAGCAACTAAATGCATGATTACTTCATGATATGGCCAAACGTTGGCAATCATATCGTAAAATTAGTAACATTATCCACCGGTAGTGGCGCTGGTGTCGATTATATTTGAAACTTGACTGATATTATAATCGATGAATCAATGTAATTGTACAATTTTCCATATCGAATAGGTACATAATTTTGAACCTAAGAAATTAATCGCCTATTCGCATTTTTATTACATCATTTAGCATGGACACCGCCTACATAAACCATATGGCCAAATCTTGATCGAAATATCATTAAACGTTGACGTTTCAACGATATGGTCAACTTAAGTTGGCTATTTCATGAAATATGAACATTTCATGAAATAGTCGAACACATTATGAAATGATCAATTCTACGATCTGGCTACGACATACATAAACATACTCCTATTTCCCACTGGGGTAAGCAGAGACTATGGATTTCTATTTGCTTCGATCCTGACACACTTCTCTTGCTTCCTCCACATAAATCAATCGATCCATACACGCACGCCGGTTCAGAGTAGATCGTACTGCACCTTTTCTAAGGACATCTCCAATTTGGTCAATGTACATCCTTCTAGGTCTTCCTCTGCCAGCCCTACCACCAACCTGCGCCTTATATACCCGCTTTCGCAATTTTATTATCCTTCATCCGTTCTACGTGTCCAAACCAACCTAACATTCCTTTCTCAATCTTAGTCACTTTATATCCCTGATGCCGGGCACCAGCGGTATCAGTACTGGTTGGAGGCCGAAGAAGTGGATTCTGGTAGGGCTCTAGCTAGAACATCACCGATTGAGAAATTGGTCGGTGTACTGCGGAACGGAAGGCGATTGGGGCAACCACCGTTCTACACGCCCATCTATGGAGTAATGAAGGCGATTACTCCACCGACAAGAGCGCAGCTCTTAAATAAAGCGAGAGAGAGTCACTATATCGTCTTTGACAGCATATTTCTGTGTTATCTTTTTTTTTTTGACGTGACTTATTATATTTTTTCTTTTTGCTGTAGCACCAAAAAAAAAATAGTCACAAAAGAGACAAACACACACAATCAACAGGCTTTTGTTTTAAAATGTTACTTTATTAAATTATGTTGTTACTTTATTAATTGTTTCATAATTTATTAATATTGTCCAACATACTTAAAAACAGCCTCCGTGGTCTAGTGGTTAGAGCGTTAGGCTCACGATCTGGAGGTCCGGGTTCGATTCCCGATGGGGACATTGTCGAAATCACTTTGTGAGACTGTCCTTTGTTTGGTAAGGACTTTTCAGGCTTGAATCACCTGATTGTCCGAAAAAGTAAGATGATTCCGTGCTTCGGAGGGCACGTTAAGCCGTTGGTCCCGGCTATTAGCCGTAAAAAACACCTCCACCAACCCGCAGTGGAGCAGCGAGGTGGAGTATGCTCCATACCCCCTCCGGTTGATTGAGGGGAGGCCTGTGCCCAGCAGTGGGACGTATATAGGCAGTTTCTGACTATTATTATACTTAAAAAGTCCGAATTCCGGCTAAACCCCGCGTATTTCGGAAAAGTTGCCAAAAATATCAAATTGCTTCTTCTATCGTGTGGGTTGTGAGGTGGATTACCAACCTTATCAACCATACTTAACGCAAGGCTTCACCAAACTTCACTTCATGGCTCTCACAAATCAAATATTCGGTCGAATAAGAATTCGGTTTTCGAGCCGAGAATCGAATCATCATCTTCCTAGCATTATTCAGTTTCTCACACGGTCCGCTTGACCTAACCTATAGATTTGACAGGTCCAGTTTTTCACAGAAGCGACTGCCTGTCTGACCTTCCAACCCGCGAAGGGAAAACCAGCCCAATACAGGTTAGGTCACATACCTCCGAAAATGTATTTCTCGGGAATGTGGGTTTCCTCACGAAGCCGAGCATCGAATAGCAAGCGAATATTGGGCGCAACTCTTGTGTTTAATACTTTTCCCTTTGCTGTTTTATGAAATTAATGTTTGAACGAAGTCTTAATAATAAACTCAATGTTTCTTTTACTTGGTATTTTCTTTTAATCTTTCCTCTTATGAATTCACAATTACTTTTGTTGCAGATTAAAATACGTTTACCGTCCTTTTACTAAACGAACGAACGGCCTCTGTAGTTCAGTGGTTGAGTATTGGGCTCACGATCCGGAGGTCCCGGGTTCGAATCCCGGTGGGGGGATATCACAAAAATCATTTTGTGATCCCTAGTTTGGTTAGGAAATGACAGGCTGATCACCTGATTGTTCAAAAAGTAAGATAATCCGTGCTTCGGAAGGCACGTTAAGCCGTTGCGCGGCGCCTCAGGAATAGTGGAGTGGATTCCCGCTCAGAATCGTATCTGGTGCAACGCATATCGCTGGCTGTTCAACGCGGAAACGCAGCCAGCATTATACGAGTAGGTACATTTGCACCAGGTGAGAGTCGAGGTGGGCTTTTTAATTTAGGTTTAATTTAAGTGTTAATTGTACATAATTTATTTTATTTTGTGTTTTGTTTTAGTATTATTTAATTTTATTTTTGTTTCATATTTTTGTTCTGTAACTGTTTTGTTTATGGTGTAAATAAAGTTTTATTTTTATTTACATCTGTAGTTTTGATAAACACATTCGTGTAATAATAAAAAAAATTACAAGATACATACGTAAATACATAAACTCACGCCTATTACCAACTGGGGTAAGCAGAGTCTATAGAATTCCATTTGCTTCGATCCTGACACACTTCTCCTGCTTCCTCCACATTCATCAATCGCTTCATACACGCACGCCGGTTCAGAGTAGATTGTACTAACCTTTTCTAAGGACATCTCCTGAGTTGTTTTCTGAATTCTGAGTTGATATTAAGCGGAATTTCCCGTCGCAAAATTCATGATGTTTTTGTGTTTTTTGAAATTATTTTCAATTTATACTTTTACGATGGAAAATTCCACTTGATATTAACTCAGAATAATGAGCTGAATCATCCTCCTCAGTATTTGTTACGACGTCGCTTACCTTTGACCCAGTCAAAGGCCTGAGGGTGCCCAGTTGGGCGCGAACCTCGGCTCAACCCACACTATTATTATTGCGTATGGCAGACAGAAACAAAACATCCTGGGTGGATCATATATCCAGCTGAAGCTCCCCTAACCAAGTCTCTGCCGCATCCGTCACACAATGCAGCCCGGCTATGCCACCTGGGAACCGGTGCAGAGGGCATTCGTTCACTATGTGAGATATGGTTTGATCCGGGTGACCACATTCACAGTATGGCGACTCCTTTAAGCCCCATTTATGTAGGTGATGGTTTGACTTTCCATGGTCCTACACCGGTTCAGTCGAGTCCAGATTTTTCGCTTGGGGTAAAAGCCAGGGACCTTATAGAAGAAGAAGTGACTTACATTCATTTTTCGGCGCTGGTGGTTTCCGGGTTGCCCAGTTGGTGCGAATGGAGCGTGAACCCAACCACTGCCCGTTCATGGCCGTGATCGCAGACTCCGCTTCCTGTGGAGAAGAATATATAAGATTAATTTATTTCACAGTTAGTTGTACAACACATTTAGGGTGGTATTAATAAACTAATCTCAGCTGAGACTGCCCTCAAGATCCTGCTCAAGTCTCTGTTTTTATATGAGAACTGTTACATTGACATGATCTTGAGGGCAGTCTCGAAGCTGAGAATACTACCTTTAGATACAATATCAAAAGGTAACAACATAAAAATATGATAGTCGAAAATTATAAGTTATACCTGTCATTTTCTTATCCGCCGAAAAGGAAACACACACACGTCAATTATAAGCACAAATCTAAAACAACCGTCTAAAAATTTTACATTGGCCAATAACCCGACAGAATTATGTCGACAGCACATGTCAAACGTTTTTGATTCGCCCGGGTTATTCATTATTTTACTCATTCTTCCTAAAATTAAGAGCTGTCAATCATCCGTCCCTTTCCTTTTCGGCGGTTAAGACATGACAAGTACTTAAGTATAAATTAAAATAAAATTAGATGGCGTCTGCAGGAATTAGCACCAATGTCATCATAGAAGAGAATAAATTAAAATAAAATGTCACAAGATAATAAATCAACACAATGTAATCCAGCAATTAATGTGTGTGTGAGTTTGTCAGTGTCTGTAATGTATGGGTTCTAGGGTTGATTGAGTTGGTAATCCACCTCACAACCCACACAATAGAAGAAGTGTCCTTACTGTTAAAGAGTTTTTACAACGGGAACATTTCCCTTGAACGTCCCATCACTAGTAAAGAACTGCAGTAAATATAATATTGCTAATTTGAATAGTCACAAGCCATTCAAATCGATTTTGAGGCCATAATTGGCGAGCGCGTCTCTGTAATTTGACTAAACTGTGTATTCTTCATCACCTGTTAGTAATCACTAGCTTCTACAAAAGACTGGGAGCCAATAAAAAGCATACAACACGTTCAGCTGTTAGTCCTCCAGGACATATCGTAAGATCCACTGGGAAGAGAGGAGTAGCTGTCTGATAACTGATGTTATTCAAATTCAAAAACATCTTTATTCAGTCTTCTCCTTCTTGTTCTATCGCGTGGGAAAAAACTTGCTGGGGCACGGGCCTTCCCTATGGATGGATAGGGAGATCGGGCCATAAACCATCACGCGGGCCCAGTGCGGATTGATGGTTATTAACGACTGCTAATGCAGCCGGGACTAACGGCTTAACGTGCCTTCCGAAGCACGGAGGAGCTCGAGATGAAAACTTTTTTTTTTGTGGTCACCCATCCTATGACCCGCCTTTGCGAAAGTTGCTTTACTTCAACAATCGCAGATCGAGCGTGTTAACCGCTGCGCCACCGAGCTAAACTAAATAAGGAAAAAACTTAAACAGCCTATATACGTCCCACTGCCGGGCACAGGCCTCTCCTCAATCAACCGGAGGGGATATGGAGCATACTCCACCACGCTGCTCCAATGCGGGTTGGTGGAGGTGTTTTTACGGCTAATAGCCGGGACCAACGGCCCAACTTTTTCGGACAATCAGGTGATTCAAGCCTGAAAAGTCCTTACCAAACAGAAGACAGACTCACAAAGTGATTTCGACAATGTCCCCATCGGGAATCGAACCCGGACCTCCAGATCATGAGCCTAACGCTCTAACCACTAGACCACGGAGGCTGTTAGTATGGGAAACCACTGCCATATTTTTCCTTAAATAGTAGCATGGAGAATGCTACACTGACAAGAGCGTGGCTCTTAAATTAGTGATGTGTTGAGATACTTACTGATTTTTTCAAAAACGATACGAATCCATATCCTTTTGATTTGAGGGTCTGAGGGTCCCTCACCACCCGGCAGTCCCTGTGAACAAACAAACAAACAGTATATCATCACTACATAGTATAAAACAAAGTCGCTTTTTCTGTTCCTATATCCCTATGTACGGTCACGAGCATTAATATGTATACACTTTGGTACCATGTCACATTAACTTTTTTGACAAATTGAACTGTAAGTGTCACTAAATGTCAAATATGTTAGTGCGACAGGGTCCTAAAGTGGGTACATTATATTGCTCATGACTGTACGCTTTAATCTTTAAAACTTTACTACATAGTATAAAAAAAGTCGCTTTTTCTGTCCCTATATCCCTATGTACGCTTAAAACTTTAAAACTACGCAACGGATTTTGATGCGGTTTTTTTAATAGATAGAGTGATTCAAGAGGAAGGTTTATATGTATAATAACATCCATTAAATAGTGGAGAAATACTGTTATTTCTGAGATTTTTAATGTGATGTCGTGAATAATTTCATTTTTTCCTCAGCATTGCACCCGAGCGAAGTCGAGGCGGGTCGCTAGTTTATTATAAACATCATAGAGTTCAAATAGGCTAGTTTCCAACTAGTCAAATCAACTTTTTACTAAACGTCATAATTTATAAACATCATTTTTACAAAACTGTAAGTGAATATTTTATTAAAAGTTCAAAATTTTCTTGCAAAATAAATATAAAAACATTGGTCGTGGGTAATTTATTCTTTACGAAATGGCAACGCAGGGCGGGATGACGTCAGTTTTTTTTTTTGTTTTGGTTTTCCCCGAAGGGAAAGGCAAAGGGAACTATGCCCATACAGCCATGTCTTACGTATTTTTTTTCTTGATGATTGATGAAATGATGAAAGATGATGATGATGAAACCTAAGCCCCCACCCTCGGAGTAGACTCCTACTCCGAACCCCAAACGAATTAACTCAAAAGTCCGCATAAACTTTCGAGTTATGAAGCGGCTTCCTGGCACGAAGCGAAAATAGGCAGATACATTTTGTTTATTGAATACTCCTATATAATAACACTCGCGAATGTCTTCCGACTAACTTAATGCGATCATTAACCACAAAACACCACTTCGTATTAATTATTTAGATTATTCAATGAAGAAAGCATGAATGACGTCAGCTGGGCTAACCTAATGTTAGCTGTCACTTTGAGCATACCAACAGGCTTAGCACCGTACGCGCGCGACTCTTTCTCGCCTCGACATACGTCACCCGTCACTCTCTCACAGTACTGCACAGAAAGAGACAGATGATCTCTGTCTGAGAAAGAGTCGCGTGTTTACGATGCTAAGCCCGCTGATTTTCTTTTATGTACCATGCCTGTGGAGCTCGGTGGCGCAGCGGTTAACGCGCTCGGTCTGCGATTGTTGAAGTTAAGCAACTTTCGCAAAGGCCGGTCCTATGGGTGACCACAAAAAAAAAAGTTTTCATCTCGAGCTCCTCCGTGCTTCGGAAGGCACGTTAAGTCGTTGGTCCCGGCTGCATTAGCAGTCGTTAATAACCATCAATCCGCACTGGGCCCGCGTGATGGTTTAAGGCCCGTTCTCCCTATCCATCCATAGGGAAGGCCCGTGCCCCAGCAGTGGGGACGTTAATGGGCTGATGATGAAGACCATGCCTGTATATAGCTGCGTAGACAAATAATCATTCCTCAAAAGTCTATTAAAAAAAATTACAATCCTTATCTCGAGTTCTAACAGCGCAAGGCAGTTACTTTTTACTACGTTCATTAAAATTTTATTTTCACTCTCAACCAACCCCTAGGCTAGAGTGAGATAGATGTACACTTGTAATGCATTAGACAGGGACAGTAATAGTGTTGATGTTCAGATTTTAATTTATTTTTGATGTCATTATGACTAACTAACACAATTACATCTTTCACCCATTATTATTCTGATCAAAATAAAGAGAAGCAATATTATGTAGCTGTTTTTTGACGTGACTTATTGTAGATTAACTACTTGGCCGGACAAATGGAGAGCGCTGAGGGCTCTCACCCGGTACAAAATTTAAGACAACAGGCCTGAGGGTGCCTAGTAGGACGCAAACATCGGTTCAGGGCGTCGTCTGATAGGAGGTATTGTATTATTATGTACTTTCTTTATTTCTTCCTAATTCTCTATGACCTGTCCACCGCGATAGGGATCGTCGGCGTGAGTATATCTGTCTACAATAGAATACAAGCGTAGGGCAAACAAAGTTAGCATACAATCCTATCTGCTCCATTGTATTGAAACTATTTCACTATTCAACTGTAGAAATGGTTACAAGTTTACAGTGGCAAATTGAATTCTTGTAATGCCTAGTTGTAATAGTATAGAAGTGTAGTACTAGGGCCCTGTGCTGGGAGGTTTTCTGGCCACGTCTTTCCCTCAGCGTTACAGATTCCGATGTGGTAGTAGTTTTACAGCTAGTTACATAATATGTAATTTAATTATGTTTGACGTTCAAAAAGCGCTAACTTTGTAAGCCAATTTTGAAAAATAAATATTTTTGAATTTTTTTTTTTTTGAGTACTGCGGCACGCTGGGTGGTGAGGATATGGTATCCCGACGTGCCGGCAGATTAGGGGAGTGATTGGTGTTAACGATGATAAAGAAGCAAGCAGTAAGCAGGAATATATACAGTTTATTAAAAACACTTCACAAACAGGATAGGAATATACATAGTCTCATGGCCTGACATACAATGTAAAAAAAAGTGAATGTGGTCTTTCAGGCCAGGGGAAAGCGACTAACCAATATCCCACCTGTAAAACTTTATGGAACGCCACTACGATGGGTGGATAAGTTTAAATATCTGGGTCATTTCGTTACCTCTGACCTGAAGGACGATTCAGACATAGAGAGAGAACGCAGGGCGTTGTCTGTCAGAGCGAACATGATAGCCCGCAGGTTTTTTTTTTTTTTTTTTTGTTTTTTTTTTTTTGACGTGACTTACTGTAGATTTGCCGCAGATGGCGTTAACTACTTGGCCGGACAAATGGGGAGCGCTGAAGGCTCTCACCCGGTACAA
This sequence comes from Pectinophora gossypiella, assembly GCF_024362695.1. Taxonomy (NCBI): domain Eukaryota; kingdom Metazoa; phylum Arthropoda; class Insecta; order Lepidoptera; family Gelechiidae; genus Pectinophora; species Pectinophora gossypiella. Next base: position 5,550,492 of record NC_065432.1, read on the forward strand.
CGCTTAAGACGACAGGCCTGAGGGTGCCCAGTTGGGCGCGAACCTCGGCTCAGGGCGTCGTCTGAGAGGAAAAATATTTGAAAGAATTAATCGACCCTAGTGGGTCGATAGCGATAAGCGCTGAATGAGGGAGCACGCAGGTTCGCACGTTGCTCCACCGAAGTAAAACTTACTCTTTTCCGAGCTTACTGTACCAACTTTTACACGGGCGCGCTGTGGGTCAATCATACGCAAAAACAGTATAACGCCCTGAGAGTTCAATATAATAACGCGTTTCGCGTGCTGGTGGGGCTGCCTCGTTTCTGTGGCGCATCAGGGATGTTTGCGGATGCAAGGATGGACTGCTTCTACACCATCATGCGGAAACGCAGCACATCACTGGTGCGCAGGGTGCGGGCCAGCCCCAGCAGCGTCCTGAGCGTGTTTGCGAGTAGGTTTGACTGTCAGTACATGCGCCATTGTTGTATGATGCATTTACTGACAAACAAAAACTACTAGTAACTTTAATTTTATTGTATTTTAATTTTGGTTTTAATTTGGATTTTTTTTTTTTTTTTAGAAGTAAGATGATTCCGTGCTTCGGAAGGCACGTTAAGCCGTTGGTCCCGGCTATTAGCCGTAAAAACACCTCCACCAACCCGCAGTCGAGCAGCGTGGTGGAGTATGCTTCATACCCCCTCCGGTTGATTGAGGGGAGGCCTGTGCCCATCAGCGGGACACGTGGAAAAATCAGCCCGGTTATCTGTCCTACAAAAAGTGTGACGCGAGCGAGCGCCTTTTTTTTGACGTGACTTATTGTAGATTTACCGCAGATGGCATTAACTACTTGGCCGGACAAATGGGGAGCGCTGAAGGCTCTCACCCGGTACAACTAAGACAACAGGCCTGAGGGTGCCCAGTTGGGCGCGAACCTCGACTCAGAGCGTCGTCTGTGAGGAAGGGCGGGCGCCGTTATGGGGACGTAAGTAGGCTAAGGCTAACTTGGGATTCAGGTCCCATTTTTTCCCTCACAAATTCACAATACGTGCCTAACTAAGTTAAGCGCTTGAAACTTTTAATTGGGTTACTTGGCAGTCCCAGGTTCGTTCCCAGTGGACCAACATTGTACATTATACATCTTTATGTAGTTATGTTTCAATGCCGCATTAGAATATAGTAGTAGGTGCTTGAATATCTTACGCATCATCATCCCTAATAGGGTGGGCACAGCCAAACCAAAACAAAGAAAATTAAGGACTTTTGAGTTTACATTTTAAATCGAAAAAAAATCTGACTCGGACGGGACTTGAACCCACAACTCTTGTCAAGCCGGGACGAGAGTGTTAACCATTACACCACCGGGTCCTCCGGGTGCTTATTTTTAGCCTCAGTATCCGGTCCACTAACCCAACCCAATAGCCTAGTTCTCTTTGTTCCCATAATCTACAATAGTCCTACACGAACCGGGGATTGTCTTTGGGTGCACTCCCATAGTGCATACAGGGATAATCGCCGGTTGGTGTCACATCACACTTAGATTAAATTGTCATAAGGGGCCTCTACGTGTTGGCTTCGGCCCCACGCACGCCTTCTAAAAGTCCGGGACTCCATAGTCCCGAGATATGAAAAAGACATAATAATAATAATATACGCTAACTTGGGTGAAAGGCATACTTACAATACAAGGAATAAAAATAAAATTGTTGTTCAAAATTCTAGATTAAGTAAATTAAATTCATCTTTTTTGGGGTTATGTATACGTTTTTACAATAAAATACCAGATAATATTTTAAATTTGTCAGAGAACAAATTTAAAGCTCACGTGAAGCTTACTTTATGTAAAAAAGCCTATTATAAGATTAATGATTACCTAAATGATAGAAATGTCTGGTATTGAATGTGTTCCTCTAGTTATTAAATAACTTGTAATGTACCCTCATTGATTTAAAAGATGTGTTGCTGTTGCAGTTTCTTGTCATTTCTTCTCATCAGCCATAACACCTTGCGAAATGACGTAAATTCAAAAATGTTACATTGACCTTCAACAAGTTTATCCATGATAATTACGTTGAATAAATGATTCTGATTCTATAAAAGTTTATTTAGTTAAAACCTACGACACATATACATTTACAACATTAAAATATACACACATCAATATTAAGTTGGAAAACATAAAGGTATATGGGTGCTGCAGCTCACCAAAAAGGCCAGGGTTCAGTGAAAATTTACCCAGAGGGCAACACTGATTCTCAACCCACGCCGATCGGTTATTCGTATGTTTATGTCCTTTGTATATTATGTCGTTGTGCAATAAAGTATTATTGATTTGATTTTGATTGGATGTTTTCCTTCACAGAAAATCATTGGTTTAGGCCTGTCCTGGGATTCAAACCGACCTCAACGTGAGAGTGAAGCGTCCTCCATCTGAGCTACCACGGCTCATAATAATAACAGTGCGGTTAAAAAGGCCACATCGCAGCAATTCATCTAACAAAGTAATGTTGCAATTTGACATTTGCGCATATAAAAGTAAGTGCGCAATGCAAACAAATGTCAAATAGCAATATTGCTTTCTTAGATGAATTGCTTCTGTGTGGCTATTTTAACCTCTCTGTACGCTTTGCATGGTAACCACGTCGCGCACCGCGCGAATTATATCGAGGCCTTCGACCAATAGCCGTTTGACGTTTGATTGGTCGAAGCGATCAATGTGATTGGCGCCGCGCGCGACGCGGTTGTCATGCAGACCCGGCAGGGAGTTTAAAATGGCCACATCGAAGCAATTCATCTAAGAAAGCAATATTGCAATTTGACATTTGCGCATATATATAAAAGTAAGTGCGCTATGCAAAACGAGTGTCTAACAGAAAGCTCGATGAGGTGTGGGTACTTAGTTCATCTTGTATTGGATGTACCTCTGACTACCCCACAACGGTACCATTTGTGGCCATTTTAACCCCCCAGGCAATGCAATTAATTACAGCAACAATATTTTTGTGGGTTTATTCAAATAATTTATACTTGGGAATGACTTTTACTAATAAAAACTGGATGTATGTTGGTCTGACACGCACGGTCTGGCGTGAAAGTATGTTATATTACTATGCCTACAAGGTGTGGACCCCGTTAATGATCTCATACGGCACGATACGAAGTAAAAAACTATACTTATTAAAAAAACTATACAGGGTGTTAGTGACGTCGTAACGAAAACTTTGAGGGATGATTGAGACCATGATTCTGAGTTAATATCAAGTGGAATTTCCCGTCGGAAAAGTCATGAAAATTTTAGTGTCTATTTTTAATTACTTATTTTGAGTTTCATACTTTTGCGACGGAAAATTCCATTTGATATTAACTCAGAATCATGGTCTGAAACATCCCCCTTGGTAATCATCTCCCTAGCATTATCCAGTTTTTGAAGATTTGACAGGTCCGATTTTTTACAGAAGCGACTGCCTGTCTGACCTTCCAACCCGCGAAGGGAAAAACCAGCCCAATACAGGTTAGGTTACACTACTCCGAAAATGCGTTTCTTGGGAATGTGGGATTCCTCACGATGATTTCCTTCACCGCTGAGCACGTGATAATCATTTATGACCCAAACATGAATTCGAAAACAAATTCGACAATCATTGGTTTAGGACTGTGCTGGATTCGAACCTGCGGTCTCAAAGTGAGAGGCAAGCGTTCTACCAACTGGGCTACCACGGATTTTCATCCCCCTAAGTATATAACTATGGCTTCAGAACCCAAGACATGTTATTCATATTTCTTTTCGTCAAAGTTGTGTTTTTTTTTTGTGTGGAAGTATCCATTGTTCACTTGTAGTGTGTCCATAAGTTTTTGGCTAAAATTCAAGTTACATTTCTTTGCATGGTACTATTTGTACTCTCTCTACATCTCACTATTTGGTCGGACATTTGGGACATTTGTGATCCCTAGTTTGGTTAGGACATTACAGACTGATCACCTGATTGTTCGGAAGTAAGACGATCCGTGCTTCGGAAGGCACGAGCTTTCTGTTAGACCAACGTGATAGGTGAGCCGTATCGCCGTCTATAATGGTCGAGCCAACTGTGTTACTTAGTGAATACAATATATATTTTTAAATAAAAAAAAAAACACATATTAAACCCTATTATTTTATTTCACCCTAAGGTTGCCTGGTAGAAATTGCTGTTTAGCAATAAGGCCACCTATAATGCTTATTTTTATTCGTATGTTTATGTCCTGTGTATATGTCGTTGTGCAATAAAGTATAATTGTTTGATTGAAATTAAATTAAAAATGATGTATGTTGTGTGTGTATGAAACGATTGATGAATGTGGAGGAAGCAAGAGAAGTGTGTCAGGATTAGCGTTAAATTATTTCGTTTTTATACAAGTTTTATTCGAAAATTTCAAGAAAAATAAATATGAAATATTTCATGTTTTTATGAATAAAACGAAAAGAACCGGAAAAATAGGAAAGAAACGGAAAAGTATTAATGTTTTTAGAAGAATATTTTTATTATATTTTGGAGGGTAGAATGTTTTTTTCTTGTTTTGTTGTCATACGCTCATTCCGACCCACAGATACTTAGTTCATGTCAAGCACGCACTACTGCAATAATTACATGTACTTACCTAATTTTAATAGTTAGGTACTTTTTAGTCTTAATGAATAATTTTAACAATTCACGTGCTAGTATACGTTCGATCAAATTTACATTTAATGCAATCTAAATCATTTGAATTTGAGCCTTGTAATACTGGTTCTTCAGAAAGCGACGGTGACTTTGTATCTGATTTGTGAGCAAGATAGAAATACAATATACTTACATTATTGTTTTTAAAAATTGCTGATTATAACTTGTTTTTTTCAATCGTTTTTTTCTAATTTGTCGAATTAAACGGCGAAAATTCATTAAATACCCGTTTTTTTCCTAAGGTTTTTTCTGATATATTTCAATGTAACAAACAAATAAAACGGTAAAAAAAGAACTAACGTTTTTTTCACCGAAAAAAAAAACAATTTGTTTCTTTCGGAATTTTCAACGCTAGTCAGGATCGAAACGAATGGAATCCGATAGTCTCTGCTTACCCCGGTGGGAAATTGACCGATGGACGTAATATACGATCCCGACGAAAAATAAAATTGCTATTCAAAATTCTAGATTAAGTAAATTAAATGTATACGTTTTTACAATAAAATACCAGACAATATTTTAAATTTGTCAGAAAATAAATTTAAAGCTCACGTGTAGCTTACTTTATGTAAAAAAGCTTATTATAAGATTAATGATTACCTAAACGATAAAAATCTCTGGTATTGAATGTGTTCATTCATCATTGATTTAAAAGATGTGTTGCTGTTGCAGTTTCTTGTCATTTCTTCTCCTCAGCCATAACACCTTGCGAAATGACGTAAATTCAAAAATGTTACATTGACCTTCGACAAGTTTATCCATGATAATTACGTTGAATAAATGATTCTGATTTCTGACGACCCGATTACTCTAGCCATAGAGGCGGCCAATCAGCTCGCGACACCAAACACTTCAGAACCCCGATACCGACCCCGCGTGGTCGACGATTTCCCTCATTCAGCGCTTATCGCTATCGACCCACTAGGGTCGATTAATTCTTTCAAATATTCTTCCTCTCAGACGACGCTCTGAGCCGAGGTTCGCGCCCAACTGGGCACCCTCAGGTCTGGTGTCTTAAATCTTTGTACCGGGTGAGAGCCCTCAACGCTCCCCATTTGTCCGGCCAAGTAGTTAATGTCAACTGCGGCAAAAATGTGTGTGTGTTTCAAGTGATGTCGAATCCGCTCCCAGTGTGACTGCACCCTATTGGCGACGGTCCAACCGAAATATCTCACTTTTCCAGTAATGTTTGCATCAGTATATGGGTTTTTTGTTTTGCTTTCTTATTCATGTCGTATATATATCAGTGGGTAAGTGTAGTGGAAACAGTCTCCAAGATTCTTTATAATATTTTATAGAATATTTACTTTAGTAGCTTACCCACGGTATAGAAGAATGAATCAGAATCATTTATTCAACGTAATTATCATAGATAAAGTGGGCAGTATTACGGGTCACTGCCCACTCAACAAGCACCTATTTAACTTAGGGATACCGGACAGCCCACTTTGCAGAGGCTGTCTGGACGCAGAAGAAACTGCCCCCCATGTAATCCTGGAATGCACGGGAGTGTCAGCACAACGGGTAAAAATCCTCAAAGGAATGGGGTCGCTCCGCGAAGCCTGTGAAAACCCCAGGAGGCTTCTGAGCTTCTGGAAGGAGATAGGTTGGCTTACGTAGTCAACAATTACACGCATAATGGGCCATCTTAGAGTCTAAATGCGGAAAACAGAGCCCACTAACATAACATACATAAACATAGATAAACTTGTCGAAGGTCAATTACTTCTATAACCTCACAATTTATTATTACATAAGGATTCGAACGGGAAATGGCCCAGATTCCTGCAGACACCTTCAAATTTTACTTTAAGTTATACCTGTCATCTTCACGTTGGAGTTATAGGTATAGAAATCAGAATCATTTATTCAACGTAATTATCATGGATAGCTTGTTGAAGATCAATTTAACATTTTTGAATCTACGTCATCTCGCAAGGTGTTATGGCTGAGGAGAAATGACAAGAAACAGCAACAGCAACATACATCATAAACAGCCTATATACGTCCCACTGCTGGGCACAGGCCTCCCCTCAATCAACCGGAGGGGATATGGAGCATACTCCACCACGCTGCTCCAATGCGGGTTGGTGATGGTATTTTTACGGCTATTAGCCGGGACCAACAGCTTGACGTGCCTTCCGAAGCACGGAATCATCTTACTTTTTCAGACAATCAGGTGATTCAAGCCTGAAAAGTCCTTACCAAACATAGGACAGTGTCACAAAGTGATTTCGACCATGTCCCCATCGGGAATCGAACCCGGACCTCCAGATCGCGAGCCTGACGCTCTAACCACTAGACCACGGAGGCTGTTTAGGTACTGCATTCGTTGCAACAGCATCGCATCTTTTAAATCAATGTAGGTATACATTAGAATTAATTTGATAACTAGAGAAACACATTTAATGTATTTTAATTTTGGTTTTAATTTTGATTTTAATTTTTTTTTTAAGTGTGTAATTAATGAATGTAATATGGACCATCATGTCTGAAATAAATGATTTTTGATTTGATTTGATTTTAATACCAGACATTTTTATCATTTAGGTAATCGTTCTATACTCATTACTCTTTCTTTACCCTTCTTCTTATCGTGTGGATTGTGAGGTGAAAGCCTCATTAACCCTGGAGTCAGGGATAGTACTGAGCCGCCAAAGGCCTGTGACATAACTCATGTAACGACTACACACTTACATCAGTAAGTATTAACCGGGACCAACGGCTTAACGTGCCTTCCGAAGCACGGATCATCTTCCTTTCGGACAATCAGGTAATCAGCCTGTAATGTCTTAACAAAACTAGGGATCGCAAGGTTATTTTTTGTGATATATCCCCACCGGGATTTGAACCCGGGGCCTCCGGATCGTGAGTCCAACGCTCAACCACTGGATAAAAATCAACTTCATACTCAATCCAAATTGTCGTATGAATACTTGCGAATCTGCCCACCCCAGTAGAGACTACAGGCGTGAAATTATGTGTGTATGTATAGCGTTTCTACCCCCTTGATCAAACTATACGATCTAAATTGTAACCCGGAAACAATTTCATAGTTATTTCGTTATCGTCTGGTGGCCAAAAGCAAATAACCAAGCCGGAAATGGCTTGAATCAGGGGGGTTTTCAAGCCGTTTATTAAGCCATTAAGCCGATACGGCGTGGGTTGTTAAGCCTAAATTGGTTTTAATAAACTTTTTCGTTGCAATATTGTATTATAAAATATAATTCGACGAACACTGAAGTCGACTTAATGAGAATGAATTCATGTTTGGATAAGTAATTGATTATCACGTGGTTTTCAGGATTTGTGCCCGGTTAATGAAAGAAAGAAAGAAACGTTTATTTAAAGGGACACCACAGTAACAAATATAAAATAAATAACAAATATATAATATAAAACACGGAGTAACATATAACTTACAATCAAACACATAAACTTGCCCCCTATTACATGGGATATCGCCTTCCATAAATGTGTGTTAGTACTAAACATAGATTATCATCATCATCAGCCCATAAACGTCCCCACTGCTGGGGCACAGGCCTTCCCTATGGATGGATAGGGAGATCAGGCCTTAAACCACCACGCGGGCCCAGTGCGGATTGGTGGTTATTAACATACATAGATTATAATAATACCAAATTACTCAAATAGTGAGTGCAGCTTTCACTAACACAGTTGTCTCGACCATCATAGACGGCGATATGGCTCACCTATCACGTTGGTCTAACAGAAAGCTCAGTGAGGCGCGGGTACTTAGTTCATCTTGTGGTAGACGTGCATATAAGTACCCCAAATGGGATAAAGTCGGGTGTTTTTATATGAATTAATAATTTCTATTAGTATATGGTGTTAGCGACATCTCGTAACGAATACTCAGGGGATGATTCAGACCATGATACTGAGTTGATACATACATAAACAGCATATATAAGTCCCACTGCTGGGCACAGGCCTCCCCTCAATCAACCGGAGGGGGTATGGAGCATACTCCACCACGCTGCTCTACTGCGGGTTGGTCGAGGTGTTTTTACGGCTAATAGCCGGGACCAACGGCTTAACGTGCCCTCCGAAGCACGGAATCATCTTAATTTTTCGGACAATCAGGTGATTCAAGCCTGAAAAGTCCTTACCAGACAAAGGACAGTCTCACAAAGTGATTTAGACAATGTGCCCATCGGGAATCGAACCCGGACCTCCAGATCGTGAGCCTATCGCTCTAGCCACTAGACCACGGAGGCTGTTGAGGCACTGAGTTGATATCAAGTGGAATATCTCGTCGCAAAATTCATGATTATTTTTGTATTTTTTCAAAATCATTTTCAATTCTACACTTTTGCGATGGAGAATTCCACTTGATATTAACTCAGGATGTTGAGTGGAATCATCCCCCTCAGTGTTGGTTACGATGGCACTTACTTACTTTTTTTTTTAATGATGAATGTGTTAACTTAATGCAATAAATGAATAAATAAATAACTTACGAAATTTCTCCGAAGGGCGCGAAGGCGTCTCTTAAGCTTTGCGTTTCAATTTCAGGACTCAAATCGCCGACGAAGATGTGGTAGTGTTCTGAAACAACAAAACAATAATTAATCAAATCTTTTTTTTTTTGACGTGACTTATTGTAGATTTGCCGCAGATGGCATTAACTACTTGGCCGGACAAATGGGGAGCGCTGAAGGCTCTCACCCGGTACAACGTTTAAGACAACAGGCCTGAGGGTGCCCAGTTGGGCGCGAACCTCGGCTCAGGGCGTCGTCTGAGAGGAAAAATATTTGAAAGAATTAATCGACCCAAGTGGGTCGATAGCGATAAGCGCTGAATGAGGGAAATCGTCGACCACGCCGGCGGGGTCGGTATCGGGGACCTAACAATAATCAAATCAACTAACAAGTAAATATACGACATAATTATCATCATCATCATCCCTCTAGCATTATTCCGTTTTTCACAGGGTCCGCTTACCTAGCCTGAAGATTTGACAAGTCCGGTTTTTTAGAGAAGCGACTGCCAGTCTGACCTTCCAACCCGCGAAGGGAAAACCAGCCCAATACAGGTTAGGTCACATACCTCCGAAAATGCATTATACATATATACATGCAGATAGTTCCAGCCCTTTGCTGTCCGCATCAAAAATGAACAGGTAAAAAGTAATAAAATGATGAAAGGTGATGACGATGAAGGATGAAACCTAAGCCCCCACCCTCGGAGCAGACTTCTACTCCGAACCATAAACTAATTACCTCAAAAGTCCGCATAAACTTTCGAGTTATGAAGCGGCTTCTTGGCACAAAGCGAAAATAGATAGGTACACTTTGTTTATTTAATATTCCGATAAAAAAAACACTATTGCGAATGTTTTCCGACTAATTTAATGCGATCATTAACCACAAAACACCACTTCGTATTAATTATTTAGATTATTCAATGAAGAAAGCAACCATGACCTTCAGGTTTCCACCAAAAAGTAGGTATGCTCAAAAGTGACAGCTAACATTACAAGGTTAGCCCAGCTGACGTCATCTCACCCTGTGTTGCCATTTTGTAAAAAATAATCTACCCACTACTAATGTTTATAATGAGGTTCTTTCCAATCGGCGTTCCCCAAAAACACGATAGATGGCGTTGTTAAGCTTTTTCTTCGTTTAAACCTCTAATTACATGGATAACAGACATACTTAATACATCTTTTATCTTTGTATTTTGGTTTAAATGATAACCCTTTTTATTACACCAAGGTACATATCACTTTCACCCATTATTATTGTGATCAAAATAAAGAGAAGCAATATACAGTGAAACCTGGTTAAGTGAGACATCAAGGGACCTGCAATGTCGTTTCACTTATAGAGGTATTCCACTTACCCAGTGTCTCAGATATACAGGTATAAATAAATATCTGTCTCATTTACAGAGGGTTCCATTAATAGAGGTGAGAATACAGGTTATTTCAGTTATAACAGGTGCGATCATTAAATAAAATAACGTGTTATGTATTTTTCAAATAAACATCTGTATGATAGTAAAGCGAAACTAAAAATGAAGGTAATTGAAGCATAAAAGGAGATCATCGGCTCTCCATACTTTGGCCGGCCCAAATTCGAAAGTGCCGGCCAGAGAAAAAAAATGTGTCGAACCTTTCGAGAACATTTCTGTGAACATTTTTTACTATGACACAAAACGTGTATGACCATTAGTTTGGCTTTAATTGGATTTTAAAAATCTCGATTTTTCATACATTTTGTAAAAAAATATATTATGTCCGTTGGGAATAAAAGGGATACAGGCGTATTACAAAGGACCGTTAGAACATTTATTAGTATGGCGCCAAACTTCTATGACCATTATTTTGACGTTTATTGGACTTTCCGTTTTGGTTAATATGTTAAAATGCCGGCCATCGAATTAAATACGTCAAATCTGTCTAATAGTTGCTTCTCAATATTTTTTAATATGACATCAAATATCTATGACCATTATTTTGACTTTTATTGGAATTTACGTTTTAGTTCAAATGTGAAAAGTGCCGACCACCAAAAATACCATGTTGAGAGCATCGAGTAGATGCCTGTTAACATTTTTTTCTATAGCGCCAAACGTGTTTGACCATTAGTTTGCCTTTTATTGTATTTTAAAAATCTTGATTTATTTTTTGTTTTGTTTAAAAATAAAGTGCTTTAGGCAAAACTTGCGGTACGGCGGATTACAAAGAACCTTAAGAACATTTAATAATCTGGCGCAAAACATTTTTGACCATTATTTTGACTTTTATTCGTCTCTCTTTCCGTTTTGGTTCAAATGGGAAAATGTCAGCCAGAGAAACAAAATAAGTTAAATCTTTTGGTAAACAACTTGAAACGTATTTTTTTACTATATTACCAAATATCGACTTTGGCTTTTATTAGACTTTTGAAAAAAAAAACTTTTTTTATATACATTTTAACAATGACAACAAGCAGAGCTTTCCCTATGACTAGTTATTAGTCAGATAAATACTTTGGGTTTTGTTTTATGTGTTGTTAGGTGAACTTCTATATTAATACTATCTGATTTTAGATATGACGTTGGCTGTAGTTTTTGCATTCGACTCAACGTTACGGCCTAAGTTTAGGTCGAATTATGGTATTGATTCATCTTGACCGTAGATGGTTACCACCCTCCAAAGGTAAGCTTGCCATCTAGTGACGAAACTCGTATTTTGGCATGACGTCTGAAGTAGCTGTTAGGGAAGACAGGAGTCGGGCAGTTGTACTTTGCATGTATGCCGATCACAATGTCCTGGTGCTACTCGGCCGACATAGCATCGTACCTCACTTTTCTTAAAAAAAAAATAAGCTTCTAAAGCGTGTATCACCATCAGGTGAGATAGTGGTCAAACGAAAACCTATTTTTGATTAATAAAAATGTGTCCAAAGACGACCACGATATTACGCCTTTACCTGCATTATCGCCAGATAAAACTTTTTTCGCCAAAGTGTAGGTATCTATGAAAACTCCAGACTTTTGAGAAATCTAATTGAGTTCAAAATAGTGGTCATAGACGTTTAATGTCATAGTAATAAACATTCTGACGATCCTTTAAATAACGCGCCTGTCATATTTTATATTATAACAAAATAAATCAAGAATCGAGATTTTAAAAATCCAACAACAGCCAAACTAATGGTCATACACGTTTATTGTCATAGTGAATAATGTTTACAGGTATCTTCTCGATAGTTTTGACATGTGTTTTTGCTGACCGGCACTTTTCACTTAGAAACTAAAACGTAAAGTCCAATAAAAGCCAAAATAATGGTCATAGACGTTTGGTGCCATAATAATAAATGGTCAAAGGGATAAGTTTTAACGGGATATACCAATATTGTTTCTTGGCCGGCACTTCACATTTTCACCAAAATGTATGAAAAATACAAGTTTATTTTTTAATTCGAATAAAACCAAAAATATTGACGCTACGGCTTTGGTGCCATAGTAATAAATGCTCAGATGGATAAGTTCTAAGGATATATACCATTATTGTTACTTGGCCGGCACTTTACATTTTCACGAAAAATGTATGAAAAATACAGTTCTTTTAATTCGAATAAAACCGAAGATATTGACCCTACAGCTTTGGTGCCATAGTAATAAATACTTAGACGGATAAGGTCTAACGGAATATAGCAAAATAATTTTTTGGCCGGCACTTTGACTTCTGGGCCGAAATCCGATGATCTCCTTTGTACTTACGTACTTGGAATTACGTATGGAATTTGTGGGTAGAATAAGAATGAGTAAACAAACAATGTTATCTCAGTTACAGAGGTTTAAGCATATAAAATTTACTCGCTGTCTCAGTTATAGAGATAACTATGACGATAAATCGAAAGAACGAATCCCAGATATAGAGGCTTACCTCGTCCCACTAACAGAGGTAACTCAGTGCCAAAGTGTTGGGACCTCAGCATGAGTTCCAGTTATGGAGGTTTCTCACTTATCCAGGTCCCACTTAACCAAGTTTCACTGTATTAACATCATTCTATACATAATGTGATCCAAATATCAAGCAGCAATTATTTTTATATGCGTCTGCCAATAGATTGCATTTTTGAATAATTATGTATCTCAGTAATGAGAAAATAGGTAATTATCGCGTTAAAAGCGAACAACGCCATCTATCGTGTGTTTGGGGAATGTCGATTGGAAAGGCCCATATTAACTTTACAAGGCATATTTTGTGTGTCAATGACCCCCGACTCCTGCAGATACCTCCTAATTTTATTTTAAGTTATACCCGTCATTTTCTTCTCCGCCGAAAAGGAAAGGGATGGATGATTGACCTTTTTTAAGAACCAGGATGTCTTTTAAAATCGAAATTGTTTTTTAGAATAGAATAATATTTATTTATCAAAAATGCACCAGGAAAACTTCCGGCCAAGTAGTCCATGCCTTATCTTATCTTATTTAGCCTATACGATCCCACTGCTGGTCAAAGGCCTCCCCCTGATTTTTCCACTCCTCTCGACTTTGCGCGATCTCCGGCCAATCCTTGCGATAAGCATTGAGGTCGTCACACCATCTTTTACGCGGTCTGCCTCGACTTCTAAGCCCGCCCTGAGGTATCCAGTGAGTAACGACTCGTGCCCACCGCTCCGGATGCATCCGACAAACGTGTCCGGCCCAGTCCCACTTCAGTTTGGCGGACTTTTTCCCTACATCAGTGATACCCGTTTTGGAGCGCAGTGTAGTAGTCCATGCCATCTGTGGCAAATATATTTTTATGAAACCATTATGTATGTACGTAAAAATGTATCTCTCCTTCCAAAAAAACTGTGAAAAGCATACTTACAATACAAGAAATAAAAATAAAATTGCTATTCAAAATTGTAGCAGTAAATTAAATTCATCTTTTTTGGGGTTATGTATACGTTTTTACAATAAAATACCAGATAATATTTTTAATTTGTCAGAAAATAAATTTAAAGCTCATGTGAAGCTTACTTTATGTAAAAAGGTTATTATAAGATTAATGACTACTTTACCTAAATGATAAAAATGTCTGGTATGGAATGTGTTCCTCTAGTTATTAAATAACTTGTAATGTACTCTCATTCATTTAAAAGATGTGTTGCTGTTGCAGTTTCTTGTCATTTCTTCTCCTCAGCCATAACACCTTGCGAAATGACGTAAATTCAAAAATGTTACATTGACCTTCAACAAGTTTATCCATGATAATTACGTTGAATAAATGATTCTAATTTCTGATAGAATAAGTCACGTAAAAAAAACACTTAATCTCATTTATTGTATTTGTATGGATTATCGGTAACTACGAGTAACACAATAAAACAGACACCAGGAACACACAAAGAAAACAGATAGTACAGGTAAGCTTATCTCTAAACAAAGAGATCTCTTCCAGCGCTCAGCTTGACGAGAGAGACGTATAAAATATGTGTTGCTAGACATAAAAAAATATTAAAAAATACAATGTACTTTTATGTTGACGTCGTCTGAAGTCCATAAATTAAAAAAATATATTTAAACGGCTTTAAATCAGACGTCACTAACACCCTTACTTCGCCGGATAATCCCCCTAGCATTGTCCCGTTTTTCACAAAGTCCGCTTACCTAACCTGAAGATTTGACAGGTCCGGTTTTTTACAGAAGCGACTGCCTGTCTGACCTTCCAACCCGCGAAGGGAAAACCAGCCCTATACAGGTTAGGCATTTCTCGAGAATGTGGGTTTCCTCACGATGTTTTGCTTCACCGCTGAGCACGTGATAATCATTTATGATCCAAATATGAATTCGAAAACAAATCCGACAATCATTGGTTTAGGCCTGTGCTGGATTTGAGCCTGCGACCTCAAAGTAAGAGGCAAGCGTTCTACCAACTGTGCTACCACGGGTCCCATTTTCTTCTTCTATCGTGTGGGTTGTGAGGTGAATTACCAACCTCATTAACCCTGGTATCAGGGTTACTACTGAGCCACCAAAGGCCACTGACATGACTCATATAACGACTACGTACTTACATCAGTAAGTAGTAACCGGGACCAACGGCTTAACGTGCCTTCTGAAGCACGGATCGTCTTACTTTCGGGTGATCAGCCTGTAATGTCCTAACCAAACTAGGGAACCACAAAGTAATTTTTGTGATATGTCCCCACCGGGAATCGAACCCAGGACCTCCGGATCGTGAGCCCACTGCACAACCACTGGACCACAGAGGCCGTTACGGGTTCCATTAACGATAAAAAAATATTTAGGTTATAGTATATATATGTACGACCTACTTACGAGTTACTACTGTCACAATTGCATGGAATGCCCCGGATGGGTCGAATTATTCATATTTCCTACCTCAGCTAGCCCTGGAATCGAATTACGTTACAAATTTACCTAAAAGCCTGTCCCGGGAGGCGCTGGCATTCCAATAGGGATGTGCTGAAACCGGTAACCAAATTTTAGTTACCGATAATCACTACATAGTATAAAACAAAGTCGCTTTTTCTGTCCCTATATCCCTCATCATCATCATCATCAGCCGTACGACGCCCACTGCTGGGCATAGGCCTCCCCCAAGGATCTCCACGACGATCTCTCCCTATATCCCTATGTACGCTTAAATCTTCAAAACTATGCAACGGATTTTGATGCGGTTTTTTTTAATAGATAGAGTGATTCAAGAGGAAGGTATATATTGTCGTAAATAATTTCATTTTTTCTCAGCATTGCACCCGAGTGAAGCCGGGGCGGGTCGCTAGTTCTTCTTCTATCGTGTGGGTTGTGATGCGGATTACCAACCCCATTAACCCTGGTGTCAGGGTTATTACTGAGCCGCCATAAGCCCCTGACATGACTCATGGAACGATTACGTACTTACACCAGTAAGTAATAACCGGAACCAACGGCTTAACGTGGCTAGTCGCTAGTTTACCAATAAAGATAAAATTTCAATCGAGAAAAAAAATACTCGGAATGGACTTGAACCTGTATTGTCAAGCCGGAATGAGCGTGTTAACCATTACACCACCGGGTCCTACTTTTTTATCTCGTTTTCGATTTAAATTGTCTCGTTGTGAGTTTCTCTGAGTTGAGGAGCTCGGTGGCGCAGCGGTTAACGCGCTTGGTCTGCGATTGTTGAAGTTAAGCAACTTTCGCAAAGGCCGGTCATAGGATGGGTGACCACAAAAAAAAAGTTTTCATCTCGAGCTCCTCCGTGCTTCGGAAGGCACGTTAAGCAGTGGCTGCATTAGCAGGCGTTAATAACCACCAATCCGCACTGAGCCCGCGTGATGGTTTAAGGCCCGATCTCCCTATCCATCCATATGGAAGGCCCGTGCCCCAGCAGTGGGGACGTTAATGGGCTGATGATGATGATGATGAGTTTCTCTAATCACGCATGAGTGCTACAAACGACCTCTGTGGTCCAATGGTTGAGCGTTGGGCTCACGATCCGGAGGTCCTGGGTTCGATTCCCGGTGGGGGCATATCACGAAAATCACTTTGTGATCCCTAGTTTGGTTAGGACATTACAGGCTGATCACCTGATCGTCCGGAAGTAAGAAGTAAACCCGGTAAATTCAAAAATATCTTTATTCAGTAGGTAACATAGTTGCACTTTGAATCGTCAATTTTTACATAACGAACGTCTCATCCGCCTAAAACTACTGCAGCTTCCCACAACCTGTATAGCCAGGGAAAAGCAGCTGCAAGAAAAACCTCGGCAACTGTCCCATCACTAGTGAGAGGTAACAGAATTTCTAATAGAATCATCGCCTGATCAAGGAGTGCAAATTGGATATGTGAATATGTAATATTCTTACATAACATCCTGAACCTATTGATAGTTGTCTCTGTCGCACTCGTTGGTATCATGGGCTAGCAATGGCGGCTTGTCATAGGATTGAGCATACGTGCGGGCTTAGCACCGTAAGCGCGCGACACTTTCTCGCCTCGACATTCGTCGCCCGTCACTCTCTCACAGTACTGCACAGAAAGAGACAGATGATCTCTGTCGAGGCGAGAAAGAGTCGCGTGCTTAAGATGTGAAATGTAAATAAATAAATGGCATAAGAAGACCAGTGGGCTTAGCATCAAATTCAAATTCAAATTCAAAAATATCTTTATTCAGTAGGTAACATAGTTACACTTTGAATCGTCAATTTTTAAATAACGAACGTCTCATCCGCCTAAAACTACTGCATCGTAAGCACGCGACTCTTTCTCGCCGCGACAGAGATCATCTGTCTCTTTCTGTGCAGTACTGTGAGAGAGTGACGGGTGACGTATGTCGAGACGAGAAAGAGTCGCACGCTTACGGTGCTAAGCCCGCACGTATTCTCAATCCTATGACAAGCCGCCATTGCTAGCCCAATTGATGACGTAAGTGTTACCATTCAATTGGTATCTCCAACATTCCAAGGACGTAAATTTTAGTATTGAAAATTAAATGAATTACTGACTAATGTATTTAATTACTATTACTTGTCACATATATGAAAATCATCAAAACTGTACGTAAATATTTTACTAAAAGTACAAAATTTCCTTGCAAACTAAATTAAAAACATTGGACGTGGGTATTTTTTTTTTTACGAAATGGCAACGCAGGGTCGGATGACGTCAGATGGGCTAACCTTGAAATGCTAGCTGTCAGTTTTGAGCATACCTGGTCTTCTTATACCATGGTTGGTATATCTATTACCTATCTCTTTCTAGCGTGTGAAGGCATCTTTGTTAATAATGCGTGAGCTTTTTGGGATGTATCAATAATAGTAGGTGTTATATGCTCAAATGTCAAACTGCCATATTGCTTTATTAGATGAATTGCTTCGATGTGGCCTTTTTAAACTCCTGGTTTGGATATAACAGACTGATCCCCCGATTGGCCGAAAGTAAGATGATCCGTCCTTCGGAAGATACGTAAAGTCGTTGATCCTGGGTTCCTAGCCCAAAACACCTACACCAACCCGCAGTGTAGCAGCGTGAAGTATGCTCCATACCCCCTCCGGTTGTTTGAGGAGAGGCCTGTGCCCAGCAGTGGGACGTATATAGGCTGTTTATTTGATAAAATAGAACGTATTTTACTTTTCACCATAAGGTTCATCATATCCATCTTTGGACTTCGTATCAACAGTGGCTGCAAGTTGTCTTTGATTACTTGTGGCTCTGCCCACCCCATTAGGGATTACGGGCGTGAGTTTATGTATGTATGTATGTATGTATTTTACTTTTATTCGCAACGGAACCCCAAAAACCTCATTCTGAATGAAGCCAACAGAAAATTAATTTATTTCAAAGGAAAGCCGAATGTGTTAAAAGAAATTCACAGGATTAAATGTAGTTCGTAATACAAAGAGTTAAAGTCTATTTGGTTTTTAATTTCCTGAGTGAAGTATTGTTGGAGAAAAATATGTGGAAATGTAGACTGTTGGAATGGTTTAGTATTATTAAAGTAGAACATAGCCCAGTTAGTTTTTGTACTAAAGTCATAGACTGAAACTCAAAAAGATATAGGTGTTACGGACTGCTGAGAAAGTGAGGTTGTGGCCGAAGATAATTCGCACAACAGTCACAAGTAGCGAGTTACCATCTGCGGGAGTCGCGGCGGGGGGCGGCGCGGAGAGCGACGATGCGATTGGCCGTGTGAATGCGCGCAAGACCCACTAGTTGCGAACCCGCAAATTCTAATAAGACTCCGACTGGAATCGGCATACGACACTTCTCATTTTGCACTTGATTTTTATTGTCTTTTTACCCATTGTATTTTTATTAAGTCTTTTTTACTATAAATGGTTGACCTATTGTAAAGCGGGTTTTCTTCAGGCCCAGTAAAAAAAAATGAGCACAAACAACAATAGTTTTAAAAACTTAAACCCGACTATGGAAAAATCACGCTCTAAAAAGTATGAAACAAAAAATAGGATCAAATTTTTATTTATACTATAAACAAACTAGTTACTTACAGAACAAAAATAGACTCATAAAACTAACATAAACTGCCTATATACGTCCCACTGCTGGGCACAGGCCTCCACTCAATCAACCGGAGGGGGTATGGAGCATACTCCACCACGCTGCTCCACTGCGGGTTGGTCGAGGTGTTTTTACGGCTAATAGCCGGGACCAACGGCTTAACGTGCCCTCCGAAGCACGGAATCATCTTAATTTTTCGGACAATCAGGTGATTCAAGCCTGAAAAGTCCTTACCAAACAAAGGACAGTTCACAAAGTGATTTCGACAATGTCCCCATCGGGAATCGAACCCGGACCTCCAGATCGTGAGCCTAACGCTCTAACCACTAGACCACGGAGGCTGTCCATATATTGCATAAAACTAAACAAAAATAAAATTAAATAAAAATAAACCAAACAAATTATTGATAAAATAAACTGGCTGGTTTGAGAGCTAAAAAAAAGAGAAATAAAGCTAATTACGACGAAATCTTGAAATGGTTTTAGAATTGGCGTATTTTTTTCGCTACATACTTACTGGGCTACAAGGAAAGAGAGGAAGGGGAAGACCATGAAGGGGTTAGGTACATGGTACAGATTAAAGAGAAGGCGAAAGTCGTGTCTTATTACGAGGTGAAAGAATTGGTCTTTGATAGACAAGAATGGAGAATGCTACACCGACAAGAGCGTGGCACTTAAATTACCGATGATGACTTATTGAATTTCAGAGAAATTTACCAGTAGAGCCAGTTCAGTTTTGAAAGTAATCGAAGCATAAAGAAGCGGAAAAGTGAAAGTGAAGAGACAGTGTTTAAAGTAGTGTTTAGTTCAGTGTTTCGCGTAGTGTTAAGTGTCGCGAAAAGTGCGAAAAAATTGTAGTGACGGTAACCGAGTTCAACCGCGTAGCTCTATGCAAGTTTTGTACCGTGTGTGTGAAGAATAAAATTCAATTTCCCTTGGACTTAGTGAATTTCCTTCCAATCCCGAAACTCACTTCCGTAACAATAGGTACACTTTGAATCGTCAATTTTACGTAAATACATTTTCACT
The DNA here is from genome assembly GCF_024362695.1 of Pectinophora gossypiella. Taxonomy (NCBI): domain Eukaryota; kingdom Metazoa; phylum Arthropoda; class Insecta; order Lepidoptera; family Gelechiidae; genus Pectinophora; species Pectinophora gossypiella. The sequence goes on from NC_065432.1 coordinate 5,570,666, forward strand.
GGAACGTCTCATCCGCCTAAAACTACTGCGGCTTCTCACAACCTGTATAGCTGAGAAAAAGTAGCTGCAAGAAAAACCTCGGCTCAAGGCCCTAGACGTTCTTAAAAAGGATGATTCAAAGTGTAACTATATGGCCTACTCATCGTCTCCCTAGCAATATCCCGTTTTTCACAGGGTCCGCTTACCTAACCTGAATATTTGACAGGTCCGGTTTTTACAGAAGCGACTGCCTGTCTGACCTTCCAACCCGCGAATGGAAAACCAGCCCAATACAGGTTAGGTGACACACCTCCGAAAATGCATTTTTTGGGAATGTGGGTTTCCTCACGATGTTTTAACTATGTTAACCTACTGAATAAATATTGTGCAAGATAGCACATCTTTTTATAGAGTTTTACCACTTTTATATAGTTTATTCTTTTATTGTCTTTGATTTTGATAATTACTTTTGTTCTTTTGTTCTTCTTGTAAAAAATATGTATATTCTATTTCTGTCTGCACGAGAACCGATTTATTGTTGGTCGCCAATAAAGATACTCTTGAATTTGACTACATTTTGAATGTAAATTGTAGTCAAATTCAAAATCAAAATGTAGTTAAATTTATCATTGTCATCATATTCCTAACACGTCTGTTTCAGATAATTTGCAATCCACTACTTGGCCGGACAAATGGGGAGCGCCGAGGATTCTACATCTCCCTTTTATCATTAATCATCTGTTAATGAGGGGAGGCCTGTACCTGCAATAGATTTAGGCCCAAATTATCTCGTTAACATTTAAATTAAACGGAAATCTCAGTAGGATATAACTAACTAGCTTTTGCCCGCGGCTTCGCTCGCGTTAAATTTGGAATAACACGGTTCTCATCAACACTCAAAATTCAAAAATATTTATTTTCCAAAATTGGCTTACAAAGTAAGCGCTTTTTGAACGTCAAAAAAATTAAATTACTTATATATTATGTAACTAGCTGTAAAACTACTACCACATCGGAATCTGTAACGCTGAGGGAAAGACGTGGCCAGAAAACCTACCAGCACAGGGCCCTAGTCCTACTGTTTCATGTTTTCCTTTCTTTTCTTTTTTTTTTAATCCAGTTTGTATTACATAATTTATAGACTTAAGTACAATGGTATTCCAATTACAGTCGGTGGAAGGAAAGTGAAAAATAAAGAGTTTATGTGACTTTATCACAGAAACAGTGTTTTATGAGCTCCCTGACAGAAGCAGGCCTGTCCAGATACGCAGCACCCGATCACGAGCTCTTCGCACATTTTTGAGGGGTGACCCGACTTCCGGACGCCACCGCGTACACGAACATTTCGAAACGAGCACTACTAAACCAACAAACGACCTCTGTGGTCCAGTGGTTGATCGTTGGGCTCACGATCCGGAGGTCCCGGGTTCTAATCCCGGTGGGGACATACCACAAAAATTACTTTGTGATCCCTGGTATGGTTAGGACATTACAGGCTGATCACCTGATTGTCTGAAAGTAAGATGATCCGTAACGTGCTTCGGAAGGCACGTTAAGCCGTTGGTCCCGGTTACTATTTACTGACGCCCTGGTCAGTTGTCTTAAATTTTGTACCGTGTAAGAGCCCTCAGGGCTCCCCATTTGTTCGGCCAAGTAGTTAATGCCAACTGCGGCAAATGTACAATAAGTCACGTCAAGAAAAAAAGCACTCCTAACTCTCTCTCTCTGTCCACCCTAGTAATTCATAAGCGTGGAATATATTCCTCTTTACAAAGTGTATGTATGTTTATACTACTTATGTCGCATACTTCACCTGGTTTCCGTGATGCAAGCGACGCCGCGTGGCAATGCATATGCATGTCAATTTGCATGTTCCCCGCTTATACGCTGATGTATGTAACTAGATAGGGACGGAGTTAGGTGTAGCTTTGGGGCCGCAGTAATGGCCCCAGCTTTTACTAACAAAAAAATAAGAATAAAAATAGGGGCACAAAAGTTTGGGGCATAAACATTTGGGGCACAAAAATTAAGGACACAAAAGTTTGGGGCAAAAAAATTAGGGGTACAAAAGTTTGGGGCACTAAAATTAAGGGCACAAAAGTTAGGGCATAGAGGTGGCGGTGGACAAAATGTGCAGTTAAAACAAACATTATGTTGGTGGCGTAACATTATTAATTATCCATACGGCCCTGGGCAGGTCCAGAAATCTGACTGCGGCCCTGTTCGTACGTGATTGAATACGGCTCGGCTTGGCTAGAAGTAGCTAGGAAAATGTACTTAATGTATTTACACGTTTTATACGTAGGTATTCTTCTTTCCTGATATCCTTGTTAAGTTTTTTTTTTTACGTGACTTATTGTAGATTTGCCGCAGATGGCATTAACTACTTGGCCGGACAAATGGGGAGCGCTGAAGGCTCTCACCCGGTACAACGTTTAAGACAACAGGCCTGAGGGTGCCCAGTTGGGCGCGAACCTCGGCTCAGGGCGTCGTCTGAGAGGAAAAATATTTGAAAGAATTAATCGACCCTAGTGGGTCGATAGCGATAAGCGCTGAATGAGGGAAATCGTCGACCACGCCGGCGGGGTCGGTATCGGGGACCTGAAGTGTTTGGTGTCGCGAGCTGATTGGCTGCCTCTATGGCTAGAGTAATCGGGTCGACCTTGTTCGGAGAAAACAAGACTTACATCGTAGTGTCCAAGGTTCGATACCCGGTTCGGGCTCTAAACCACTTCTTATATCGTGTGGGTTGTGGAATACCAACCTAATCAACCCTGGTGTCAGCGTTACTATTGAACCGCCAAAGGCCCCTGACATGGCTCATGTAACGACTACATTCTTACTTAACTAAATATTAGCCAGCTTTACGTGCCCTCCGAAGCACGGATGCTATCATGATATTGGCCCCGATTCCTGCAGACACCGCCTAATTTTATTTAATGTTATATCTGTCATTTTCATATCCGTCGAAAAGGAAAGGGACGGAAGATTGACAGCTCTTAATTTTAGGAAGAATGAGTAAATGAATGAATAACCCGGGCGAATAAAAAGGTACGTCGCTGGTATGCAATCTGTTTGACGTGCTGTCTACTTAACTGTGTCGGGTTATTGACGGATGTAAAATTTTTAGACGGTTGGTTTAGATTTGTGCTTAAAATTGACGTGTGTTCCATAAATTTTATGCTTGTCGATTACCCGTCCCTTTCCTTTTCGGCGGATAAGAAAATGACAGATATAACTTAAAATAAAATTAGATGGTATTTACAGGAATTAGCACCATTATGTACATATAAAATTTTATTTTGCTTTTTAGATTCTGTGTTTTTTTCACCCATCCTATGACCGGCCTTTGCGAAAGTTGCTTAACTTCACCAATCGCAGACCGAGCGCGTTTACCGCTGCGCCACCGAGCTCCTCAATATATAATAAGCTAGTAATAAATAATTTCCACTGTCCAGCCCCAAAAAGTGTCAGAGCGTGGTGATAAATGACTAGAAATAAGGTTAACAATTTAACACAACGAAATGAGTACATTTCTTTATTACGAATGACTCGCGTGACTTCATTTTTTTAATTACAACAGGTCAGGGCATATCGATAAGGTAAACTGGAGGTTAACTTCAGGTTAAAGCTTCACGCTTTATTCGGTTAGGGGTAAGCTGAGTATGTCACGATCTCCCTTCTGTTAATATTTTCCGGTCAAACGTAAAAGAACACTTTCTACATTGTCAATTAGGTGGTGATACAACCTATTAAAAATATTCATGCTTCATGTAAGCCATATATAACTCACATACTTACATAATAATATATACACACACATACAGCTTTTGCCCGCGACTTTGTCCGCGTGGCGTGTATCTTATCACGCGGTTTACATTTTCCCATACAATAGTTTTTTCCCGCTAACTCCCGTTCCCGTGGTAATTTTGCAATATCCTGTTGCAACTAAGCTTTAAGTTTACTAAGGTACCTGCATGCCAAATTTCAAGCGTCCAACTTAAGCGGTTTAGATTTTTCATACAAAAGGATTTTCCCGCTAATTCCCGTTCCCGTGGGAATTTCGGGAATTCCTTTCTTAGTGCACTTCTACAGTACCTAAGCTACGTCCCTTCCAAATTTCAAGTGCCTACGTTTAGCCGTTTAGGCTGTGCGTTGATATGTCAGTCAGTCAGTTTCTCCTTTTATATATGTAGATACATAATAAACAGAATTATTAATTTATTTATTTTTCTTATTATCTTCTTTTTCCTCAAATACTTTATATTACGGTTTAGGTATGTAATTATGTGCTTAGACTTTAGAGCCCAGTTCTTTTTGTTTTACTGTCTTTTGATTCCCCAACCGGCTGCAGCTGAAAATCAGCGTCATAGTCTTGCTACAGCTAGGCCGTGACATTTGCTGAGCTGAAGCCGTTTCGGCATTATGTATCATCATCATTATCAGGCCATTAACGTCCCCACTGCTGGGGCACGGGCCTTCCCTATGGATGGATAGGGAGATCGGGCCTTCAACCACCACGCGGGCCCAGTGCGGATTGATGGTTATTAACGACTGCTAATGCAGCCGGGACCAACGGCTTAACGTACCTTTAACGGGCATGTATAATTATTATTATTTTTTTGTTAATTAGTGTTAAGTATGCCGAATAAATATTTTTTCTTTTCTTTCTTTCCTCTTTCCTAGCGTTATCTCATTTTTTCACGGCTTACCGGTGTAGGACAAACCATGGAAAGTCAAACCATCACCTACATAAATGGGGTTTAAAGGAGTCGCCATACTGTAAATGTGGTCACCCGGATCAAACCCTATCTCACATAGTGAACGAGTGCCCTCTGGACCGGTTCCCAGGTGGCATAGCCGAGCTGCATTGTGTGACGGATTCGGCAGAGACTTGGTTAGGGAAGCTTAAGCTGGATATATGATCCACGCAGGATATTTTATTTTTGTCTGCCATACGCGATTAATTCTTTCAAATATTTTTCCTCTCAGACGACGCCCGCGCCCAACTAGGCACCCTCAGGCTGTTGTCTTAAACGTTGTACCGGGTGAGAGCCTTCAGCGGTCCCCATTTGTCCGGCCAAGTAGTTAATGTCATCTGCGGCAAATCTACAATAAGTTACGTCAAAAAAAAAGTGCCATACGCAATAATAATAGAACGGCTTGCCTCAGTTAGCCTGTTTTATTCTCCGTAAAAGATAAGGTTTAGGCCCGTGTTAGGATCGAACCGGCCACCTCGCAATGCGAGTCAAGCGTTCTTCAAACTGAGCTACCGTGCCCAACCATTCAATTTGTCCAACCGAAAATAAAGGAAAATAAACATTTGGAGTAGCAGAAATAATTGTCCAATATAAAATAAATTGAGTACAAATACTGTGGGCCACGGGGGAAATTTAACGCTTCGGTTTCATTCTATGAATGTGAAAAATTGTGTTTTATAAAACAAAAACCCGACATCGCTCGAGAGCCGTGGTAGTGTAGTTAAAGCCGTGGTACTCCAGTTCGAAGAACGCTTGACGTAGGTTCGAAACTGGCACGGGCCAAACCTTCTTCTTCTTTGCGAGTCGATGGCGATCGATACTAAATTTTTGCTGACCAATAATTGGCCACACTTACGGCATTGTCAGTGGCTTCGTAAAGGTCTTTAATAGTGCAGGTGTTAGGGCACTTAGGACAGCACAAAATGTGAGCCATAGTTTGTGGTGATACTCCACACTCGCAATCATCGCAACCATCAACAGATATCCCCACCTGCAGAGATTATCCTTGCAACGGCCAACCTGTGTCCGGAGTCTATTTAAAGACTTCCATGTGGGCCACGCTAGATTGCTTCCAGGCGGGAGACTTTCCGATGGTGCGATAAAAGGGGTGGGAGAACACTTCCGCCGCCAAAGATTTAAACGGGCTTGGCTAGGTTCGGAATCCAATGGAGCCACCTCTTTCAGGAAGCTGTGACGACTTTTGAGCCTTTGAGGCACCGAAATGTCACCATGTACGGATGGCGGCTGTCCTTTATCATTTTTGTCCGTTTTACAGCGCCAGCAACCTCCCGTCGGATTTCAGGGGGTGCTATTCCGGCAAGAGGGTACAGCATATGAACCGGTGTTGGTTTCAGACAGCCTGTAATAATGCGACACGTGTCGTTCAAAGCTGTACTAACCTCCTTTGCATGAGTAGAACGGCTCCAAACAGGAGCAGCGTACTCACCGGCGCTGTAGCATAGTGCCAAACCGGTCGTGCGGAGAACCTTAGGTGACGCGCCCCAGCTGGTGGAGGTCATGGCCAAACCTTAATAACATAAGATAAACAGCCTATAGAGGAGCTCGGTGGCGCAGCGGTAAACGCGCTCGGTCCGCGATTGTTGAAGTAAAGCAACTTTCGCAGAGGCCGGTCATAGGATGGGTGACCACAAAAAAAAAAGTTTTCATCTCGAGCTCCTCCGTGCTTCGGAAGGCACGTTAAGCCGTTGGTCCCGGTTACATTAGCAGTCGTTAATAACCACCAATCCGCACTGGGCCCGCGTGGTGGTTTAAGGCCCGATCTCCCTATCCATCCATAGGGAAGGCCCGTGCCCCAGCAGTGGGGACGTTAATGGGCTGATGATTATGATATTTGGATCAGATATATATAGAATTTTTTGGTTGTCTACATGGCTTCTAGGTGAGCCGTATCGCCGTCTAGTATAACAAAGCAAAAGACGTAACTAAATTTAAGTATTACAAACTTCAACCGTAGGATACCCGCTTATCTGTCTTTACGGGCAAACTTTATCTTATTTTGGGGCAAATATTTTTTTTAGGGCTGTCTTTTTTTGTCTGTGTCTTGCGTCAGACAGAGTACTGCGGGGCGGAAGGCAAGAGGGAAACCACTGCCCTATTTTTCCCTAAAAAGTAGCATGGAGAATGCTACACCGACAAGAGCGTGGCTCTTAAATTGATGATGGTGTCTTTTTTTACCTCACTTACTGTACTTAGATTTTCCTCAAATGTCATTAAGTTACGATTCATTTATTCAATTTAAAAGTAAAATGCTGAAACTTATCCACACCACTAATAATTTTATGTAATTTTATAATTTTATGTACTTAACCACCTACCTCTAAGTTTTATTCTGCAATAGTTTTAGTTTTCGTTTGATTTTTTCATACCATTTAAACGTTGTTGTGTTGTATTAGACGATTTATGTTTTTTCTTTTTTAAATTTTATTTTCAATTATGATTTTATGTCATTTTGCAATGTGTTAAATGTAATGAAGATATATTAAATATAAACAAATAAATGATCTAAAAATAACAATATTAACAATACGAACTTATTATAAATAGAAGATCTCTTCCAGCGCGCCGCACTGAGGCAGAGCGCCCAAAACACTGGCAGCATTCCCCCTCTGAACTGCCAGGCCTATCCTCTGCGCAAAATAACTGCCAGCTCTCGGATCGCCAGTTGCCTCATTGAGACGCGCCGAAATGTCACTCAAAATTAATTTCAATTATTGTTCTTTTTAAGCTAACTTTAGTTTATACTTTTTATTATCAGTGTTGTGTGCGTCTTTTATATTGTGTGTTTGTGTATGTACTGCTGTTGATCTTCTTTTTTCTTGCGCTATCCCACATTAGGTGGGGTCGGCTCTCCTAATTTTGCGGCGCCATGACATTCTGTCTAGGGTTGTCGGGTCGGGTAAATTTTCATTTTTTAATAATCGGGACATGCTGGTCCACCAAGTATAAGGAGGGCGTCCTCTGCCTCTTTTGTTCTCGGGCAGGCAAAGAGCTGTGTGGACTACATGCTGCTGGTCTCTCCGCATCACGTGGCCATACCACCTCAAACGACTTTCTTTCAGCTTATCGGGTATAGGGGCTACTTTGAATCTTCCGTATGTACTGCTGTTGATGTACCATAATAAATAAATAGAATAGAAACTTTATTTGCGTCAATCATGGTGAATAAGGTGACAAGTGGGTATTAGAAGTAGGTACAATACACGTTTCGCCATAACAATGTTGGCATGCAAATGTTATATGTAGACAAAGGTACACTTATTAACACTAAACTTTTATATAATAACAAAAAATTACATTACTGCAGAAATTCCCTGATAAGATAAATAAATAAGTTACCCCATTGATTTACCACTACCGTAGATACAGCGCTTGATACAAAAATGCAGCGAAAACTTGGCGCTTGTTTAACTATACATTCGTACACAGCGGTATATACATTCAATAAAATCGTGTCAAATTAAGAAGTTACGTATCGTCTTGTTACGTATATTAGCGCGTGGTGCTTCATAACGCGGTCGGGTTATACTGCGAATCGGATTGACCGGGAGTACTTGTTTTAGTGTACTTATTTTAAATTAAAATAATAATTTTGGTGGGTTCTATTGCCAAAAATAAATTGTTTATACTATGATAACATGCACAATGGTGCTAATTCCTGTAAACACCATCTAATTTTATTTTAAGTTACATTTGTCTTCTTCTTATCCGCCGAAAAGGAAAGGGACGGGTAATCGACAAGTATAAAATTTATGGAAAACACGTCAATTTTAAGCACAAATCGTAAACCCCATAAAAAATACATTGGCCAATAACCCGACAGAATTAAGTTGACAGCACACGTCAAACGGTTAGCATACCAGCGAGATACCTTTTTGATTCGCCCGGGTTATTAATTCATTTCTTCATTCTTCCTAAAATTAAGAGCTGTCAATCTTCCGTCCCTTTCCTTTTCGGCGGATAAGAAAATGACAGGTATAACTTAAAATAAAATTAGATGGCGTCTGTAGGAATTAGCATCAATGTCATTACTTATTACAAATACGATGTTCCATCCTACTTTTTTCGCTTTGAGCTTCTATTTTTGCAAGTTTTCACCACGCATTTCCCGTGTTGCCAGTTCGGCGCCTAATCGCGCACTGAGGTAAAATTAATTAATTAATGTTGTTAATTAATGGTTAGGACATTACAGGCCCATCACATGATTTTCCAAAAAAATAAGATGATCCGAGCTTGGGAAGGCACGTTAAGCCGTTGGTCCCGGTTACTACTTACTAATGTAAGTAAGTAGTCGTTACTTGAGCCATTTCAGGGGCCTTTGGCGGCTCAATAGTAACGCTGACACCAGGGCTGATGAGGGCGGTCACTAACTTCGATTAATGTAAAAAAAAAAGTACGGTCAACAACATAGTCCAGCCGTATTATTCTACATCAACACAACACAACGTGAGAAGCAACACCTAGATGCCCACAACTACGCAACTATAAGCAAATATTATATTACCGTTTTATGTATGACAAACACAGCAAATCATCATCATCATCAGCCTATTAACGTCCCCACTGCTGGGGTACGGGCCTTCCCTATTGATGGATAGGGAGTTCGAGCCTTAAATCACCACGCGGGCCCAGTGCGGATTGGTGGTAATTAACGACTGCTAATGCTGCCGGGACCAACGGCTTAACGTGCCTTCCGAAGCACGGAGGAGCTCGAGATGAAAACTTTTTTTTGTGGTCACCCATCTTATGACCGGCCTTCACACACACACACACAGCAAATATTTTTACATAAATAACAGTTGGCAACCCTAGTTTATGCCAGAATCTATCCCTGGGCAGCCGTTCGTAAGCCGCGTTCAAATTATGAAAATGCGCCATAAAAACTTATTTCTTACAATTCCTTTGGAAAGAATATAAACAATGATTTAGTTTTATTTATATATATTTTTTTTTATTTATTTTTTTACTATTTATATAGTAGAAGTTATAACTTGACTTCCTGAGGGCGGTTAAAACACAGAATGTTAACAAACTCTACAATAAAACGTAAATATTAGTAACATACCCAGTTTTATTCAGTTAATGGCCCCGATTCCAGCAGACACCTCCTAATTTTATTTAAGTTATACCTGTCATTTTCTTATACGCCGACAAGGAAAAGGACGGATGATTCACAACTGTTTAATACGTAAAAAAACGTTACTTACGTTTTAGTAAATAATCGTTACATGAGCCATGTCAGGGGCCTTTGGCGGCTCAATAGTAACCCTGACACCAGGGTTGATGAGGTTGGTACTCCACCTCACAACCCACACGATAGAAGAAGATTTTAACACGTTCGACAAAAAATAAATTTACGTAAAAACTGACGATTCAAAGTGTAACTATGTTACCAAATGTACATATCATAATTAACCAAACAAACACAACACACACATAATACACTGTAACCCAATGGGGGTAGTCAGAGAACAAAAAAAATCCAAAACAAAATGAACTAAGTACTCACGCCTCACCGAGCTTTCTGTCAGACCAACGTGATAGGTGAGCCGTATCGCCGTCTATAATGGTCGAGCCAACTGTGTTAGTGAAAACTGAACTTAAAAAAAAAACGAACATTTATAAAAAGAACTGGCCTATATTATCTTTAAAAGTCATAAAAAGGAGGCAAAGGAATAGAAATATCCTTCCTCGTTCTTTGTCGTGTGTTCCGGCATTCTTTTTTTGAATTAGCCAGTGAGAGAACGCTTTAGTAAAACGGTATTCGATTTATAAAAGTTTTTTTTTTCTTTTCCGTCTTGGCATGTGCGTTTTTTGTCGGCTAGGCAGCTATTTCGCTGATGTGAGTTTTTGTGGATGGGATAGTGCACTTGGCCGGACTAATGGAGAGCGTTAAGAACTTTATGAACATATAAAACAATACTTAAAATATAAGTGCAATAATTTGTCAAAATAAGTAAGTATGATAAATATAAGCGGTCCCCGACCAAACAGCGACAGGATTAGCAGAACGTAGTGGGTAGCTCACTGGGACGCGCTAACCTATAAAATGCTACTTAGGTTCTATGACGATCATGTGACGTAGCGAGTAGGCGCCGCTACTTCAAAAGCGCACCCCTGATGCCGGGCAGCAGCGGTATCAGTACTGGATTCTGGTAGGGCTCTAGCTAGAACATCACCGATTTAGAACTTGGTCGGTGTACTGCGGAACGGAAGGCGATTGGGGCAACCACCGTTCTACACGCCCTATCTATGGAGTAATGAATGCGATTACTCGTCGCAATAAAACGTTTCTATTTCTATTTCTAAAAGTGTATTTTCTTTTGCATAGTCAGAATCGAAGCAAATACACTTCCATAGTCTGCTTACCCCGGTAGGGAATAGGCGTGAGTTTATGTATGTATGTGGAAGTGTATTACCCTTCACAATCTCATTCAAAGTCAAAACCAGCGATAACAATACAACGTATCCGGCTCGAAGGACCATAAAATAAGTGACTCTCCCCACAACGCGATTCGATATTGCATTGTACTGACATATACATATTACGACCTCCGTGGTCCAGCGGTTGAGCGTTGCGCTCACGATCCGGAGGTCCTGGGCTCGATTCCTGGTGGGGACATATCACAAAAATTACTTTGTGGTCCCTAGTTTGGTTAGGACATTACAGGCTGATCACCTGATTGTCCAAAAAGTAAGGTGATCCGTGCTTCGGAAGGCACGTTAAGCCGTTGGTCCCGGTTACTACTTACTAATGTAAGTAAGTAGTCGTTACATGAGTCATGTCAGGGGCCTTTGGCGGCTCAATAATAATCTTGACACTAGGGTTGATGAGGTTAGTTGATTGGTTGGACTTCACAACCCACACGATAGCACATGAAGACTGCGAAAGTATGGTGAGATTACCAGTATGGGAGAACATGTCACAAAGAACTTGATGTTGGACTAAAAAAAGAAGATTAAGTAAGATTTTTTTTTATGACAAAAAATTACCTACATGCCGCACACAAATCCAAGATGTTTTAAAGAAAAGCCTATGTTTATATAATTTAAAATTGGATTCTACATACATATTTGGCGGCGAAGATGTACTGCCGCCAGAGGATGTTTTCGGGGTACCGGACTGAGCGTACTGAGGGTACCCCGCTAGTCACAAGTTGGTAGAGTTACTAGGGATCGACGATCCAACAGTGTTGTGTATTGCGTCTCGCTGTGTAAACTTCGATATCGCGTTTCACGACTGCTTCAAGACTGCATTATTGAATGTGGCGCCATCTGTTGCATGTGGGCGGAACTAGGTAGCCAACTAGTTGGGTCCGCCACACATACATAAACACACGTTTATTTCCCACCGGGGTAAGCAGAGACTATGGAATTCCATTTGCTTCGATCCTGACACACTTCTCATGCTTCTTACACATTCATCAATCGTTTCATACACGCACGCCGGTTCAGAGTCGATCGTACTGAATCTGACATTGGATTCCTTTCCTAAAATATGATTTTATAATGCATCAGCCTCCGTGGTCTAGTGGTTAGAGCGTTAGGCTCACGATCTGGAGGTCCGGGTTCGATACCCGATGGGGACATTGTCGAAATCACTTTGTGAGACTGTCCTTTGTTTGGTAAGGATTTTTCAGGCTTGAATCACCTGATTGTCCGAAAAAGTAATATAATTCACTGCTTCGGAGGGCACATTAAGCCGTTGATCCCGGCTATTAGCCGTAAAAAAACCTCCACCAACCCGCAGTGGAGCAGCGTGGTGGAGTATGCTCCATAACCCCTCCGGGACGTATAATAGGCTGTTTATTTAATGTTATAATTTATGTAGCATTAAATTGTATCTATGATAAATAAATAAATAAATAAAATAAATAAGCTAGTTTCGATATCGCACGACTCGCGTCGCGTTGTTCCGTGAGGATGGTCACTAAAGCGTGTTCCATTTTTAAAATCCGTCCGTAGCAAACGACCAATCAGCTGATTGTTTCTCGTTCCCGCCAATCCGGTAAAACCGTTTAAGTTTGAAATAAGAACTTTGGAACAATAAAGTTTAAATTGGAAGGGTTTGTTTCATGAATAATAAACATAGGCACGCCAGTTGTAAAATAACTTAAGTTCACACTACATCCCAATTGGGGTAGTCAGAGGTACATCCGTCACAAGATGAACTAAGTACCCACACCTCACCGAGCTTTCTGTTAGACCAACGTCATAGGCGAGCCGTATCGCCGTCTATAATGGTCGAGCCAACTGTGTTAGTGAAAACTAAACTTACAGATGTTAAAGGCTATAATATGATTTGGTTAGGACATTACAGGCTGATGACCTGATCGTCCGAAAGTAAGATGATCTGTGCTTCGGAAGGCACGTTAAGCCGTTACATGAGTCATGTCAGGGGCCTTTGATGGCTCAATAGTAACCCTGACACCAGGGTTGATGAGGTTGGTAATCCACCTCACAACCTACACGAGAGAAGAAAATAATACCTACCTTTGTTAAAAGTCGGGTAGGTGAATGACCTTTGCAAGTTGTAACGAATTTGTACATTTTGCCAACCGATATCCTTTCCAATATTCTACAAACAATACTGAACTCTATCCCTTTACGTAATACTTCAAATTCACTTGACAGCATTTCCAGTAGATTTCACATGTAACTTTAAGCCATTTTCGACCTTATCTACGAGGGTTTATCGTCAAAATTCACTGTGTGTGTGAGTAGGTTGGGTATTTCAAAGGATTTTCTGCTTTATGTCAAAGGTGGAAGGTATAAATTACATTGGATATGTGTTTACTAGCCCTTGCGAATTTCGGGCTGACTATATACAGGTTGTATTTAAATTTTGTTGTTTCTTTTTTTTAGCGATAGGTGTACTGTTTTAATTATACGATGTATACAGGGTGTTTCGTGTTTAGATTGTTCTGTCGTACGGGTCGATAACCTACCTCACCAACCCTACGACCACATACATACATAAACCCACGCCTATTTCCCACCGGGGTGAGCAGAGACTATGGAATTACATTTGCTTCGATCCTGACACACTTCTCTTGCTTCCTCCACATTCATCAATCGCTTCATACACGCACGCCGGTTCTGAGTAGATCGTACTGAACCTTTCCTAAAGACGTCTCCAATTTGGTCAATGTACGTCCTTCTAGGTCTTCCTCTGCCAGCCCTACCACCAACCTTCGCTTTATACACTGCTTTCGTAATCCTATAATCCTTCATCCGCTCTGTGTCCAAACCAACTTAACATTCCCTTCTCAATCTTAGGGTGGTATTAATAAACGAATCTCAGCTGAGACTGCCCTCAAGATCATGCTCAAGTCTCTATTTTTATATGAGAACTGTCACATTGACATGATCTTGAGGGCAGTCTCGAAGCTGAGATTAGTTTATTAATACCATCCTGAGTCACTATATCGTCTTTTACACCACATCTCTGTCTTATCACACTGTTTCTCACTCTATCACTCAATTTAACACCGTAGATGCTACGCAAAGATCTCATTTCTCTCTCTTTTTCATAAGAAGGTGTAGACTGAAGTCTACGTTCACGACTACAAATATGTATACACTATGATACCATGTAACAGTAACTTTTTTGACAAATTATACCGTCATCATCACTAATTTAAGAGCCACGCTCTTGTCAGTGTAGCATTCTCCATTCTTGTCTCATCACCAGCCCATTAACGTGCCCACTGCTGGGGCACGGGCCTTCCCTATGGATGGATAGGGAGATCGGGCCTTAAACCCAAATATGATTTCGAAAAGAAATTCGACAGTCATTGGTTTAGGCCTGTGCTGGATTCGAACGTGCGACTTCAAAGTGAGAGGCAAGCGTTCTACCAACTGGGCTACCCCGGCTTTTATTATGTACAATCTTCGAAATTAAACCAGGCAGCCACTAGACCGTGGTTGGAATTGTTGTTCAGGCTTCGCCATAAATTATAAATAGAGGCAATGTCTGAGAGAATATTTGATGCGTTTTCATCTTTGAAGTTGTTGTACTAGCTATGTATCCTTATTTATTTATTTAGGATATACAACAGCTTCATCATCATCATCAGCCCATTAACGTCCCCTCTGCTGGGGCACGGGCCTTCCCTATGGATGGATTGGGAGATCGGGCCTTAAGCCACCACGCGGGCCCAGTGCGAATTGGTGGTTATTAACGACTGCTAATGCAGCCGGGACCAACGGCTTAACGTGCCTTCCGAAGATGAAAACTTTTTTTGTGGTCACCCATCCTATGACCGGCCTTTGCAAAAGTTGCTTAACTTTAACAAACGCAGACCGAGCGCGTTTACCGCTGCACCATCGAGCTTCTAATAAAATTATAATAACATTCTTTGCAAAGTTTCTGTTTAACTACTGTCTTAAAACAGTTGATTTTATACTTTAGTCTTCAATCGTATGGCGTCAGACGTCACACACACAGCTACGCGTGTACGATAACGTCAATGTGTAGTGTCTGTGTAAAACGAGGTGTTTTGTATGAAGTGTTCGGGGTATGGTCGATTACATAAGATTACTAAATCTTTTAAGGGGCAATGTATACGTTTTTACAATAAGATTCCCATTGACATTCAGAATTTGCCTTTCAACTGTTTTAAGACAGTAGTTAAACAAAAACTTTACAAAAAAGGTTATTATAAAGTTAGTGATTATTTAGAAGATATGAATGCATGGGATTAACTGTCTGAGAACTGATATTACATAAACTGCCTATATACGTCCCACTGCTGGGCACAGGCCTCCCCTCAATCAACTGGAGGGGGTATGGAGCATACTCCACCACGCTGCTCCACTGCGGGTTGGTGGAGGTGTTTTTTACGGCTAATAGCCGGGACCAACGGCTTAACGTGCCCTCCGAAGCACGGAATCATCTTACTTTTTCGGACAATCAGGTGATTCAAGCCTGAAAAGTCCTTACCAAACAAAGGACAGTCTCACAAAGTGATTTCGCAATGTCCCCATCGGGAATCGAACCCGGACCTTCAGATCGTGAGCCTAACGCTCTAACCACTAGACCACGGAAAATATATAAGAACTGAAGAAGAGTAGAACTGATATGAGGCAGCTAAATTACTCAATTGTATACCAATATTTTATGTTTATTTTTTTAAAGAACGTCTAGGTCCCTGTGCCGAGGTTTTTCTTGCAGCTTCTTCTCCCCGGCTATACAGGTTGTGAGAAGCTGCAGTAGTTTTAGGCGGATGAGACGTTCGTTATGTAAAATTGACGATTCAAAGTGTAACTATGTTACCTACTGAATAAAGATATTTTTGAATTTGAATTTGAATTTGAATATGCTTGCGACCTTCGGATTACTCCAAAGCCGTTAAATTGCTAGTACGAAACTATTGCACAAAATTTGAACCGAAAATCCCTCGAAAATTAATTTTCCCCAACAAAGCGCGCACCCTGTATGTATGTAAATTATAGCATCAACCCGGCACGGTTCGTTAGACGATCCTTTTACAGCGTCACGGCGTGTGCCGCGAGCACAGGCGGCAGCGGAGGAGGAAGCGGGTAGAAAAATCTTCTATCGTGTGGGCTGTGATGTTACCAACTTCGTCAACCCTGGTGTCAGGGTTGGTGGAAAAATGATTTTGTGTGTTTTTTAAAAACGTCACCGGGAGAGCGCCAGTTCGAACCCCGGTACAGGACTTGCACCACATAAACAGCCTATATACGTCCCACTGTTGGGCATAGGCCTCCCCTCAATCAACCGGAGGGGATATGGAGCATACTCCACCACGCTGCGTAACTGCGGGTTGGTGAAGGTGTTTTTACGGCTAATAGCCGGGACCAACAGCTTAACGTGCCCTCCGAAGCACGGAATCATCTTACTTTTTCAGACAATCAGGTGATTCAAGCCTGAAAAGTCCTTAAACAAAGGAAAGTCTCACAAAGTGATTTCGACAATGTCCCCATCGGGAATCGAACCCGGACCTCCAGATCGTGAGGCTGACGCTCTAACCACTAGACCACGGAGGCTGTGACTTGCACCAATGAGTTATTAATTTATCTTAAGTGCAGTTTCCACTAACACAGTTGTCTCGACCATTATAGACGGCGATACGGTTCACCTATCACGTTGGTCTAACAGAAAGCTCGGTGAGGTGTGGGTACTTAGTTTATCTTGCGATGGATGTACCTCTGGTTACCCCAGGATATAGTTATGATATAAGTTCACGACTATATCTATCACAAGATGAACTAAGTACCCACACCTCACCGAGCTTTTTGTCATCATCTTGCGAGGGATGTACCTCTGACTTCCCCGATTGGGATACAGTCGTGAATTTATAACCAATTTTGTTAAAACACATAGAGAAATATTTAAACATACATACATAAACTCACGCCCGTAATCCCTAATGGGGTGGGCAGAGCTACAAGTTCTCAAAGACAACTTGCAGCCACTGTTGATACGATGTCGTAAGCTGGATATGATAAACCTTATGGTGATAAGGGATCAGCCTATCGCCCATAACATTAGTCCATCATGTTAAGACACAATCCCTCTGTCGGATTTTACGACATAAATATTTAAAACTTCGAGAGAAAGACATAATCGAAATCTTAGAAATCCTAGCAAATTTGTTTATGAAATAGTGCCTAGAACAGCTGTGTTTTATAAAAATTGTTACTCAGTATGTGTGAGGACGTACAATGCCCTCCCCAGCCATTTAAGAGAACTACCTTCAAAACATTTCCGTATAAAGCTAAAGCTGTGGCTAAGAGAGAAGGTTTTTTATTCTTTGAACGAGTTATTGCACCCTAATAATGACGCAAACACACACACACACACACACACACACACACACTCACACACAGAGAGAGAGAGAGAGAGAGAGAGAGAGAGAGAGAGAGAGAGAGAGAGAGAGAGAGAGAGAGAGAGAGAGAGACACATACACACACATGTATTATGTTTAATTTACCTAAGTTTTACTTTAAGACAATATAGTGTAAATCAAATTGTACTGGTTGCGTTGGAAGAGCGAGGCATTCCCATCACAAGTGTCATCTGACTACTTTAAGGGAAGCCCCTGTAACTTGTTTGTTATAGATTTACAGAAATAAAACCCTTTTTTTTTAATAATGTTATGTAGATGTAAATATAATTAAGTAAGATTAGGTTAATAATATAATAATAAACTATTGTATGTCAGAATATGACTGAATGTGCTGAACCATAATATTTACTTCCTTCACAATGTATGACCACATTTACTACAATAAATTTCATTTCATTATAATTATGTCATAATATACAATTGAAATTTCTGATAGCGAGAACGATGCAGAAGAATTTTGGTTTGCTTTCAACTGGGTTGTAATAGGGTTTTCCAACTAGTCAAATCAGTTACTTTTTACTAAACGTCAAAACACTAAATAACTACTTATAGAATTTGCATGAAAAAGCAACCTGAGACGTCATAAAAAAACGTGACAAAATGTCGCACTTACTATTACATTTCTCTTTTTTTTATTTTTTTTTATTTATTTATTTATTTAAACTTTTTAAGTTAAATAGAAAAAAGAAAACCTTTTAGTCACCTTTAGATCCAAAGACATTTGGAGGAGCTCGGTGGCGCAGCGGTAAACGCGCTCGGTCTGCGATTGTTGAAGTTAAGCAACTTTCGCAAAGGCCGGTCATAGGACGGGTGACCACAAAAAAAAGGTTTCATCTCGAGCTCCTCCGTGCTTCGGAAGGCACGTTAAGCCGTTGGTCCCGGCTGCGTTAGCAGTCGTTAATAACCATCAATCCGCACTGGGCCCGCGTGATGGTTTAAGGCCCGATCTCCCTATCCATCCATAGGGGAGGCCCGTGCTCCAGCAGTAGGGACGTTAATGGGCTAATGATGAGATCTGTCTTTATTTAGTAATGAGAATTTCATAATTTATCTTTGACCAAGGAAAATACTCGATTCTGCCAATTTTTATCCCCGCTACAGTTCACCCCTTAAACCAAAACGTGAATTAAGGCCCTTTCACACGCGTGGGTTACGCGCCCGCCATTCACGTTTGTGCCCTCTAGTGTACACGGGTCTTTATGTATGTTTTCTGAAGACATTTTGACCGTAAAATGCTTTTGCACAACATTTTTATACTCTAATGATGCCTGGAAGAAATTGCTTTGGGCGCGTTTTCCTGTGTACTTTATACAGTGACTTATATAAAATCACGTCTGATGTATGTTTTTGGGGTAGGTAGAATAGAAGTCAAGGGCCCAATAGGGTAGTTTCTAACTAGTACACATAAAATCTTTTCACGTACAGTCATGAGCAATAAAATGTACCCACTTTAGAACTCCGTCGCACAACATTTTGATCAGAATAATAATGGGTGAAAGTTGTATGTACCTTGGTGTAATAAAAAGGGTCATCATTTATACCCAAAAACAAAGATAAAAGATGCATGCTGTTGTCCATGAAATTAGAGGTTTAACCTCCTAAGGCCCGGATTTCCAGACACAATAGTTAAACAATGGGATTAGTACTAGTACTACTAGTAGGGCCATGGGCCTTAGGAGGTTAAACGAGGAAAAAAAAAAAACAACGCCATCTATCGTGTTTTTGGAGAACCCGATTGGAAAGTCCGTCATTAAAAACATTAGTTGTGGGTAGATTATTGTTTTACAAAATGGCAACACAGGGTGGGATGACGTCAGCTGGGCTAACCTTGTAATGTTAGCTGTCACTTTTGAGCATACCTTGTGTTTTTGTACAGTCATGAGCAGTATAATGTACCCACTTTAGGACTCTGTCGCACTAACATATTTGACATTTAGTCAAACAGAAACAGTTCAATTTGTCAAAAAAGTTATTGTGACATGGTACCAAAGTGTATACATATTAATGTTCGTGACCGTACACTATGTACATGATCAGAGGAGCTCGTACTCGGAGGCCCATGTTGCCAGTTCGGCGCCTAATGACGCACTGAGGTAAAGTACTGTCAACGTCGCTATATTAACAGTAACTTTCCGTCTACTTTTTGAGCGCTGATGTTCAATCTACGGTAGTAGTCTATGAATACCCTTAGTTCTGTTTGCGATGAATGTACCTCTGACTACCCCGATTGGGATATAGTTAAGAACTTATGTAATGTTTATTTTATTTGTTTATTTTATCGTTTTATACGCATTGTTTTGTAAGTATTATTGTATTTCTTTCATGTATTTGTAGATACACTGCACACACACACGCTTTTAATATATGTTTTTGTAAACTAAGTACTTAATTTTATAAGTAAATATTATTATGTATTCATTTACTTAAGTTGTATTTGTGGGAGACACGGCTTCCGTGGCTCACTTAGCAGGGTCCACAGAATACCAGCGTCGTGGCTCGCGCCGCGGCTTATGCTGAGTGAGGCCCTTTTATAAAGGACACCACCACCATCGTTGACCAGTCCATACACACAATTATTTGTATTTCTCGTGTATGTTGTCTTTTATTTTTTTTATTATGTGTTTGATTGTAAGTTATATGTTACTCCGTGTTTTATATTATATATTTGTTATTTATTTTATATTTGTTACTGTGGTGTCCCTTTATAATAAACGTTTCTTTCTTTCTTTCTTTCTAATGTTAGGTATGTCATAATATATATCAACTGAAATTTCGGATAGCCTGATGCAGAAGAATTTTAGTCTGCTTTCAACTACTCGTAAATGCTATGTCAAAGGGATTTAAACTGTCGGCCATTTTGGATTTTGATAAAGGTTGGAAGATAAGCCTGGGGCTTAGAGATAAATCTTTTGATGATAGTAAACACTAAATGAGCGGGTTGGAAGGTCAGACAGGCAGGTCCTTAAAAACCGGA
Organism: Pectinophora gossypiella; assembly: GCF_024362695.1. Classification (NCBI taxonomy): domain Eukaryota; kingdom Metazoa; phylum Arthropoda; class Insecta; order Lepidoptera; family Gelechiidae; genus Pectinophora; species Pectinophora gossypiella. The sequence continues at coordinate 5,591,272 of NC_065432.1, forward strand.
CCTGTCAAATATTCAGGTTAGGTAAGCGGACCCTGTGAAAACGGGATAACGCTAGGGAGGCGCTGATGAAACACTATCATCATCATCATTAATTTAAAAGCCGTGGTACTTTTTTGAGGAGCTCGGTGGCGCAGCGGTTAACGCGCTCGGTCTGCGATTGTTGAAGTAAAGCAACTTTCGCAAAGGCCGGTCATAGGATGGGTTTTTCATCTCGAGCTCCTCCGTGCTTCGGAAGGCACGTTAAGCCGTTGGTCCCGGCTGCATTAGCAGTCGCTAATAACCATCAATCCGCACTGGGCCCGCGTGATGGCTTAAGGCCCGATCTCCCGATCCATCCATAGGGAAGGCCCGTGCCCCAGCAGTGGGGACGTTAATGGGCTGATGATGATGGTACTTTTTTAGGGAAAATTAGGACAGTCGTTTCCCTCTTGCCTTCCGCCCCGCAGTACTCTGTCTGACGCGAGTGGGATGGCGCCCAGAGTAGTCTATTTCAAAGCCGTACTAGGACTCCTGTCCTCCGCTCTGAATAGAACTGACAGTTACTGCTGCCCTCTGTCAGGTTTTAGATTACAGTCCCTGTGACTTCTTATACCTTCTTCTTCTTATCGTGAGGGTTATGAGGTGGAATACCAACCTCATCAACCCTGGTTATTAGTGCGCCGCCAAAGGCCCCTGACATGGCTCATGTAACGACTACATACATCAGTAAGTAGTAACCGGGACCAACGGCTTAAAGTGCCTTCTGAAGCACGGATCATCTTACTTCTTATACCACGAGGAGTATACTTTTCTTGCAGCTTCTTTTCCCCGGCTATACAGGTTGTGAGAAGCTGCAGTAGTTTTAGGCGGATGAGACGTTCGTTATGTAAAAATTGACGATTCAAAGTGTAACTATGTTACCTACTGAATAAAGATATTTTTGAATTTGAATTTGAATATACTTCTCACTCACACGTACACGTCAGGCGGCTCACGGGGAGAATCAGACTTTTGTATAGACGGGTGTGGTTTAAATTAAAAACCACACTAACACTATGTAGCTAGCATAACCCAGAAAGGTAGGAGTGGGTCGTGGTTTATAATTAGTGAAATTTATGTTACATTCTCCCCCGGGACGAGGGGGGAGAATGAGAGAGGGGTGGACGGGGCAGGGGGAGAAACTTCGATTTTTTTCATAAGCTCCGCAAACCATGTCTTTTCGTTATCGTTGCTTCTATGCTGTGGGAGCAAATAAAAAAACATAGAACACGTTCAGCTGAAGCGAAAGTTGATGGTAGGGCTGGCAGAGGAAGACCGAGAAGGACTTACGATGATCAAATTGGAGATGTCCTTAGAAAAGGTTCAATACGATCTACTCTGAACCGGCGTGTGTGTATGAAGCGATTGATGAATGTGGAGGAAGCAAGAGAAGTGTGTCAGGATCGAAGCAAATGGAATTCTATAGTCTCTGCTTACCCCGGTGGGAAATAGGCGTGAGTTTATGTATGTATGTATGTATGTATGTACGTTCAGCTGCTTGTCTTCATGTCGTAAAAACCGACAGAGGGATTGTGTCCTCTAACATGATGGACTAATGTTGTGGGCGATAGGCTGATCCCTTATCACCATAAGGTTCATCATATCCAGCTTACGACATCGTATCAACAGTGGCTGCAAGTTGTCTTTGATTACTTGTGGCTCTGCCCACCCCTTTAGATATTACTGGCATTATAACCCAAATTATTTGCCCACGGAAGGGGCAAGTCACAGGGACTTTAACCTAGAACCTGACAGAGGGCAGCAGTAACTGTCAGTACTATTCAGAGGCGGAGGACAGGAGTCCTACTACGGCTTTGAAATAGACTACTCTGGGCGCCATCCCACTCGCGTCAGACAGAGTACTGTGAGGCGGAAGGCAAGAGGGAAACCACTGCCCTATTTTTCCCTAAAAAGTAGCATGGAGAACGCTACACCGACAAGAGTGTGACTCTTAAATTAGTGATGATGATATCCTAATTGGGGTTGTTCTTCTGTCGTGTGTGTTGTGAGGTGGATTACCAACCTCATCGACCCTGCTGTCAGGGTTACTAATGAGCCGCCAAAGGCCCCTGACATGGCTCATGTAACCACTACTAACTTACATCAGTAAGTAGTAACCGGGACCAACGGCTTAACGTGCCTTCCGGAGCACGGATCATCTTTCTTTCGGACAATCAGGTGATCAGCCTGTAGTGGGAACGGCCTCCGTGGTCAAGTGGTTTCAGCGTTGGGCTCACGATCCGGAGGTCCCGGGTTCAAATCCCGGTGGGGACACATCACGTGCCTTGTAATTATTTAACTACAAATTACTTTAGAGTAATAATGTCGGGATGTTAATATCTTAATTAAATATTTAAAGTAATTAATTATGAATTCAAATTAGTACTTGGAATTTGTTAAGGGTAAATTACACTATTTTAAAGAGGAGACTTTCCAGGCTAAGAGACTTTCCCTTAAAAAAATATAGATAGCGCTGTTCAGATTCATCGTGATAATTACCTATTTTCTCTTTACTCGGTTAAGTACATAATTATTCAAAAATATAATGTAATGGCAGAGATATATATAAAAATTATTGTTGCTTGATATTTGGATCAGTGAGGAGCTCGGTGGCGCAGCGGTAAACGCGCTCGGTCTGCGATTGTTGAAGTTAAGCAACTTTCGCAAAGGCCGGTCATAGGATGGGTGACCACAAAAAACAAGTTTTCATCCCGAGCTCCTCCGAGCTTCGGAAGGCACGTTAAGCCGTTGGTCCCGGCTGCGTTAGCAGTCGTTAATAACCATCAATCCGCACTGGGCCCGCGTGATGGTTTAAGGCCCGATCTCCCTATCCATCCATAGGGGAGGCCCGTGCCCCAGCAGTGGGGACGTTAATGGGCTGATGATGATGATGACGATTTGGATCAGATACGTATAAATTTATGTTGCTACCTATATTGCTTTACTTTATTTTGATCAGAATAATAATGGGTGGAAGATGTGTTGTGCCTGGGTGTAATAACAAGGGTCATCATTTATACCCAAAAACAAAGATAAAAGTCGCTTACGTCTGTGATTCATGAAATTAGAAGGTTAAACGAAGGCAAAGATGTAATGTACCTACCTGTCCGTGTCTGTGGTGTCCGGAAGTAATATAATAATATGTTTCTTTCTTTTTTTCTCTCTCCTTCTCTCTCTCTCTCTTTCTTTCTTTCTAATCCGCACAGCGCCATCTACATTTTTTGTGGAATTTAGCCTGGAAAAATCCTTATTTCATACGAGTTTATTGACATTAGTTACAAATTGAAGTATGCAAGCGTTCCCCAGATAATAGGTATTTTCAAAACGTCAAGCCAGCGGGATCAAAGAACTGCCTTTATAACTTTGGAACCGTTGAAGTACTAATTTCGATATTTTGCAGGGGGGTGAGTACTTTTCGGTACTATTTTTTAGCGTTTAAATCAAAGCGAAAGACCTTGTCGTTAACTCTCGCCAAATTTCGCTCACCGTCAAGCTAGCGAGTGCAATAAAACATGGCTATAAATCCAGAACCGTGATGGTACTATTTTTTTTACAACAGGTACTATTTTTTTCAATAAGAGTACTAATTTTTGGTATGGTCAAATTATTTTTTCGTGCCCATTTTTTTTTTGAGGCCGCTAGCTTGACGCACACGGGCACACGTCATTCAGCGCTTATCGCTATCGACCGAGTAGGGTTGATTAATTCCTTCACATATAATGCCCTCAGACGACGCTCTGAGCCGAGGTTCGCGCCCAACTGGGCACCCTCAGGCCTGCTCTTTAAATTTTGTACCAGGTGAGAGCCCTCAGCACTCCCCATTTATCCGGCCAAGTGTGACTACCTCCGTGGTCCAGTTTTTGTACGTTGGCCTCACGATCCGGAAGTCCCGGGTTCGAATCCCGGTGGGGACGTATCACAAAAATCACTTTGTGATCCCCAGTTTAGTTAGGACATTACAGGCTGATCACCTGATCGACCAAAAAGATGATCCGCCCTTCGGAAGGCACGTTAAGCCGTTGGTCCCGGTTACTACTTACTGATGTAAGTAAGTAGTCGTTACATGAGTTATGTCGGCCTTTGGCGGCTCAATAATAACCCTGTCAGGGTTGATGAGGTCGGTAATTCAGCTCACAACCCACACGATAGAAGAACATTTTATGGACGACAAAGTGTTATTAAAACACGGAATTTAGAAAAAGAGTGTAAGAGATCTCACCAAGCTTGTTGTTGTGGTGCGGATGGTGCTGAGGGTGATGAGGAGGCGGCTGCTGAGGAACCTGCGGCAATAGGGCTCCGTGCGGCAGCTGCAGCAGCTTCGCTGGCTCCAGCTTGCTGGCTGCAGCCACGGGGATCGGTCCAGCATTCGTCATTGTGGTCATCGTAGCAGCTGGCATCATGAGTGTAGACATGGTTAACATTTTTTGTCACTTCACACTACCGCTGTGTCCAAAGTTTAGTGCAACTCCATTTTTTTAATCAACTTTTAGTAACTTTTAGCCGGCGTGTTTTTTGTTCGTCTTTTAATCACGTGTCACTTTTGTTTTTTCAAGATTTTTTTTTAGTTTAAATTACTATTAAATAGGTATGTATAAGTATACTTTTTTTAATAATATATGTTTTTTTTTTACTTAGTTATTGGTTATTATATTATAATTACTCTAACAATTTTGGTGTTTTCACATTTCAAAATCACATACTTTGACTTCACGTGTTATTAGTTTATGCTACAGTTAAATTATTTCGCAAGTAATAATAACATTAAATAATCTAATCTATACAGGCGTCTGAAAAAAAGTAAAAAAGTTTTTTATCAGACAAAATATTTAAAAGATTTTGTCTTACAAAAAACAGTATTCGGCGAAAACAATTTTGGGGAAAACCTATTTTTTCCCAAATATTGTTTTTAAGTTTTATTTTAAGATTTTCCGTCTATTTTTCAAGAAATTGTGGCCTTTTTTCTATTAAAAAAAAATACCTTTTCTTAGTATTTTTACAATTTGTTGTACTGATTATTATCATAATTAGGAAAGCCCTTTCCAGACTACATTCACCAAAAACAATATAGATGCATTTTTTTTTTGACGTGACTTATTGTAGATTTGCCGCAGATGGCATTAACTACTTGGCCGGACAAATGGGGAGCGCTGAAGGCTTGATTTGATTTGATTTGATAACATTGTAACTATAATATTCTTTATAAAAATAATTGTTGCTTGATATTTACCTCATATTATGTATAGAATTATGTTGCTACCTATATTGCTTCTCTTTATTTTGATCAGTTATAGTAAATTATTAAGATAACATTAGCTATTAAGTTTCCTTTCACACTAACCCCTATGGATGTGTTAATGTCTGAAATAAATATATATTTTAATTTGACCAATGGGTGGAAGATGTATCGTACCTGGATGTAATAACAAGGGTCATCATACCCAAAAAAAAGATAAAAGATGCATATGTCTGTTATCAATGAAATTAGAAGGTAAAACGAAGGAAAAACTGTACAGCGCTATCTATATTGCTTTTGAGTAATGTAACCTGGAAAGTCCTTCGAATGTCCGGGGAACGGTATCAGTCACCTCATATTTACTTTAATTTTACGGGTACCCGTCTTATTTTGACGTTCAAAAAGCGCTAACTTTGTAAGCCAATTTTGAAAAATAAATATTTTTGATTTTTTTTTTGTAATTGAATTGCGTATCAGTTACCAATAAAACACCCTTTTTAGGGTCCTGCTGAAGATGGGGTCTTTTTTCGTGACTTATTGTAGATTTGCCGCATTAACAACTTGACCGGACAAATGGGGAGTGCTGACGGCTCGTCGTCTGAGATGAAGATGGGGTCAAGAATACTCAAAATTGGGTAAAATGATTGCGAATGGTCTATGGTCGAGGACTTTTTGGCGGGAACGGGACGGTTGCTTTCTTCATTGAATAATCTAAATAATCAATACGAAGTTGTGTTTTGTGGTTAATGATTGCATAAAGTTAGTCGGAAAACATTCGCGATAGTGTTTTTAAATCGGAATATTCAATAAACAAAGTGTACCTATCTATTTTCGCTTCGTGCCAACAAGCCGCTTCATAACTCGAAAGTTTATGCGGACTTTTGAGTTTATTCGTTTGGGGTTCGGAGCAGGAATCTGCTCTGAGGGTGGGGGCTTAGGTTTCATCATTCATCGTCATCACCTTTCATCATTTCATTAATCATCATCAAGAAAATAATACATAAAACATGGCTGTATGGGCATCGTTCCCTTTGCCTTGCCCTTCGGGGAAAACCAAAACAAAAAAATAAGATCTATGGTCGCATTAAAATAGTTTTTTTTTGACGTGACTTATTGTAGATTTGCCGCAGATGGCATCAACTACTTGGCCGGACAAATGGGGAGCGCTGAAGGCTCTCACCCGGTACAACGTTTAAGATAACAGGCCTGAGGGTGCCCAGTAGGGCGCAAACCTCAGTTCAGGGCGTCGTCTGAGAGGAAAAATATTTGAAAGAATTAATCGACCCTAGTGGGTCGATAGCGATAAGCGCTGAATGAGGGAATTAAAATAGAAAAACGCGAGTGAAGTACTTACAGAGTTTCAGACACAAACTCACGCCTATTTCCCACCGGGGTAAGCAGAGACTATAAAATTCCATTTGCTTCGATCCTGACACACTTCTTTTGCTTCCTCCATATTCATCAATCGTTTCATACACGCACGCCGGTTCAGAATAGACCGTACTGAACTTAAAACACAAAATTTTACATGAATTATCCGACAGGAAAACGGGTTGGTTCAGGTGTTTTACGGCTCATTGGGTGGACCAACGGCTTAACGTGCTTTCCGAAGCACAGACTGAAAGTTTTCACCTACTGAATAGTGCTACACATCACAATGACAACGACGTCGTTGGTTTTTTTTAAAGATTTTTTTCCATATGCATAAAGAATTAGAACCTTGGCGCAGCGGTAAACGCGCTCGGTCTGCGATTGTTGAAGTTAAGCAACTTTCGCAAAGGCCGGTCATAGGATGGGTGACCACAAAAAAAAAGTTTTCATCTCGAGCTCCTCCGTGCTTCGGAAGGCACGTTAAGCCGTTGGTCCCGGCTGCATTAGCAGTCGTTAATAACCATCAATCCGCACTGGGCCCGCGTGGTGGTTTAAGGCCCGATCTCCCTATCCATCCATAGGGAAGGCCCGTGCCCCAGTAGTGGGGACGTTAATGGGCTGGTGATGATGATGATGGTTAATGGCTTTTAGGTAATATTAAGTTAGTATGTAACATTGTTTTAACTGTAAGCTCCCCAAATAAAATAAATAGTAAAACATGAAGTGGAATTTCCCGTCAGAAAATTCATGATTAGTGTTTTTTTTAATTAGTTTCTATTGGAGGCGATGGTTGTTCCGGTAAATAAAAACTCTTCGAGATGTTAAGTGGGCTGAATTAAATAAAAATCTAGGAAATTATTTACACAATTAACAAAGTCCGTGGCGTAAGTCCTGAAATATTACCATAGCAAATAATGGTGCTAATTCCTGTAAATACCATCTAATTTTATTTTAAGTTATATCTGTCATTTTCTTATCCGCCGAGAAGGAAAGGGACGGGTAATCGACAAGCATAAAATTTATGGAACACACGTCAATTTTATGCACAAATCTAAAACAGCCGTCTAAAAATTTTACATCAGTCAATAACCCGACACAGTTAAGTACCTTTTTGATTCGCCCGGGTTATTCATTCATTTACTCATTCTTCCTAAAATTAAGAGCTGTGAATCATCCGTCCCTTTCCTTTTCGACGGATATGACAATGACGGATATAACTTAAAATAAAATTAGGCGGTGTCTGCAGGAATCGGGGCCAGTATTACACTAAAATATATTATTATAAGACTTTGATGTTGCCAACAGTTTCAGTTCCATACTTTTGCGATGGGAAATTCCACTTGATACCAACTCAGAATCATGGCCTGAATCATCCTCCTCAGTATTCGTTACGATGTCACTAACACCCTGTATATATGTCAACATATACCCAAGCCTTGCCCTGTAATAGGACGAAACACGAATGTGAATAGAATTTAGTAATTAACTGACGCTGTCGACACTTTTTAATGCCAAACCGGGACTGAACCGCGTACCGACAGCATAGCAAAAAAAATATGTTTACTTGACCATTTTCGGATAAGTATGTAAAAAATACAGACTCTTATTTTAAACCTATACTGCCTTTAGACATTTAAGAGTTAGAATAGAATTTAAGAGCCACGCTCTTGTTGGTGCAGCATTTTCCATGCTACTTTTTTAGGGAAAAATAGGGCAGTGGTTTCCATTTTGCCTTCCGCCCCGCAGTACTCTGCCTGACGCAAGTGGAATGGCGCCCAGAGTAGTCTATTACAAAGCCGTACTAGGACTCCTGTCCTCCGCCTCTGAATAGTACTGACAGTTACTGCTGCCCTCTGTCAGGTATCAGGCACAATAAAATACCAGATAATATTTTAAATTTGTCAGAAAATAAATTTAATGCTCACGTGAAGCTTACTTTATGTAAAAAAGCTTTTTATAAGATTAATGATCATTTAGGTAATGATAAATAACTTGTAATGTATACTTTATAATATACATTAGTACATATAATCATTAATTAGAAAGATGTGTTGCTGTTGCAGTTTCTTGTCATTTCTTCTGCTCAGCCATAACACCTTGTGAAATGACGTATTCAAAAATGTTACATTGACCTTCAACAAGTTTATCATGATAATTACGTTGAATAAATGATTCTGATTTCTGATTTGCACATATAAAAGTAAATGCGTAATGTCGACAAATGTCAAATAAAGGTTAAAAAGGTTTTATAAAGTTAGTGATTATTTAGAAGATATGAATGCATGGGATTAACTGTCTGAGAATTCATATTAGGCAGCTAAATTACTCAATTGTATAACAATATTTTATGTTTATTTTTTTAAAGAACGTCTAGGGCCCTGTGCCGAGGTTTTTCTTGCAGCTTCTTTTCCCCGGCTATACAGGTTGTGAGAAGCTGCAGTAGTTTTAGGCGGATGAGACGTTCGTTATGTAAAAATTGACGATTTACAGTGTAACTATGTTATGAGATGGATCGCTTGCCATCGATAAGGCAATGCAGAACAAAGAGGATCCGTCCCTTTCCTTTTCGGCGGATAAGAAAATGACAGATATAATTTAAAATAAAGATGATGTGTACGGTCACGAGCATTAATAGGTATACACTTTGGTACCATGTCACATTAACTTTTTTGACAAATTGAACTGTTAGTCTCACTAAATGTCAAATATGTTAGTGCGACAGAGTCCTAAAGTGGGTACATTATATTGCTCATGACTGTACGGGATTCGGCTCCGTTACTCTTCTTCTATCGTGTGGGTTGTGAGGTGGAATACCATCCTCATCAACCCTGGTGTCAGGTTTACTATTGAGCCGCCAAAGGCCCCTAACATGGCTCATGTTACGACTACTTACTTACAACAGTACGTAGTAACCGGGACCAACGGCTTAACGTGCCCTCCGAAGCACGGAATCAACTTAATTTTTCGGACAATCAGGTGATTCAAGCCTGAAAAGTCCTTACCAAACAAAGGACAGTCTCACAAACTGATTTCGACAATGTCCCCATCGGGAATCGAACCCGGACCTCCGGATCGTGAGCCTAACGCTCTTACCACTGGACCACAGAGGCCGTTACCGTTACCGTTAAAACTAGAAAGGCCTAAAAAAAAAGAAATGTCAGTACAGACTTTAAAGTAACATACAATACTGCCTAGCCTTATTTAGACAGGACTCGAGCCACAAAAAACCGTTTACACAAAACTCATCTTTTTTTGCTGTCCCTACATTGAGGGAACAAAATGTCACGGTATGTAAAAAGGGTACATTGGGGCACATTAGTCCTTATTTGCAAAATTTGTGACGGGTACATATTTGTGAGGGGTTAGGACGTATTCATATGCCATAAACCGTGGTAGCTCAGTTGCCAGAACGCTTGCCTCTCACTTTCAGGTCGCAGGTTCGATCAGCTCAAGCCTAAACCAATGATTGTCGAATTAGTTTTCGAATTCATGTTTGGATCATAAATGATTATCACGTGCTCAGCGGTGAAGGAAAACATCGCGAGGAAACCTACGTTCCAGAGAAATGCATTTTCAGAGGTATGTGACCTAACCTATATTGGGCAAATTTTCCCTTCGCGGGTTGGAAAGTCAGACAGGCAAGCACTTATGAATTTGTTTTTTTTTTTTCTTGAAACTACACGCAGGTAATGTAAACCACTGAAGATTGATGGTTCTGCCTACCCCATTTAGGGTTTAGGCTTGTAAGCCTTTGTATTATAGGTACAAGGACACTCAACACATATAAAACAGAAAAATAAATTAAACAAAAAACATAAAACTAGAAACAGAAAATATAAATTCCACGAAACATTCGTAGCTGTGTGCTACGCTTTATCTACGCCGTAGCTTGTTACGCCGGAGGCTGCTACGTATGCTTTAATTTAATTTTTCAACTTTTACTACGAATATTTACCAATTATTTTGTTTATTTCATTTCGTTTACAATTACAAAAGAAAATTGGAAAATTGTATATTGTGCGTGTGTGTGTTTTTTTTAATGAAGTTATTCCACGAATGATTTCAATACGAAAACAGACTTTTATTTTTGTTGCTGATTTAGGAATGGTAGGCGGGATGAAACGTAACGCATTATTGTGTGAAAGAGAGAGCGACGAGTGAGCGAGAGAGAAGAGAGAATTACAGAATGACAGGGAAATGGCGGACGGTTGTTTTTTAAAGAGGAAAATGTAGACGACTACATCAACAGCCTATATACGTCCCACTGCTGGGCACAGGCCTCCCCTCAACCTCCCCTCCACCACGCTGCTCCACTGCGGGTTGGTGGAGGTGTTTTTACGGCTAATACCCGGGACCTATAGCTTAACGTGCCCTCCGACGCACGGAATCATCTTACTTTTTCGGACAATCAGGTGATTCAAGCCTGAAAGTCCTTACCAAACAAAGGAGAGTCTCGCAAAGTGATTTCGTGGGAATCGAACCCGGACCTCCAGATCGTGAGCCTAACGCTCTAACCACTAGACCACGGGGGCTGTTATGTATGTGTTTTGGCACAAATAAAGAACTAAAGAAGTCTTCACCCGACACACACCAGAGTATACTTTCAATAACAAATGCTCTCCATTACTGTTACTACTGCGAAACCCACTTAGCATCCCACCCCCCACTGCGAATTTACTGAGTCCTCATTGAACTCACTTCGCTTGGCACCCTTACTGAGCGCTTGGCACGGTCAAACTAGTCTTGGAAAGAATTAAACACTATTTATCAAACACAGCTTCATTGGTCTAGTAGTAAAGTTTTTTTAAAATGGTCACCCATTTTTACACAACAGGTTAACGTCGTGTCTTATAGGGAAGTCAAGGAATTGGCCTTTGATAGACTGGAATGGAAAATGCTACACCGACAAGAGCGTGGCTCTTATATTGATGATGATGATGATTTTTACACACACACACATATTACTTTCATTTACACACCATGCACACCAAATCACACCACCACATATTTTGTAACAAATAGTTAACTTCTATGTAGAAGTTCCCTGAAGAATTCCCTATTGCTTGATTACTTTTTTAATTTTTATCCTTAATTCTTTTATTTTTGTAGTCGTTTGTTTCTTTCTAAGTTGTAATTATGGCTACCCATTAAGACTGCTGATCTGGAGGTGGAGGCCTGGAATCCTGTTACATGAGCCATGTCAGGGGCCTTGACTCAGAATCATGGTCTGAATCTTTCCCCTCAGTATTCGTTTCGACTAACATCCTGTAATATCCCAATTGGGTAATCAGAGGTAAGTACATCCATCGCAAGATGAACTAAGTACCCACAGTCCCACACCTCACCGAGCTTTCTGTTAGACCAACGCGATAGGTGAGCCGTATCGCCGTCTATAATGGTCGAGCCAACCGTATTCCACATTGAACCTTTCAAAGATAAAGACATTTCCATTCGTCACTATTTCATATGAAAACACATGAATAAAAAAAGAAGCATTTGATTTATTCAAGGAAAAAATGACATCGATTCGATATGCAAAAGTGTGCCCTACGCTAAAATCACAGGGTTTGTTTTACATGTGAGCGATGAGTTTGATACTATAGAGAGGGCTTCAGAATACTGTCTTTTTTTATGTAACTTTTCAAATTCAAATTCAAATATATCTTCATTCTGTAGGTAAGATACACTTTGAATCGTCAATTTTTACATAACGAACGTCTCATCCGCCTCAAACTACTGCAGCTTCTCACAACCTGTATAGCCGGGGAAAAGAAGCTGCAAGAAATGCCTCGGCACAGGGCCCTAGACGTAAGTACTTTAAAAAAAATAATATAATAGTTATACCCATTGTTTAAATTTTACGCGATTATTATCATAATTAAAACACATAATAACGGGTTCTTACCGCCTTTGAAACAGGGATATGAGAATCCCATCTATATAATTATACAATTGAGTAAGATTCTCGTAGGCAGATTATATTTATATCACCATAAGCTCACGACTATATCCCAATTGGGGTAGTCAGAGGTACATCTAACGCAAGATGAACTAACCCCACGCTTCACCGAGCTTTCTATTAGACCAACGTCCAGTCCAGTGGTTGAGCATTGGGGTCACGATCCGGAGGCCCCGGGTTCGAATCGAAGTTTGAAAATCTGTTTAATACAGGTTAGGTCGCATACCTCCGAAATGCATTTCTCGGATATGTGGGTTTCCTCGCGATGTTTTTCTTCACCGCTGAGCACGTGATAATCATTTATGATCCAAACATGATTTCGACAATCATTGGTTTAGGCCTATGCTGGATTCGGACCTGCGACCTCAAAGTGAGAGGCAAGCGTTCTACCAACTGCGCTACTACGGCTCTGACTATGTTATAAATATCTCTAATCCAAACATGAATTCAAACTCATAAAGTCTCATTTAGTCGTCATCATCACCTCCCTAGCATTATCCCGTTTTTCACAGGGTCCGCTTACCTATCCTGAATATTTGACAGGTCCGGTTTTTTACAGAAGCGACTGCCTGTCTGACCTTCCAACCCGCGAAGGGAAAACCAGCCTCATTAAACCTGGTTAAGAAAGAAAAAACTTTTTTTCCTCGTCACAAGTCGTTCTCCATGCTACTCGAGCCTATTCACGTATTCAAGCCCCGTAGATGCAGCGTTGTTTTTTTTGTGTCTTTTTTTAGTCAGATACCGTCGGATTTTATGTCTGACTGTACTTTTTAGAGACTGTTGTCAAGTGTCTTTACGATACTTCTTTGCTGGACTTTTGAATAAAGAATATTGCCACGTATAGAACGGTCACACTCCACCCCCCACCAATCCATATTTGGCGCTGACCTCACACCTTACCCCCTCTGGGTCTTGCTTTAGAACGAAAGAAAGAAAGAAAGAAAATATTTATTTCCATATTGGACGCCACATTTACAAACTTACATTACAGAAATAAAAAAAAATAGAAAAAAAAAACAAAGACAAAAAGACAAATAATACAGACATTAAATACACAATGGAGGCGCCCAAAATAAAAAAAGAATCTCCCTCAGCATAATGCCGTGACACGTGCTTAGCACGGGCCGCGGCGCTGGTATTATGGGAGACCTATCGAACGTGAGCCACGGACCCACCAAACTCAATTACGTACCTACTTATATACAATAAAGAAAACATACTATGATACTTACATAGATTATAATGCATTACTTATACTTGATATTATAGATATATATTCCTTTCAAAAATATATAATGCAAAATGAATAAATAAAACTTACTTATAATAACCAAACTACTAATGAAAAGAATACATTATAATAGGTAAATTATGGAGACGTGTAACTGTGTAGTGTGAGTGTATGTACAACGTTGCTATGTGTGCAAATCTCAGCCTCTCAGCGTTCAACATGCGCGAAAGAAAAGTGCGACTATCTCGTTTATTATTTCTTCTATCTATTCTTTAGTCTTAAACAGCTGCAATCCGCGATTGGAAACTTATCGCCATGGCCGAATACAGCTGGAGGATATACAGGATATACAGGGTAACTCAGAATAATGAGCTGAATTATCCCTCTCAGTATTCGTTACGATGTCACTTACACCCTGTACAAGTACATACAGGTAGGCATAAAAGTAGGTATGGGTGTTAGTGACACCGTAACGAATACTGAGGGGGATGATTCAGACCATGATTCTGAGTTGACATCTAGTGAAATTTCCTGTCGAAAAATTCATGAAGAAATTCATGAATGGAGCTCGGTGGCGCAGCGGTAAACGGGCTCGGTCTGCGATTGTTGAAGTTAAGCAACTTTCCTAAAGGACGCTCATAGGATGGGTGCTTCGGAAGGCACGATAAGCCGTTGGTCCCGGCTGCATTAGCAGTCGTTAATAACCATCAATCCGCACTGGGCCCGCGTGATGGTTTAAGGCCTGATCTCCCTATCCATCCACAGGGAAGGCCCGTGCCCCAGCAGTGGGGAAGTTAATGGGCTGATGATGATGACTTTTGCGACGAAAAATTCTTCATGATATCAACTCAGAATCATGGTCTGAATCATCCCTCAAAGTTTTCGTTACGGTGTCACTAACACCCGGTATATTCGTAAATTGAAAAAAAAAAACAGATAAAAAAAAATATTATTTTAAAAGGAAAATTCTTTTCTCTATATCTGCGCTGTTTGTCTAAGTTGTTAGCAGACTTCTGGCTATAAACGTTTATAATGGCTGAACGTGATTTTTGGCGGGAAAAAATGTAACTCGAGGAGTCCGCTTTGAAGTTAAGAAAAGGTATCACTTCAAAGTTTGTCGGGGCTGGGAAAATGTTATTGGAGTAAATGTTCTCATTTTTTTTTATAACAGGTAGGTTTAGGTCGTTTCTTTTGTACTCTTTATTTATTTTTTAAAATGTATTGTGCGCGTACTTGCGTTTCACCGATCGGCGAGGGTTGAAAATCAGTGTTGCCCTCTGGGTAAATTTTCACTGAACCCTGGCCTTTTTTGGTGAACTGCGGCACCCATATACCTTTATGTTTTCCAACTAAATATTAAATTAATGTGTGTATATTTCAATGTCGTAAATATATATGTGTGTCGTAGATTTTACCTAAATAGACTTTTTTATTATTAATTTTTTGTTTTGTCAAAAAGACCGCTATGGGAAAGTGTTCATTGCGCTGGTGGCGTGTCGGAGTAAATTTATTTATTTATTTATTGCAACACACAACAGGACCCGGAATAAAAATAAACTTGCTTTACAAGTCAGTCGATTACATAAGATCACTAAATCTTTTAAGAGGCAATGTATACGTTTTTACAATAAGATTCCCATTGACATTCAGAATTTGCCTTTCAACTGTTTTAAGACAGTAGTTAAACAGAAACTTTACAAAAAAGGTTATTATAGACTTAGTGATTATTTAGAAGATATATGAATGCATGGGATTATAACTGTCTGAGAACTGATATTAGGCAGCTAAATTACTCAATTGTTTAAAAATATTTTGTTATTTTTTTTTATAGCACGTCTCCCTAAAGGCCCTGTGCCGAGGTTTTTCTTGCAGCTTCTTTTCCCCAGCTATACAGGTTGTGAGAAGCTGCCGTAGTTTTAGGCGGATGAGACGTTCGTTATGTAAAAATTGACGATTCAAAGTGTAACTATGTTACCTACTGAATAAAGATATTTTTGAATTTTGATTTTTTTTAAATTTTAACATTAACAATACATGATAAAATATACAATTACTTACAAACAAAAATGGTCACTCAACATCCCAAACAGGGTGCGTTGACAGCATGCAAAATCATATAGCAAATAGAAAGAGGTAAAAAAAGGTTACAATTCAGAAAACAAAGCGACTTTTGATAATTTGAGTTCTAAATGTTTCAAAATTATTAAAAATATCTACATTTATGACTTACTGGCTTTTACCCGTGGCTTAGATTGCGTTAACTTCGGGGCAACACGGTTTCCTAATGTACCAATTTTTAGCTTCCTACCTTGAAAACTGCGAAAAGTCCCATACAAAATTTCAGCCCCCCTTTGAAAGGGTTAAGGGCAGAAAACTGATTAGTTTCAGAAAAAGATAAAAAAAACTACGTATAAGCAATTCATATAAATAAAATCACTACTGCTAATTTGAAAGTAAAAAAAAATACAAATTGCTTTTTAAGATGAATCGCTTTGTGTTCTTTTTAACTCCACAGAAAATGACAAAAATAACACCAAACAACCTTCGACCCTTACTCCGCCATCTTTTCGGAAAATTTTCTTTCCTCCACGCGAACTCGACTGAATTTGATCGGAATTGAAAGAAAATCTTTTCTTTCAGTTATTTTCAGCAATTTCAGCGCTTGTTAAGATGAATGGAGGCTGTAGATGAAATAATATTGACAGGAGTGCTTGATATCACTTGTTTCATTCTATTGAATACTGCTATTTCATTTTTGACGTCACAACTTAAAGATTTTGATTAAAAGCGTTCTGTTTAGGGCAGTTTCCTGTTATTCCTTGCCTGGGGGATATTTCCTCCATTAGTTGGTTTAGAGAGATGTATAATACTACAAAATTACACCCGCTCCTACCCAGCTATGTTCCCCCTAGCATTATCTCGCTTTTCTAACCTGAAGATTTGACAGGTCCGGTTTTTTACAGAAGCGACTGCCTGTCTGACCTTTCAACCCGCGAAGGGAAAACCAGCCTAATACAGGTTCGGTCACATACCTCCGTAAAATAAATTTTTCGGAATGTGGGTTTCCTCACGATGTTTTCCTTCACCGCTGAGCACGTGATAATCATTTTTTATCCAAACATGAATTCGAAAACAAATTCGACAGTCGTTAGTGTAGGCCTGTGCAAAGCAAGCATTCTACCAACTGTGCTACTACGGCTTAAAATATATTATCTACTGAGTAAGGATATTTTTGAATTTATATTTGTATATAAAATTCTTTTAAATTTGTATTTGTATATTATAATAATAAAATTCTTTATTTATCAAACAAGGTACAATTTAAACAGTTAACAGCGAGCCCTGCACTATGGATCACCCTGTATCGCAGTGGCTCAATAAGATACAATTTTCGCTTAAAATTAATAAAATTATACATAAAGTCCGATGGAAACCTAACTTTTTGGTAAAATAATACAGTTAAAAATCATATTCTACTAGTAAGTTAAGTAAATGATACAAATGTCTGGTATTGAATGAGTTCCTCTAGTAATTAAATAACTTATAATGTATACCCTCATTGGGTTTTAAAAGATGTGTTGCTGTTGCAGTTTCTTGTCATTTCTTCTCCTCAGATATAACACCTTGCGAAATGACGTGAATTCAAAAATGTTACATTGAACTTCAACAAGTTTATCCATGATAATTACGTTGATTAAATGATTCTGATTTTTGTCTGTATTCATGTGTTTAGTTTTGTGCAATAAAGTATATTTGATTTGATTTTATTTGATTTGATTTCTGAAATTTCCACCGGACTTGATGTATAATTTTATTGATTTTAAGCGCGAAAATTGTACCTCATTGAGCCACTGCGATACAAGGTGAACCCTAGTGCATATAACTGGATGTTGTTAATAGCCAGTTATCCCAGCAGGCACTATCGATCCTCTCTGTCACTGACCGTAAACGTATATTTACGTTACAAAGGGCGTACACGGTTCACGGTACGTAACTCCCGTGATGGGGAAGGGTTGGGCGGCGGACTTCGGGCGATAAGCGAATAAACATAACACATTGCCAAATGACGTAGATTAAAAAAGGATAAATGGACCTTTAATATGTTTATCAAATCATATCAAATATACTTAAAACACATAATAACGGGTTCGGATTTATCTATAATTAAAACACATAATAAAGGGTTCTTACCGCGTTTGAAATAGGGATATGAAACTCCCGATATTTCGACACTGTTGCAAGTGCCACGATCACGGGATGACTGATGAGATTGGAGTGGAGTAGGTAGATCCTTAATTTAAGAACCCGTTATTATGTGTTTTACATACATACATACATACATAAACTCACGCCTATTTCCCACCGGGGTAAGCAGAGACTATAGAATTCCATTTGCTTCGATCCTAACACACTTCTTTTCTCTTCTCTAGTTACGTGTTTTAATTATGATAATAACCTTAAAACAATGTATGTTTATGTATGATAATTACGTTGAAAACACGATTTTGACTCCGATACTGTTATTTAGCAATCTAATCTTGGTGAGGACAAATCACAAAAACATTACAGGCTGATCAACAGATTGTCCATAAGATTGTGCTTCGAAGCCTTAAGCCGTTGGTCCCGGTTACTACTTACTGATGTAAGGACGTAGTCGTTACATGAGCCGTGTCTGGGGCCTTTGGCGGCTCAATAGTAACCTTGACACCAGGGTTGGTGAGGTTGGTAATCCACCTCACAACTCACACGACAGAAGAGAAATGAACGACAGATGAACTAAGTACCCACACCTCACCGAGCTTTCTGTTAGACCAACGTGATAGGTGAGCCGTATCGCCGTCTATAATGGTCGAGGCAACTATGTTAGTGCAAACTGCACTTAAGATAAATTGATAACTTTTGCTCAGGTAATCGTAAATCGCTTACAGTGCGAGAGTAGCCTTATCACAGTTCACAGATTTTCCTTTACAGCCAAGAATAGAATACTACTTACTATGTGTTTTTTTTTTAAGAGCTCTGTGGCGCAGCGGTAAACGCGCTCGGTCTGCGATTGTTGAAGTTAAGCAACTTTCGCAAAGGCCGGTCATAGGATGGGTGACCACAAAAAAAAAGTTTTAATCTCAAGCTTCTCCGTGCTTCGGAAGGCACGCTAAGCCATTGGTCCCGGCTGCATTAGCAGTCGTTAATAACCATCAATCCGCACTGGGCCCGCGTGATGGCTAAGGCCCGATCTCCCTATCCATCCATAGCAAAGGCCCGTGCCCCAGCAGTGGGGACGTTAATGGGCTGATGATGATGTTTTTTTTAAAACTAGTTATTAGATAAGCTAGTTTCAATCCAGTTCCAAAATTACTTGACAATAATTAATTACTTAAATTAAAAACATACTAACTTTTTGTTAACTATGACTTTCATTGTAATAATTATTGTAATAATTTATGATTATCTAATTTCTTGTAAGTTTTTGCATGCCACTACTACTACTACTAGGTGGATCATGAAATCCTTATACATAAAATTATTGTGACCATCTTAACTTAACCTACCTGTTTACCTGTTTGTTTTGTGTACCTGTTTTTGACCTAACATTGGCCCCGATTCCTGCAGACACCGCCTAATTTTATTTTAAGTTATATCCGTCATTTTCATATCCGTCGAAAAGGAAAGGGACGGATGATTCACAGCTCTTAATTTTAGGAAGAATGAGTAAATGAATGAATAACCCGGGCGAATCAAAATGTACGTCGCTGGTATGCAATCCGTTTGACGTGCTGTCTACTTAACTGTGTCGGGTTATTGACGGATGTAAAATTTTTAGACGGTTGGTTTAAATTTGTGCTTAAAATTGACGTGTGTTCCATAAATTTTATGCTTGTCGATTACCCGTCCCTTTCCTTTTCGGCGGATAAGAAAATGACAGATATAACTTAAAATAAAATTAGATGGTATTTACAGGAATTAGCACCATTGTATGCCTATATGGCGGGATATAGCTGGATGAAACAACTTATAATTAATATGAACGCCTATACTGTACCTATGATCCACAACAAATATATTTCATTTCATTTCATTTTGTAACAACAATGTATATCAGCAAATAAAATTATTCTATTCTATTCTAAAGAAGTAGAAGTTTTTCGATTATCAACATATTTGCACATAAGAATGTGGAGGAAGAAAAAAGTAAGATGATCCGTGCTTCAGAAGGCACGCTAACGTCGGTCCTGGTTACTTACTTGGTTGTAAGTAAGTAGTTATTACATGAGCCATGTCAGGGGCCTTTGGCGGCTCAATAATAACCCCGACACCAGGGTTGATGAGGTTGGTAATTCACCTCACAACCCATGCGATAGAAGAAGAAGAATATCCCAACAAAATTCATACGAGGCTATTTTTTTCCATGGAAAATGCGACACCCTCAGATGAAAGCGTTATACAGGATGGTGTTAGAATAAGTGTTTAGATTTCGGAGCCTTATTTTTTTTTCTTTGACGGGTTTGCTCTTGGCCCCTGACTTGCCCGAAGGCATTGACGAGGCCTAAGATGGAGCTCACCCAGAAGGTGCCTGTTCACTCTGGCCTTGAAAGCACCTTTTGCCTGACTGTGACGAAACAAACAGATGGGTTATTTATTTATGTTATTATTTATATATATAATATTTTATAGAACGCTTGCCTGTCACTTTGAGGCCGCAGGTTCGAATTTAGCACATACCTAAACCAATGATTGTCGAATTTGTTTTGCGAATTCATGTCTGGATCGTAAATGATTATCACGTGAAGGATAACATAGTGGGGAAAAATCACTTTGTGATCCCTAGTTTGGTTAGGACATTACAGGCTGATCACCTGATTGTCCAAAAAGTAAAAAGATCCGTGCTTCGGAAGGCACGTTAAGCCGTTGGTCCCGGTTATTACTTACTGATGTGAGTACGTAGTCGTTACATGAGCCATGTCGGGGGCCTTTGGCGGCTCAATAGTAACCCTGACACCAGGGTTGATGGGGTTGGTAATTCACCTCACAATCCACACGATAAACGAACAATATATAAAGGTTATAGGGAGTGTAACGACTACTTACATCAGTAAGCAGTAACCGGGACTGACGATTTAACGTGCCTTCCGAAGCACGAATCATTTTACTTGTCTTGTAACGGCATTTCGGACCAACGAGCCTTGTAGCGACATCTTGTGGTTTCTAGCGATATATCGTTGTTTTATATTTTACCCGCAGGAAATCACAGATGGCGCTGCAGGGTTATCGATGGGCCCGAATATTTTTAATTATTTCATTTTCTTCAAAATTTGGTATATTAAAATTATCTGCAACATTTATTTTTGATATATTATAATTATATTGTTTAAATTTTGGGATCAAACAAGTCGATCGATTGTTGTCGTTGATTCGGCGAATTTATGGTTTGGTAGATTTTATTTTGGTTGGCAACATTGTTGGTTCTTGTGTCAGACTGACAGCTGGCTGAGCTGAGAGACAGGTTATGGAAAGTGGGGACGTCGCGAGAGCGCCGGAGACTCCACTGCCGTAACAATAATGTGGGCAAATTAAAAGCCACGATTTATCGGCGACATCAAGAGCCGATGTCTCAATTTAAATAAACAACTTAACCGAGATGGTGAGTCCTCGCAATTCTTCGTGCATATTTTTGCACCAACTTTGTGATAACCTCGAGGTCCTTGTTTTCAGCAACATCACTGAAATCCCATCACCGAAGGTCCAGTGGGTGGGATTAGGTTTCATCCGAGCGATGCCCAACTATCCCGGATGAACCTGTAAGTTATTTTCTTTGTTTTACACTCGTGAGTTGCCTTGCCACGCTGTCAGCTGAACCACATGCTAATCATTGCCATTCCTTGTTGCAGATGGGGTTTTTGTTTTTCTTTAAGTTTTTAACGTTTTAAAGTTTTAACGTTTTTGCCAGTTTTCAACGTCTAACGTTTTGCAAGTTTTAATCTAAGAAGAAGTTTATGATTGGATCAGACTATTTCAACAAATTTTTGTGAATGAAGATTGCTACTGTTTTCTTCTGCGTTTGCAAGTTATTTCAAGCTTCTTTCGGCGGAGCTTGCCTTGGTTGTTTGCACGTCGAAGCTTTCCTTTGTGCGGCGCGCATGTGGATGTGCCGCGCCTCTCCTTTTGTCAACACTCCGGATAAGGCCCGGTGAAGGACTGCGAGGTTGACCGGTGGACGTGCAGCCCGCCAGCTGCGTAACAGTTGGCCCGCTGCGCCGCCATCGTCCAGCACGCCCTGGCCTGAGCCGGCCTCATCACCTGTACGGTATTCCGGAACGCCTCAGGTAGGCCTGATAGTCGGAGGTCCTCGAGTAAGGGAGGTGCCTACAGGTGTACGGACAGTGTTTTTAAACATAGTGATATCCCATGGTTGTTACGGAGTGACAATTAACCTGACGGACCAAAGCGCGACCTGTCTCCCTCCATAGGGTGTTCACCTACCTATGGTTGTACTTGTTAATTAAATGTTATAAGAATATACATTGTATGGATTCAAAGGGAGTTTTCTTTGTCTCATGCTCACCGGTCTATAACATCTAGCTGTGCCCTTCAGGTAAACACCACTTTATAAATTTCTGAAACATATCTGCATTTTCATAACACCATTTCCTATTTACCTACCTTCCTATAAGGTAAGCAAAAATCTAGTGTTTCAGTGGCGCCCTTCTTGGTGAAATTGTCGCTCTGTACAACCATTTTAGAATATAAGTGGTGTTGGCATAAACTTTAAGAATAAATTTTGTGAAAACAGTGTATTTTTTAATAAAAAAAGTGATGGGATTTTGTGTGAATTGTTTGTGTTTTGTTTGCATCTTAGGTTAAGTTGTGTTTGTCTTAGCATAAGTAAAGTTATAGGCCTCCTATTAGAGACCTAACTTAATTACTTATTTTGTTTTTATTTACAATAAGTTAAAACCCAAATTTATGGCCTACATGGTTTATTCTAGGGCTTATTGATATTTTATTACTACATTTACCTATTTTGTGTTTTTTTTAACCTTGTTTATATAAATTACAGGTTAAAACCAATTTAGAACATTATTTGATGCTTACTAGCAATTATTATTACCAGTATTGTGTTTTTTTTTGGTAAAATTTGGACTTATAAAAATTTACCAACAATAAAATTTTCTTAACATATTTAATTAAAAAAAAAACAATTTCACATTTAAAAACAATTATAATATATTACTTTCTAGTTATTTTTTTTTAAACATTTATAACAGGACATTGATTAGAAATTTATATTTTGTAACTTTGCTTCATCATCATATTGAGAGTTGTGCCGCTGCTTGGCAAACATTTTTCTTATTTGTTTTTTTAGAAAAAATTATAGATTTGTCTTTCAATATCAACTTTATTGAGTATTCAGTAGAAAACTTGCTTTACCATCTTTACATATTCATAACATAATTACTTACAACAATATATTTACTTGACAATAAACATTGAATATATTTAGAACATAACCTTAAACAAAATTAATTAAAAAACACTGTTGTTTCTTTTATTGTGAAAATTTATTACAGGGATAAAAAGAATTGATGTTGTGTGATAATTACACTTATTTGGACTATATTTAATGAAAATTTTGTACATATATTAGATAATAAGTTTTGGAGGCAGACGGGTACATTTTGAGATATAAATTTACTTCAGTTTACTTCAAACCTCTTTTCAATCTTGAAATTATAACTCTGAAACACAACCATGGATATCCAAACGGTTTATTTACATTCACTGCTCCGTGATGAGTTAGTATATGAAGTGAGTATTCGTGCAGAAGCACCGGCTGATACTGTTCTAAATTTGAAGAAACAGCTTAGGGAGTTGATCACTGGTTTCTCTCCGGATGAAATAATGGATGATGAACGAACACCACAGGCAGAATTCCCAATCATCACCGAAAAGCTGAAGGAGCTGCAGGCAAAACTTGATTTAGCAGTGAAGTCTAGGGACCGTCATCACCTTATGCGTGCTAAGGCTTTGTATAATCATCTTCATCACCGTCTTGAGCGTGTAGTATGCACGGAGTCTGTCGATAGGGACATAAAATTGAAGCTGAATAAAAATCTTATAGCTTGCGGTCACTCATTGGACAAATTGTTGACAACAAAAAACGTCATCGACCCAGAAGAGGAAAACAGGGGAAAAGGGACAGATGGTTCAGCAATTAATTTAATGAAGTGGAACATTAAGTTCGACGGCCGTACGAGTCCACATACGTTCTTGCAGTCGATAAGTGAACGCGCCTCAGCGTTCGGGGTTAGTGACAATGTACTTTTCAGGTCCGCCTTTTGTTTCTTTTCGGACCAAGGTCTTCTATGGTA
This sequence comes from Pectinophora gossypiella, assembly GCF_024362695.1. Classification (NCBI taxonomy): domain Eukaryota; kingdom Metazoa; phylum Arthropoda; class Insecta; order Lepidoptera; family Gelechiidae; genus Pectinophora; species Pectinophora gossypiella. The sequence continues at coordinate 5,615,448 of NC_065432.1, forward strand.
CAGAGGTGTTAAGGAGCAGGTTTCGTCTTGGCAGGAATTGAGTGAGCTTTTAGTCCAAGAATTCGCACCCGTTGATTTTGATTATCGTTTGCTGGGGGAGATTAGAGCTCGCACCCAAGGACAGGATGAATCAACACACATCTATTTTGCAGTCATGAACTGTATGTTTTCACAATTGAAACGACCACTTTTGGACAGTGACAAATTTGAAATTTTAATACATAATATTAGACCCATTTTTCGAGAGCAGTTAGCATTGCACGACATAGCTACGATAGCTGAATTAAAAGAAAAATGCCGAAAAATAGAATCTGCGCGACAAATGACACAGCTGTTTGTCGAACCACCTAAGCAGTCTAGTTTAAACAGTGACTTCGGATACAAAGGCAAAACAAAACCTATAATGCCAGTCAGCGAATCCGCTGACGTTAGGGAAACCGAACATGTCTCGGCAGTTGAGCCACCAATTCAGGCTCAAACTTTTAGGCAGCGACAACCGCCAAGTAATGAAAAGCCTAGTAGTTATCCTAATACAAAATCTGCGGCTAACAAATCAGTTTTTTGTAAAAGATGTAAGGTGTCTACTCACTCAACCGCAAGGTGTAGGGACAAGACAGTCAAATGTTTTAAATGCGGTCATTTAGGGTTTACGGTGAGGTCGTGCCCTAAATGTAACAACCCAAAAAACTAGGTTGCTCGGACAATAACGCCGATCCTCCATCGAAGGTCGAAGATGGGGATTGGAAACAATGGTTACAGATAGTAACTAATTATTTTAAGCTTAACAACGTAGCTTCCGTTTTGTTCGAGCCCAATGATGATGACGTTCGACCATATTTAAAACTTAATGTCCTGGATTTGTCAATTTATGGATTACTGGATTCAGGTGCAGCAATTTCAATTTTAGGAAATGGAGCACATGCATATTTTGAATCTTTAGGTTTTACAGTGCAATCTGGGAAAGAAACTAATGTTACTGTTGCGGATGGTTCCCAATGTACCTCTACAGGATTTTTAATGTTGCCCATTACATTTAATGGTGTAACCAAAATATTGAAATTCTTTATAATACCCAGTATTAAATTAAATGTTATTTTAGGCGTAGACTTTTGGCGGGCATACAATTTAATGCCACAAATTTTTGAAAGTGTTTCCTACATGAGAGGTCCACAAAAGTTTTTAGAAATGCCAGTCAACTCTATACAGGCCTATGAAAGTCTTCCCAATGAACACAAGGAGTTAGCGGAGCTAATGATATCGAAATTTCATGACATTTCTTTTGAGCGCAAGGGTTTAGGTAGGACGCATCTTACGCAGCACGTCATCGACACTGGGGTTGCGCCACCGGTCAAGTGTAGACCTTATCCCATGTCACCGGAAAAGCAGAAGGAACTACATAGGGAGTTGGACAAGATGCTGGAGCTGGACGTTGTCGCCCCGAGCGAGAGTCCTTGGAACAATCCAGTCCTTATGGTTCCTAAAGCTGACGGTACATGGCGATTTTGTCTGGACTGCCGGAGGCTCAACTCTGTGACGAAAGGCGATGCTTATGCCATTCCTTACATACCCCAGATATTAGATAGCCTCAAGAATGCCAAGTACATCAGTTCTGTGGATTTTAAATCGAGCTTTTGGCAAATTCCACTCGACCCTAGCTCACAGGAGAAGACGAGTTTCACAGTGCCTGGTAGGGGGTTGTTTAAATTTAAAGTTATGCCATTCGGCCTATGCGGAGCTCCTGCTCGCCAACAACGGCTCATGGACATGTTGTTTGGACACCCTTTCTGCAGTGACGTAACTAAAGGCATGATATTCGTGTACATCGACGACATTATAGTAGTTGCTGAAGATCTAGAAACGCACATACTTCTTTTAAAACGGCTTCACGAAAGAATACAGAGCGCCAATTTAACAATCAACTTTGAGAAGAGCAAATTCTTCCGCAACTCTTTGAAATATCTGGGATATGTAGTGGATGAGTTTGGACTTAGAACGGATCCCGATAAGGTTCGTGCTGTTCTGGAGTTCCCGGTACCCAAAAGTTCGAAGGAACTAAAAACCTTTTTAGGTGTTTGTTCTTGGTACCGTAGATTTATTAGGAATTTCTCCACCATTGCGGCACCCTTACACGCTCTTACCAGCTCAAAAACTAAATTTATCTGGAACCAGGATGCAGAAAACGCTTTTGACACTTTAAAAAACACATTAGTTTCAGCTCCAATTTTAGCCTGCCCTGATTTTAGTAAACCATTTTCAGTTCACTGCGATGCATCGAATTTTGGCGTAGGAGGTGTGTTAGCGCAGAACATTGATGGCCATGACCGCCCTATCGCTTATATCAGCAGATCCCTTAACAAAAACGAACGTAACTATAGTGCTACCGAAAGGGAGGCGTTAGCAGTTGTGTACGCGGTTGAGAAATTTGAACCATATTTAGGTAGTAGACCATTCACCGTCGTAACCGATCACGCTTCACTTAGGTGGTTCATGAATTTAGAGAATCCTACAGGACGCTTAGCTCGTTGGGGTTGTAGGTTATCCCAATTTAATTTTACGATTGAGCACAGAAAAGGGAAGGATAATGTCGTCCCTGATGCCCTCTCACGATTGCTGCATGTGGATGCCATCGATGCTCCAAATGCAGGAACCGGTGATGAGTGGTATGATAAGGTTTTTTCTGGTTGTACGGCTTATCCCAAAAATTATCCCAATTATCGCGTCGAAAATGGTACTCTACTACGATACAGCAAGGGTAAGTATGCCTTGACTCAGGAGTTTGATTGGAAGATTGTTGTGCCAAAGTCAAACCGTCTGCAGGTCATGTCCGAAAACCACGAACCACCGACCTCGGCACACCTCGGAGTGTTTAAAACGCACCGTAGGTTGTGTTTGAGGTATTTCTGGCCAGGAATGTACCGCGATGTGCTTGATTTTGTCAACAAATGCCGTATTTGTTCCGCTTATAAGCACAGGACCAAACTCACTCCTGGGATCATGGGTCAGCCTAAGCAATGCTATAGGCCGTTTCAAGCTGTATCCGTAGATTTGGTAGGACCTCTTCCACGATCACGTTCGGGTTACATGCACCTTTTAGTAGTAACATGCTGTTTTTCAAAGTACACCATGTTATTTCCACTTCGTCGAGCGACTAGTGCTGCAGTAGCTAAAAACTTTGAGAATTATGTGCTTCTAGCTCACGGGATTCCTGAAACCGTAATTACCGACAATGGGGTTCAATTCACGGGATCAGAATTCAGTGGCCTTCTCAAGAAGTACAATATTCCACGAGTTCACTACGGGCCTAGGTATACGCCACAGATTAACATGGTGGAAAGGTACAACAAAACAGTCATGACAGCTGTTTCGTCTTATGTAGCTGACGATCATAGGACATGGGATCTTAATTTATTTAAGGTGCAGTTTGCATTAAATAGTGCGGTGAACGAAACCACTGGGTTTAGTCCATTCTTTTTAGTCCATGGCCGGGAACCAATTATTAACGGTTCTTTTTATAATGATGACAGGGAATATGAGATCTCTATGCCAAGGGACGAGTATGCGGGTGAATTTGGGGTCCTTCGGGATATTTTTAATAAGGTTCGAGTTAATATCGAGAAGGCTCACACGACGAACGCGAAGTACTACAACCTGCGACGCCGTAACGTTAATACTTTGCGCGAAGGTCAAGTAGTGTGGCGGAAAACGTACGTACAGAGTGACGCCGCAAATTTTAAAGCCTCGAAACTTGCCCCGAAGTACGAGCAGTGCGTAGTCAAAAAAGTTTTATCACCCTTGGTGTACGAATTAGTTTCATTTAGTGGCAAGAACTTAGGTTCTTGGCACATAAAGGATATAAAAGTTTAATTTCCGAATTGCCCTGTATTCCCCTAGTTGTATTTTTTTTTAAAAACATTTTACCGGCTTGGATCTTTGTTTTGGCTCAATTTAAATTTACATTTATAAAGCAAGTTAGTATTTTTTCCTTTTCATGGTTAGCTTTGATAACATTTTGTATTAGAAAAATAAAACTTTGGTGTGCTTACTTGTGTCAAAAGGACCAAGTAACAACCTATTTATAACTGACATGTTTTTTTTAAGTAGTCTTTTGATTTATAAAATCACTAGATTAACTAAGATTTTATAAATGTTTTATGTTTAATGTTTATTTTTAGTGTGTTTATGGTGCGCTGATAAGGCCCATACACACTAGCGTCTGCAACGCAGCGTTTTTATGAACGCCCAATATAGCGTTTCATATTTTTATGTTTTTTTTGTATAGGCGATTATAGCCAACTATTTAAGATAGTTTTCATGTTGCTCGTGACAACATTTTTTAGGCCTAATAGAAGCCATTTATTATAAAATTATTTTAAATTAAATTAAGATTAGAAACCTCTTTAGGTTACTCATTGTTTTTTTCCTTTTCGACGGAGCGGGTAGTGACTCCTTAAATAAGCCTCTAGCAACTGTTGTTTTGTTTTTTGTCTTTGTCTTTAGAATTGGGATATCGAGTGACACTATGAGAGTCGTCAGCTCATCAGGGGTATGAATGTGGGTGACACCCAGTGAAATGGATACTGGGTGCTACTATATGAAAGAAGTGAAAGGTGATCAATGAATGGTGATGAATAACAGGTCGGGGTAATTGTTGTGCTTAGGGTCGTGCCGTTTAGATGTTTGAGTTGTGCTTCGTTACGTTTTTTTTTATAAATTGTTTTGTCGTCTCGTCTTTAGAGACAGTTTTTTAAATTTCGACTGGTTGTGCGCTCCAGGCTCTATGGCTGAGGGCAGCCGTGTTTCTCACCCAGTTCGAAACCTCTCGTGGGTAGGGGGGTATTGTAACGAAGCATTTCGGACCAACGAGCCTTGTAGCGACATCTTGTGGTTTCTAGCGATATATCGTTGTTTTATATTTTACCCGCAGGAAATCACAGATGGCGCTGCAGGGTTATCGATGGGCCCGAATATTTTTAATTATTTCATTTTCTTCAAAATTTGGTATATTAAAATTATCTGCAACATTTATTTTTGATATATTATAATTATATTGTTTAAATTTTGGGATCAAACAAGTCGATCGATTGTTGTCGTTGATTCGGCGAATTTATGGTTTGGTAGATTTTATTTTGGTTGGCAACATTGTTGGTTCTTGTGTCAGACTGACAGCTGGCTGAGCTGAGAGACAGGTTATGGAAAGTGGGGACGTCGCGAGAGCGCCGGAGACTCCACTGCCGTAACAATAATGTGGGCAAATTAAAAGCCACGATTTATCGGCGACATCAAGAGCCGATGTCTCAATTTAAATAAACAACTTAACCGAGATGGTGAGTCCTCGCAATTCTTCGTGCATATTTTTGCACCAACTTTGTGATAACCTCGAGGTCCTTGTTTTCAGCAACATCACTGAAATCCCATCACCGAAGGTCCAGTGGGTGGGATTAGGTTTCATCCGAGCGATGCCCAACTATCCCGGATGAACCTGTAAGTTATTTTCTTTGTTTTACACTCGTGAGTTGCCTTGCCACGCTGTCAGCTGAACCACATGCTAATCATTGCCATTCCTTGTTGCAGATGGGGTTTTTGTTTTTCTTTAAGTTTTTAACGTTTTAAAGTTTTAACGTTTTTGCCAGTTTTCAACGTCTAACGTTTTGCAAGTTTTAATCTAAGAAGAAGTTTATGATTGGATCAGACTATTTCAACAAATTTTGTGAATGAAGATTGCTACTGTTTTCTTCTGCGTTTGCAAGTTATTTCAAGCTTCTTTCGGCGGAGCTTGCCTTGGTTGTTTGCACGTCGAAGCTTTCCTTTGTGCGGCGCGCATGTGGATGTGCCGCGCCTCTCCTTTTGTCAACACTCCGGATAAGGCCCGGTGAAGGACTGCGAGGTTGACCGGTGGACGTGCAGCCCGCCAGCTGCGTAACAGTTGGCCCGCTGCGCCGCCATCGTCCAGCACGCCCTGGCCTGAGCCGGCCTCATCACCTGTACGGTATTCCGGAACGCCTCAGGTAGGCCTGATAGTCGGAGGTCCTCGAGTAAGGGAGGTGCCTACAGGTGTACGGACAGTGTTTTTAAACATAGTGATATCCCATGGTTGTTACGGAGTGACAATTAACCTGACGGACCAAAGCGCGACCTGTCTCCCTCCATAGGGTGTTCACCTACCTATGGTTGTACTTGTTAATTAAATGTTATAAGAATATACATTGTATGGATTCAAAGGGAGTTTTCTTTGTCTCATGCTCACCGGTCTATAACATCTAGCTGTGCCCTTCAGGTAAACACCACTTTATAAATTTCTGAAACATATCTGCATTTTCATAACACCATTTCCTATTTACCTACCTTCCTATAAGGTAAGCAAAAATCTAGTGTTTCAGTCTCCACCGGGATTTGAACCCGGGACTTCCGGATTTCAAGCGCAATGCTCAACCACTGGACCTCGGAGTCGTTGATTGATTAAATTAGTAGGCAGCAAAAGAGAAAATTTGGAATATCTCAGAACATCCTGTAGAAGGGTTTTCAATGTAACGGACAAATTTATTAGAAAACGACACCTGTATCTTTCGTCCCTTTCGCACCCAGCGGATTGCAATCTGAAACAAAAAGAGACAGATATATTAATATTAGGATTAATGGTATTCATATACTTGATACTGAAAATACTTTTAACATTTATATATGACCTGATCTTTCGGGGTAAGGAAAAATGAGTCGATTCCCAATGGGGATAATGTCGAAAATCACTTTGTGTCACCTTTGTTCGGCAAGGATATTGCAGGCTTGAATCACCTGATTGTCTGAAAAAGTAAGATGATTCCGTGCTTCGGAGAGCACGTTAGGCCGTGGATCCCGGCTATAGACACCTCTTGCAGCTGTCAGCGTGAAATAGCGTTTACCCACAGCCAACAAACACATACACCATAACCGCCCGACTATATCCCAATTGGGGTAGTCAGAGGTACATCCAATACAAGATGAACTAAGTACCCACGCCTCACCGAGCTTTCTGTTAGACCAACGTGATAGGTGAGCCGTATCGCCGTCTATAATGGTCGAGACAACTGTGTTAGTTATTTTTTTGACGTGACTTATTGTAGATTTGCCGCAGATGGCATTAACAATACAATACAATACAATACAAATACACTTTATTGCACCAAACTAAAAATAAATAATTACAAAAAGTCTCTTAATTAAGTACATGGCAAATGGCGGCCTACTTAACTACATTAACTACTTGGCCGGACAAATGGGGAGCGCTGAAGGCTCTCACCCGGTACAACGTTTAAGACAACAGGTCTGAGGGTGCCCAGTTGGGCGCGAACCTCGGCTAAGGGCGTCGTCTGAGAGGAAAAATATTTGAAAGAATTAATCGAGTGTGTCGATAGCGGTAAGCGCTGATTGAGGGGAATCGTCGACCACGCCGGCGGGGTCGGTATCGGCTGTCACTAACACCCTGTATTTGTATTATGCACTTAGTACTCCATTGGGTACTATGTTTACAAGGGATGGCAAATGTGATGAAGATATAGAAAGGAGAGTGAGACTGGGTAATTCAGTGAATGGGGCAATGCACGCAGTTGTTAGTAACCAATGTATCTAGCAAGATGCGAGGATGGCTGTTCACAATGCAGTGCTTGTCCCTACGCTGAAGTACGGTAGTGAATGTTGGGTATGGCAGAAGAAGCATGAAAGTAGGATCAATGCCGTAGAAATGAGGTCTTTGCGTAGCATCTGCGGTGTGAAGTTGAGTGATAGAGTGAGAAACAGTGTGATTAGACAGAGATGTGGTGTAAAAGACGATATAGTGACTAGGATTGAGAAGGGAATGTTAGGTTGGTTTGGACACGTAGAGCGGATGAAGGATAATAGAATTGCAAAAGCGGTATATAAATCGAAAGTTAATGGTATGGCTGGCAGAGGAAGACCGAGAAGGACTTACGATGACCAAATTGGAGATGTCCTTAGAAAAGGTTCAATACGATCTACTCTGAACCGGCGTGCGTGTATGTAGCGATTGATGAATGTGGAGGAAGCAAGAGAAGTGTGTCAGGATCGAAGCAAATGGAATTCTATAGTCTCTGCTTACCCCGGTGGGAAATAGGCGTGAGTTTATGTATGTATGTACTCCACGCCTCACAGAGCTTTCTGTTAGACCAACGTGATAGGTGAGCCGTATCGCCGTCTATAATGGTCGAGTCAACTGTGTTAGTGAAAACTGCACTTGAGATAAATTAATAACTCATTGGCACAAGTCCGGTACCGGGATTCGAACCCGCTCCATAGTAAACGCAAATATTTTCGCCTCTTTAGCGTCAGCTAACTCTATATTGAGAGAAATTTTCAAACACACACACACACACACACAAAATCCAATATACGTAAACAATTCGCATGTGTGCGCTTTACCGAACAAAGAGCTCCTAACAGCGCATGCGTGGAACGACAGAGATAGGGCTACGGTCGAATCTCATTCAAATGCACGTGTAGAAAAGGGACAGGTATAGTCATAAATTTAAATGAGCACGATAATATTTATGTTAGTGTGCGTACATTTAATAATTATACTGTAGTTGGGGATAGCATCGCGCTAGGAGCGTTCTGGGGTAGGCAGGGAGGTACGAATTTAGCTTTCTATACTACAATGAGACTCCTTAGCATTATCCCGTTTTTAAAGTCCCGTCCGAGACAGACTTTTAACCGACTTCAAAAAAAGAGGAGGTTATCAATTTTCGTATACTATTATGTTGGAATAGCATAAAATTTAATTCACAGATGTATGTATGTAAACAGCCTCCGTGGTCTAGTGGTTAGGGCGCTAGACTCACGATTTGGAGATCCAGATTCGATTCCCGATGGGGACATTGTCGAAATCACTTTTGTTCGGTGAGGACTTTTCAGGCTTGAATCACTTGTTTGTCCGAAAAAGTAAGATGATTCCGTGCTCCGGAGGGCACGTTAAACCGTTGGACCTATAAACATTGCTACCTATCTGGTCTTCTAAAAGTGTACAATATATTTTTTTAAGTCATAAATTTTCAACTTGCTACGGCGCGTAGCAATTGCTACGATATTCTTCTATTTTGCTACGTCGTAGTAAGAGGCAAAAAGACCTCGGTATTTCTAACAAATGCATTAATGAATGTACTAGGTAACTCGTTATTAGTAATTCACACCTGTGCCCAGCAGTGGGACGTATACAGGGTGTTAGTGATATCGTAACGAAAACTTTGATTGATGATTCAGACCATGTTTCTGAGTTGATATCAAGTGGAATTTTCCGTCGCAAAAGTGTGGAATGGTAAATAATTCAAATAATAAAATTGTCATGAATTTTCCGACAGGAAAAAAAAATATGGAACACACGTCAAACGGTTTGCATACCAGCGAGATGTCTATTCCGTCCATCCCTTGCCTTTTCGGATAACAAAATAACGGGTATAACTTAAAATAAAATTAGGAGGTGTCTGTAGGAATCAGAGCCATTATTTCTTACTATCATCATCACCAGCCCAATTAACGTCCCCACAGCTGGGGCACGGGCCTTCCCTATGAATGTATAGGGAGATCGGGCCTTAAACCATCACGCGGGCCCAGTGCGGATTGATGGTTATTAACGACTGCTAATGCAGCCGGGACCAAGGCCTTAACGTGCCTTCCGAAGCACGGAGGAGCTCGAGATGACAACTTTTTTTTTGTGGTCGCCCATCCTATGACCGGCCTTTGTGAAAGTGCTTTACTGCAACAATCGCAGACCGAGCGCGTTAACCGCTGCGCCACCGAGCTCCTCATTTCTTACTAATTTCTTACTTATTATTTGACAGATTCTAAAGTCTGTTTTATATTATATATTATATTTTTTTAATTAATTTTATTATTCATTTTTCTCTTTGAGTGTCCATGTTGTCTTTCTGCTCTGTTCACCCCATAAGGGATTATACGGTTTTCTCCGTCAATATGGCGGAACCGCCTTTCTCGTGTCAAGGCATCTTCATTGGAGAAGGCATCTAATCCAAGATTACCCGTCTTAAGGGCTATCGTCTTTTATACTTTATATCAAGTTATCAGCCGCCGTGGTCTAGTGGTTAGAGCGTTAGGCTCACGATCTGGAGGTCCGGGTTCGTATCCCGATGGGGATATTGTCGAAATCACTTTGTGAGACTGTCCTTTGGTAAGGACTTTATAGGCTTGAATCACCTGATTGTCTGAAAAAATAGATTCCGTACTTCGGAGGCCGCGTTAAGCCGTTGGTCCCGGCTAGAAGCCGTAAAAATACATCCACTAACCCGCATTGGAGCAGCGTGGTGGAGTATGCTCCATACCCCATCCGGTTGATTGAGGGGAGGCCTGTGCCCAGCAGTGGGACGTATATAGGCTGTTTATGTATATCAAGATGATAAAAACTTAGTTACATGCACGAAACTTTCCTTTTACCGATTACTTAATTTTTCCGAAACTTTTTACATACACCGTGCAGTTTTGTTGCCTCTCACTTTGAGGTCGCAGGTTCGAATCCAGCACAAGCCTAAACCAATGATTGTCGAATCTGTTTTCAAATTCATGTTTGGATCATAAATAAAGATAGATTTCGAATTTAAAAAAGTGCTTACGTGTTTTTTATTTCAAGGCAACGATACGAACTGCATTTCCTCTTATATCCTGGACCTCTTATATCCCTGCCTACCCTCAAGGGATACATGATTAAGATCGGACAGATAAGCACGCAATCTCCATTCTCTGTAAGTGGGTATTGGCGTTTTTCTAAGGTCTAATAACATGTGACCCTTAGAAGAGCCAATCTGTAAACAGACTCCTGAAATTGATACCCTTTTGGACCCTTTCAATTGTGCAAAATAAAACTTATTTATAGGATCCCTAAATCGTACCTGGTGCAACGTATAACGCTGGCTGTTCAACGCAGAAACGCAGCCAACATTCAAATTCAAAAATATCTTTATTCAGTTGGTAACATAGTTATGTCGTGGCCAGGGGGGTTAAAATGGCCACATCGAAGCAATTCATCTAAGAAAGCAATATTGCTATTTGACATTTATTGTGTGCATTGCGTACTTACTTTTATAAAAAAAAAAAAAACATTTATTTTCAGACTACACAGACTACAGTTCATAGATATGTCAAACGCAAATGTCAAATTGCAACATTGCTTTCTTAGATGAATTGCTTCGATGTGGCCATTTTAACCCCCCAGATCATAGAATTGATCATTTCATGATGTGCTCGATCATTTCATGAAATGGTCATAATTATTTCATGAAATAGAATATCATTCGTTGGCCACATCATGATGTAGTTAGGTCAGATCAATCAACACAAAACGTTTAACGACATTAGCAACTAAATGCATGATTACTTCATGATATGGCCAAACGTTGGCGATCATATCGTAAAATTAGTAACATTATCCACCGATAGTGGCGCTGGTGTCGATTATATTTAAAACTTGATTGATATTATAATCGATGAATCAATGTTATTGTTCAATTTTCCATATCGAATAGGTACATAATTTTGAACCTAAGAAATTAATCGACTATTCGCATTTTTATTACACCACATAGCATGGACACCGCCTACATTAACGATATGGTCAAACGTTGATTGATATATCATTAAACGTTGACGTTTCAACGATATGGTCAACTTCAGTTGGTCATTTCATGAAATATGGCCATTTCAAAAAATAGTCGATGACATCATGAACTGATCAATTTTACGATCTGGCCACGACAATTACACTTTGAATCGTCAATTTTTACATAACGAACGTCTCATCTGCCTAAAACTACTACTATAAAAAAACATCAACAATTTTGCTCTGGAGCCCAAAGTTTCCACTGCATTACCCCCAAATCCAACATAGCGTGAAGGCAGTCGGTTGCTATTGTCTTTATCATTGGGTTAAGTAATTAGGGGCGTTTTACTTTTTTATTGCTAAAGTTGTTACAACCCTTTAGCTAGGGGTGGGTTCGAAGCTGTTATTTATAATACTTAAATATTAGCTTCGATAGGTAACAGAATAAGTATGTAGCCAATACCGGCTCAATATCGTGGTTCAGTGGTTTGAGCGTTCCGGAGGTCCCGGGTTCAAACCCGGTGGGTACATATCACGAAAATCACTTTGTGATCCCTAGTTTGGTTAGGACATTACAGGCTGACCACCTGTTTGTCCGAAAAGTAAAAAGATCCGTGCTTCGGAAGGCACGTTAAGCAGTTGGTACCGGTTATTACTTACTAATGTAAGTACGTAGTCGTTACATGAGTCATGTCAGGGTCCTATGGCGGCTTAGTAATATAACTAGTATTGATATTAGGATACATTTATACTAAAGTAATCACATCACTACTCAACTTTATAAGGGTTGTACAAACGGGTAGTATTTACTTTATCACTTTGGGTTTAATTTCATTCTACTACTGTATTTCTGAGTAAATACGGGCTTCAGTGTTGCCAGAGTAACCGAAATAATTAAATAATTGGACAAGTAATAAGTACAGGCCTTCCCACTAGCTAATAGAAGCTACTTTGGCCTTTGAATCGCTTTGATGAAAAGGGACGACAAATACTAACTTTATGGCGTAATCTAACACACTCAGAACTGTGAAGATTGTCCCCGATTCCTGCAGACACCTCCTAATTTTATTTTAAGTTATACCTGTCATTTTCATATCCGCCTAAAAGGAAAGGGACGGCTGATTGACAGCTCTTAATTTTAAGAAGAATGAGTAAATGAATGAATAACCCGGGCGAATCAAAAAGATATCTCGCTGGTATGCAAACCGTTTGACGTGCGCTGTCAACATAATTCTGTCGGGTTATTGGCCGATGTAAAATTTTTAGACGGTTGTTTTAGATTTCTGCTTAAAATTGACGTGTATTCCATAAATTGTATGCCTGTCGATTACCCTTTCCTTTTCGGCGGATAAGAAAATGACAGATATAACTTAAAATAAAATTAGTTGTTATCTACAGGAATTAGCACTATACATACATACATAAACTGCCTATATAAGTCCCACTGCTGGGCACAGGCCTCCCCTCAATCAACCGGAGAGGGTATGGAGCATACTCCACCAAGCTGCTCCACTGCGGCTTGGTGGAGGTGTTTTTACGGCTAATAGCCGGGACCAACGGCTTAACGTGCCCTCCGAAGCACGGAATCATCTTACTTTTTCGGACAATCAGATGATTCAAGCCTGAAAAGTCCTTACCAAACAAAAGACAGTCTCACAAAGTGATTTCGACAATGTCCCCATCGGGAATCGAACCCGGACATCCAGATCGTGAGCACAATATATATGCTTTATATTTTATAAGTTGACATATTTATCCCAGTTTTCTCTTCGCGAGTTTTCCTTAACACGGATGATTGCTCTATAAACGTTTCTAAATGACATCACAGCCGCTTACTACCGATAGATGGCGGTTTTTCACCGCCATTACATAAATATCCGCCATTTTGAAAAGTAACCATTCATGGCGGGATTTTTTCCCGCGGTTCTGGTTTCGGACGTTACATTAGCACTACATTATGCGTACAAAAACCCGTATAGGGTGACCAGGGATGTATTAAGAACAACAATTTGACAACATCACGTATATGTCCCCGAAGGGGTAGCCAGAGATGTAATTTTATGCGATTTTTTTCTTATAAGTGTGCAGCGGTGAGCATATCTCAAATGACGTAAATTCAGAAATGTTACATTGACCTTCAACAAGTTTATGCATGATAATTACGTTGAATGAATGATTCTGATTTTTGATTTCACTATATCTAAAGGAGTCATTTCTTTGGCACTCCATCAGTAAAGAGATCCTCGATAACATCGCATACAGCACAATTGGGCGTATTACTTTTTTTCATCAAAACCTTGAATTTATTCAACGTCTTATGAAATATAGTAATACTAGTTTAGAATCTTCTTCTATCGTGTGGGTTGATGAGGTTAATTCACCTCACAACCCTGGCGTCAGGGTTATCATTGACCCGCCAAAGGCCCCTGACATGGCTCATGTAACGACTACTTACTTACATTAGTAAGTAACCGGGACCAACGGCTTAACGTGCCTTCACGGATCATCTTACTTTTCGGACAATCAGTTGATCAACCTGGAATGTCCTAACCAAACTAGGGATCACAAAGTGATTTTTGTGATATGTCCCCACCGGGATTCGTACTCGGGACCTCCGGATCGTGAGCGGAGGGAGTTTAGAAGTCAGGACCTTAGTTTTAATTGTTACTTGTTTGTTGTAATCATTCAATAAATCAATTAATCAATAATACTTTATTGCACAACAACATATATAAAGGACATAAACATACGAATAAAACATAAGCACAATAGGCGGCCTTATTGCTAAACAGCAATTAACATTATTCGTCATTCTTTCTTTCTTTCAATGCCCTTCTCCGGCCCTGTCTCATTCCTCTTTACGACGTCGTTTCCACCGACGACGGCTAGTACTTTACCCTGATTATTTATACCCACATCGCCGGGCTTATAGGCTTAGTTCGTAGTGAGCCCGGGCCGGTTCGAGAGGGCAAAGGTTCATAGCAATTAGTGAATGAAATGTATCGACTAATGACGTATAGAAGTTCAACTATGTTTGACTAAAGTAATCTTCTATCTATCGTGTGGGTTGTGAGGTGGATTACCAGCAAAATTAAAAAAAAATTCAAATTCAAAAATATTTATTTTTCAAAATTGGTTTACAAAGTTAGCGCTTTTTGAACGTCAAACAAAATTAAATTACATATTATGTAACTAGCTGTAAAACTACTACCACATCGGAATCTGTAACGCTGAGGGAAAGACGTGGCCAGAAAACCTCCCAGCACAGGGCCCTAGTCCTACTGTTTCATGTTTTCCTTTCTTTTTTTTTTCTTTTTTTTTTATCAACCCTGGTGTCAGGGTTACTAATAAGCCGCCAAAGGCCCCTGACATGGCTCATGTACTACTTATATGTGACTACTTATATCAGTAAGTAGTAACCGGGACCAACGGCTTAACGTGCCTTCCGAAGCCTTTCAGACAATCAGGTGATCAGCCTGTAATGTCCTAACCAAAGTAGGGATCACAAAGTGATTTTTGTGATATCTCCCTAGCGGGATTCGAACCCGGGACCTCCGGATCGTGAGCCTAAAGCTCAACCACTGGACCACAGAGGCCGTGTAAGAGGGACAAACAAACAGACAGACATAAAGTCTTTACTACGTTCGACTAAAGTAAGACCCAGGGGGATGAGGTCGGCGCCCGATGCGAATTGGTGCGGGGGGGAAGATACCCTTCAATACGTAGTATTATACTTTATTCAAGACGCATAAATAGCATTGTATTGTATTTTATTTTACGTTTAAAATTTATCATAATTATTTAGTTATTTACAAAAAAAGATCATATTTACATTCAAACTCTATCTTATTTAATATAATTTGTTTTTATAGAAAGAAAGAAAGAAAGAAAGAAAGAAACGTTTATTATATAGTATATTGTAATGGGTATTGTTTTGCACTGTTGAGTGCTCCTAAATTTTGACAGTTATGCATACTGTCCAGCTAACATTCGTGATAAATTTCTATAAAATGTGGAGCAACGTGGAGAGTATCCCGTCTGAAGGATGAATAACGAAAAGCATCAGTCAAGTCATCAGTTGGAAAAGTTTTGTTAAAAAATAAGTTTAAAAAAAAATATAAAAAAAAATTAAAAAAATAATTAATTATTGAATAAAAATTTAATTATTAAATAAAATTATTCTATTCTATTCCTTATTTCGGCACAAATAACACTATGAAATTACTTTCAGTTAAATGCTGCGCAAAGGGTTATAGTGTAAAAATATCACCAAAACAATAATATATTTGTTTACTCAAGTAGTATGGGGAACTGTCAACATTTAAGAACACTGAGCTACACCCGATGGGAGAAATGGCTAGGTCCCACTTGTTCCATAGAACATGACGTCATCAGACAAAATGAGATATTTAGTTCTATTTGTTCTATAGGACATCTAATACATTTTTATTTCAATATGTTCCATAGAACAAGTTTAGAGACTCTTTAAAAGATAACATTCTTTAATGATTATCAAACTGGTCACTCGAAAGGAAGGTACTCGAAACTAATGAAATGACAATGATTTTCTTTTTAATACCAAAGTCAAATATTGACACCTTTCTGTAGGTACATAGGATTTGGCACGAAGATTGATATTCAACCAGAGAGATTACGAACATTGAACAACTTTGGTAAAAACAATTGCCATTTTGTTCTATGACGTCACTAATAAAAAAAATGGAAGAAATGTCTCATTTTGTCCGATGACGTCATGTTCTATGGAACAAATGGTACTAAGCCGGAGAAATGAGCAGTTTTAATCCTCAATGTAAGGTAAACAGCCTCCGTGGTCTAGTGGTTAGAGCGTTAGGCTCACGATCTGGAGGTCCGGGTTCGATTCCCGATGGGGACATTGTCGAAATCACTTTGTGAGACTGTCCTTTGTTTGGTAAGGACTTTTCAGGCTTGAATCACCTGATTTTCCGAAAAAGTAAGATGATTCCGTGCTTCGGAGGGCACGTTAAGCCGTTGGTCCCGGCTATTAGCCGTAAAAACACCTCCACCAACCCGCATTGGAGCAGCGTGATGGAGTATGCTCCGTACCCCCTCCGGTTGATTGAGGGGAGGCCTGTGCCCAGCAGTGGGACGTATATAGGCCGTTTATGCATGTATGGTAAATTATAGTATGGTAGCAATCTATGCGTGCAGTATAACAATGCTTTCAGGATGCTGATGGGGTTGCCACGATTTTGCAGTGCGTCCAGTATGTTCGCTAGTGCATATACTGATGACTTCTACGCCATCAGAAGGAAGATAAGATAAGATTCTTTATTTGCCATAAATGCAGTGTGACAGATGTTACCAAAAAATATAGTTTACCGTGCATTTAGATTACATAAATCATGCAAAATTTATAAAATTTAAAATATAAAAGTGTAAATACAAAGGTCCTATTATGAAATTAGCTGTTGTACAGATTTAAATAAATGTCATTAAATTAATTCACATAAACCAAATTTAAATTAATAAAAGTCAATAAAAATTATAGAAAACTAATAAAATAAAAATAGAAATATAACAAAATTATTTTTCATTCTACAACGTTAAGTCAAAGTTCAAATAATAAATCATAATAAAACAAAGTGCAAACACGATGCGGGTAGAAATCTCTCAATTATTTTTCTTACTTAGATATTCTTGCACTGAGTAGAAACACTTTTCCGTTAGCCACGTGGACAGTGCGCGTTTAAAATTGTTAAATTGGAGTGATTTTAAAGACTCAGGCAGATTATTAAAAAAAGAAAGAAGAAAGTTGCCTCTTTATTGAATAGAGTGAGGTCTAGCCACAATGGCATCCTGAGGGGTATTGGTGATAGGTATGAGTGTCCTATAATTAGGCAATGGATGTCTGTTCTGGTTGGACCTAATAAGGATTCAACTAGAATAAACCATAAATATGTATACTTTTAAAAAAATAATTTAAATAGAATTGTTTAATTTGATACTAACTTACTTTTAAGGTTTTCTACTAACACATGTATGGATGAAAGTCTGAAATAAAAATGTCTTTTTTTTATAGTTGTAATTATTAGCTAACCTCACTTTCTGGCTGCGTAACTTCGGAACACAAAGAGACTCGAACAATCCTAATCATACGCATGTGTCGGTTTTACAATAATGTCGCCTCCATGGATAAAAACTTGGATATTTTTAATAATTTTGGAACATTTACACATACAGACTGCAGCGTAATTTTGCTGCAGCGCAATCTTTTTGCTTATCAAGTTTTCTTTTTCTGGCTTTTTGGACGTATGCTATATTTAAAATTTGAAATATGAATTTGTCTCCATGGTTTGTTTGTTTGTTTCTTGACATTTGAGAGATATTCTTTGTGGCTGACTATTGGTTTTCTTGTATTTTATCTGGAAAATCTAATTTAATGTTCTGTATGTGTTATTAAATGTGCTGTTTTAATTGTGAAACGTAAAACGTAATTTCTGGTGATATAATTATAGTATTTCATTTTCCCTGATAAGGGAAATCCCCTTGGGTTTTGGTTTTTTACCTGGAGCTACATCGTGTGCGAAGCCGCCCCATCCCCACGGATCCTATATATGATTCGAGTTGCGACTGCGAAGTCGCTACGATCGCTCCGACTCTGCGGTTCCTGTCACTTGCCGTTACCCGTTTCCTGACCCGAAGCTGTATCGCTTCAACGGTCCCTACGAGACGGACGGATCGACGGAATAACTACGGCTGCGAAGAACCAAATTGCTTTTGTGTTCCTTTTTATATTCCTGAACCTTTTTTTAAATATTATTTCCGCGAAGTTTCACTTTTTTTTTTTTTTTTCCTTTTCTGTGGCGGTGGTGCTTCGCGAAGTATGTTCATTCGTCCCTTAACTTTTTTTTTCCGTAATTTATTCTCCTTGGACCATCATAGTCATTATCATGCATGTTGTTTGTCATCACCATTGTCACCTATTGCCATGTCATGTTTTTGAACACCTGACACATCATGACGTGTCAGGGTGTTGGATTTTTACGTCACGCTGACTATTTTTTTTTGAAAAGCGTTGACCCCATTTTGTATTTGACACATGCGTGTTTATTTTCGCACGTTACTTATTTTAAACTTTGTATATTTTTGTAAACACTTTGCTTATTTGTTCTTATTTTCTTTTCTGCTTTCTTTGTCTAGGTTTAGAACCGATTTGTTTAGGTTTTAAGTTTGCGTTCGCGACGTGTTCAATTTAGTTTTAGGTGTGTACCTTGTTTTTTTACTCTTTCAAGGTTTCCTTGTGGTTAACCGCTTTGTAATAGTGATTGTGGTATTCAATCTGGGATCGTTTAGTTTTAGTATTTTCGTCTTGTCGTTGTTTTATTTCATTCTTGTCATTCTCATCCGTTTTGGTAGTTCATTTTACATCCACCTTACCCTTCTTTTTCGTATTTCGTTTTAGCTTTACCTTTGATCATGTCTACCGTTCCTACCTTCTCGTTTACACCTTCCACTGTTCTTGCACTTTACTTCATCTAGTCTTCCAGGTTTCCATTCTTCTCTCTAGAAGGGGGATGACTGCAGCGTAATTTTGCTGCAGCGCAATCTTTTTGCTTATCAAGTTTTCTTTTTCTGGCTTTTTGGACGTATGCTATATTTAAAATTTGAAATATGAATTTGTCTCCATGGTTTGTTTGTTTGTTTCTTGACATTTGAGAGATATTCTTTGTGGCTGACTATTGGTTTTCTTGTATTTTATCTGGAAAATCTAATTTAATGTTCTGTATGTGTTATTAAATGTGCTGTTTTAATTGTGAAACGTAAAACGTAATTTCTGGTGATATAATTATAGTATCTCATTTTCCCTGATAAGGGAAATCCCCTTGGGTTTTGGTTTTTTACCTGGAGCTACATCGTGTGCGAAGCCGCCCCATCCCCACGGATCCTATATATGATTCGAGTTGCGACTGCGAAGTCGCTACGATCGCTCCGACTCTGCGGTTCCTGTCACTTGCCGTTACCCGTTTCCTGACCCGAAGCTGTATCGCTTCAACGGTCCCTACGAGACGGACGGATCGACGGAATAACTACGGCTGCGAAGAACCAAATTGCTTTTGTGTTCCTTTTTATATTCCTGAACCTTTTTTTAAATATTATTTCCGCTATTTGTGAATATTTATTTAGGAAGCCTTTTCAAAATTCTTAAAGCCCCGCGCGGCATCGTTTCTGAGATTGGTATTCCATTTGGCATAATCTTTAAAAACTTTCGTTGATCAACGGAGGTAGGTGAGGTTCGATTCCTTTTTTTACTGTTGTTACCTTTTAACTATGTTCATGTTAATTTATAATAATTTAAATTACTTAAAACTGCATTTCCCATTAAATTTATTTAATTGCTAGCGACTCCTCTTCTTTATCGCTACAATACATACATAAACTCACGCCCGTAATCCCTAATGGGGTGGGCAGAGCCACAAGTAATCAAAGACAACTTGCAGCCACTGTTGATACGATGTCGTAAGCTGGATATGATGAACCTTATGGTGATAAGGGATCAGCCTATCGCCCATAACATTAGTCCATCATGTTAGATGACACAATCCCTCTGTCGGTTTTTACGACATGGCCGGGAAGACAAGCAGCTGAACGTTTTCTATGTTTTTTATTTGCTCCCAGAACAGCATAGAAGCAACATTTAGAAGACAAATTATCAAAAGTCTAAAATCAGTCGTTTTGAAGTCGTTTTGTTTTTTGAATTGTAATCTTATTTTTTTTTAGTTGCTATATGATTTTGTAGGCGTGAGTTTATGTATGTATGTATGTATATGATTTTGCATGCTGTCAACGCACCCTGTTTGGGATGTTGACTGACCGTTTTTGTGTGTAACTGTATATTTTATCATGTATTGTCAATGTCCTGTTGTGTGTTACAATAAATAAATCAAAACTATTATTCTATAAATGAATCGTCGCTCACGAGCCGTGTGAAAGAGATAGCGTCTATAGTCGTTCATCTCATTAATATTCCAATCGTCTCTCTCTGATTGAAATGACACGCCTTGTATAACGTGCTTGACAACGCTACGTGATTCCTTTAGGCCCCAAAGTTTAGGGTGAAGGTAATTTGACAGTTCAACATGGTTTTCAAAATGGTCGGCTATACAGGTTGTGAGAAACTGCAGTAGTTTTAGGCGGATGAGACGTTCGTTATGTAAAAATTGACGATTCAAAGTGTAACTATGTTACATACATACATACATAAACTCACGCCTATTTCCCACCGGGGTAAGCAGAGACTATAGAATTCCATTTGCTTCGATCCTGACACACTTCTCTTGCTTCCTCCACATTCATCAATCGCTTCATACACGCACGCCGGTTCAGAGTAGATCGTATTGAACCTTTTCTAAGGACATCTCCAATTTGGTCATCGTAAGTTCTTCTCGGTCTTCCTCTGCCAGCCCTACCATCAACTTTCGCTTAATATACCGCTTTTGCAATTCTATTATCCTTCATCCGCTCTACGTGTCCAAACCAACCTAACATTCCTTTCTCAATCCTAGTCACTATATCGTCTTTTACACCACATCTCTGTCTTATCACACTGTTTCTCACTCTATCACTCAACTTCATACCGCAGATGCTACGCAAAGACCTCATTTCTACGGCATTGATACTACTTTCATGCTTCTTCTGCCATACCCAACATTCACTACCGTACTTCAGCGTAGGGACAAGCACTGCATTGTGAACAGCCATCCTCGTATCTTGCGAGATACATTGGCTACTAACAACTGCGTGCATTGCCCCATTCACTGAATTACCCAGCCTCACTCTCCTTTCTCCTTTCTTTTTTTTTTAGGTAACTATGTTACCTACTGAATAAAGATATTTTTGAATTTGAATTTGTTTTGAGTGCTCAATCTCGATTCAAACTGGACTCAAACTCGACTCAAATTCGACTCAGAGTGGTATTAATAAACTAATCTCAGCTTCGAGACTGCCCTCAAGATCATGTCAATGTGACAGTTCTCATATAAAAACAGAGACAGCTGAGATTAGAGACGAACAGACATGAAGAATCTATAGGGGTTCCGTTTTTTGCCATTAGGCTACGGAACCCTAAAAAGCTCGACGACTTCCACGACATTTCGACTATTTCTTGTTAGTGATTTGTGTGGTAAATAAATAAATAAATATTAACTGATTATTAAAAAATCCAGTTCACAGTAATCCGTTAATTTCATCTATAGGAAGGAGTAGGTTACATGATTTACCTTATATCGATAAATATCGTACCTATCGTCTGCCACATCACTACGTGCTGGAATGCACTTGACGTCACACGTTGTACGGCCGCTGCTGCGCCGATGCGACTCGAACGCCTGCCTACCTATAGGTAATTTTAGTTCTACCCTCTCGCACGCCAGCTTGAATTATTTATTTATTTGTAACGTTATTTTATTATTAATCTATCTTATATTGTACACCATAATACACTGTAGTATTATGTCTTCATAAATGCCATAAATGTATACTCAACAAAGTAAACATATTCTTAAATAATCATGTCTCAACTACTTACCTACTTGTTGATTAACAGTTACTATGATACTTTGTATTTATTACTTAACTTTTTAAGTTTGATATAGGTTTATATATAACCTGCAAACTGTTTAAATTAGGTTACGTTCACTTAGGATAAATGTACACTAAGTTGTAATGTTAAATGTTTATTTTGATAAATAAAGATATTTTATAAACAAAACAAACAAACTGATTATTAAAATCATCTTTCGTACCTACCTAAGTAAGTAATGACGATTAAATTAGGCATTCTATCTAGTTATATAAGTACTTATATTTTTCAACATATTTTTTTTTTTTTTCTTCTTATTTTGCACTGTCTATCCCGCTACACTTTTCATTAAATTCATATCCTATACCTAAAGGTTGCCTGGAAGAGATTGCTACCTTAGCAATAAGGCCGCCTGTTGTACTACAAAATTTAATTATAATTACTATTTTTATTTTTTTTTATGTGATTTAAGTGCAATAAAGAGTTTTTGTATTGTATTGTATTCGGTACGGTGTCACTAACACCATTAAAATGATGAAAATACTTAACTAGTAATTTCTATGTAATATCACATCTTATAGGGTGTAGGCAGAATAGACAGATTAAGTAAACTATGGTGCTAATTCCTGTAAACACCATCTAATTTTATTTTAAGTTATATCTGTCATTTTCTTATCCGCCGAAAAGGAAAGGGACGGGTAATCGACAAGCATAAAATTTATGGAACACACGTCAATTTTAAGCACAAATCTAAAACAACCGTCTAAAAAATTTACACTGGCCAATAACCCGACAGAATTATGTTGACAGCACACGTCAAACGGTTTGCATACCAGCGAGTTACCTTTTTGATTCGCCCGGGTCTTTTTGATTCATTCATTTACTCATTCTTCCTAAAATTAAGAGCTGATAATCATCCGTCCCTTTCCTTTTCGGTGGATAAAAAAATGACAGGTATAACTTAAAGTAAAATTAGGAGGTGTCTGCAGGAATCGGGGCCACTGTCAATGTGTAGTGTCTGTGTAAAACGAGGTTGTTTGTATGATGTGTCCGGGGTGTGACAACGGGCTAAATAGTTAGAAAACACACAATCATTATTATGATATGAAATACATTTCACTACGAAAGGACCATTTCGTAATTGGGTCGTTCTTCTTTTTTATCGACAATGATCTGTACTTAGTTCTGATAGGTTATATGTTTTAGAATTTTATTTAATCTTTCCATTGTCCAAAAATATAGGTAATCTTATTATACTGAAAATACTAGCAAAATACTAATCGGTACCTTGATTAGTGATTAACTTAGCTTGATTGTTTTTCACAAAATTCTGTGACAGAGTGGTAAATCAAAATGCTGTCTCCGATGAAAAGGGCCACTCTGTCACAATATTTTTTGGAATGCGCCTGCAAAGAAAAGTATGTTACCAAGATAAAGAGAACCACTAAATAGTCCTCTACAGACACATCTTTATATGATGTTTTAAAATATTTATTGCCGTTATAATTTTAAAGATGTTAAATCCGATAAATCGAGAAAATGTCTTTTTATTGTCGATAAAAAAGAAGAACGACCCATATACACCCACTCTTCGCGGGATTCCCTTAAAATGCATAAATGTTTTTGTCATAATTTTTTACAAGGCATAACAGTAGGTTAGTGTGCGGCGGCTACGCCGCCAGCATGTTTATCTTATACACGAAAATTATACTGAATGATGACCAACAGCATGAAATAGTGTCAAAATATAATATGAAAAGTGACAATCATGAACCAAATGCAGCCAAGGAAAAAGTAAGTTCCGAAAATGTTCAAAGTTGTGCCAAAACTTTTCTTATTCGGAGTATAGTGTTTATGCTTATATATCATTATTGTCAATAAAAATTATGTTTACAGTAGTTATGAGTTTCAAAATTATGCTTAAAAAGTTATGACAAATTAATACTATGCCTAACTTATAATAGGACAAGTATGCCATGGTAAATTATTACATACAATTTTATGAGTAAAAATAGAGAACCACTCTTCGCCAGCCATACAAAATAGACATCTCGCTGGTATGCCGTTTGACGTGCTGTCCACTCAACTCTGTCGGGTTATTGGCCGATGTAAAATTTTTAGACGATTGTTTTCGATTTCTGCTTAAAATTTACGTGTGTTCCATAAATTTTATGCCCGTTGATTACCCGTCCCTTTCTTTTTCAGCGGAAAGGACAATGACAGGTATAACTTAAAATAAAATTACGAGTATATGGCGTCTGCAGGAATTAGCACCAATATAATAGTATATCTTAGCTAATACTATTTCCCAATCCTAACAGAACCTCGCGTGTTTTCACAAAATAGTTCACATATAGGTTGTAAGTGACACAGTAATGAAAACTTTGAGGGATGATTCAGACGTTCATTCTGAGTTGATATCAAGTAGAATTTTCCGTTACAAAAGTATGGAACGGAAAATAATTCAAAAACACAAAAACTTCATGAACTTTCCGACAGGAAATTCCACTTGATATCAACTCAGAATCATGGTCTGAATCATCCCTCAATGTTTTCGTTACGGCGTCACTAACGCCCATACGTACTCGTATGGCTACCTTGTACTTGTACGGGGTGTAAGTGACATCGTAACGTATACTGAGGGGGATGATTTGGCTAAGTGGAACTGAAAATAATTAAAAAAAAAACATGAAATTCGCATACACACACTACGAAGTAAGTCACGCGTTTTTCGAACAAGGCTATGTCGGATCTATAATACAGGGTGTTAGTGACACCGTAACGAATACTGAGGGGGATGATTCAGACCACGACTCTGAGAGTGTAATTTTCCGTCGCAAAATTCATGATTTTTTTAAAATTATTTTCAATCCTATACTTTTCAAAATTAATTTAAAAAATAATAAAAATTACGTTAATTTTGCGACGGAAAATTCCACTCGATATTAACTCAGGATCATGAGCAGAATCATCCCCCTCAGTATTCGTTATGGTGACACTAACACCCTGCATATTAATGTAAAAACTGTCTATTTATTTACGTTATACACATAAACCCACGCGTATTTCCCACCGGGGTAAGCAGAGACTATGGAATTCCATTTGCTTCGATCCTGACACACTTCTTGTTACCTCCACATTCATCAATCGTTTCATACACGCACGTCGGTTCACAGTAAATCTTACTGAACCTTTTTTAGAACATCTCCAATTCAAATTATGTTACGAAATGAATAAATTTATTCTTACATCTTCTTCTTTATTAAGTACTTATGTATTATAGTACTGTCACGGTTTTCCTCTCTTCCATAGTACGAGTATGTATATATTTATATATTATTATCATCATCACCAGCCCATTAACGTCCCCACGGCTGGGGCACGGGCCTTCCCCATGGATGGATAGGGAGATCGGCCCTTAAACCATCACGCGCGCCCAGTGCGGATTGATGGTTATTAACGACTGCTAATGCAGCCGGGACCAACTGCTTAACGTGCCTTCCGAAGCACGGAGGAGCTCGAGATGAAAACTTTTTTTTGTGGTCACCCATCCTATGATCGGCCTTTGCGAAAGTTGCTTAGCTTCAACAATCGCAGACCGAGCGCGTTTACCGCTGCGCCACCGAGCTCCTCCTATATTATTATAATCATTATTTATTGTCTTCTATGTATTGTTTTTATTTGTAAACGGTGGTGAAATTATAAACCATTAGTTGTCAATTTATAAAGTGTATGTTTTTTTAGGTGTTTTTCATCTGTTACAGAAACGACATGTAACCAGGAGGTCTTAAGTGCAACAAGTTAATTTATTTTCAAGAAACTGATTGGACTTTTGTACCTTATCGTACCTCTGACTACCCCATTTGGGATATAGTCGCGAACTTATGTTATTCTTTTTATAATTAAAACTAGCGACCCGTCCCGGCTTCGCTCGGGTGCAATGCTGAGGAAAACATTAAATTATTTACGACATCACATTAAAAACCTCAAAACTGTATAATTTCTCCTTTATTTAATGGATATTATTATACATATAAACCTTCCTCTTGAATCACTTATGTATTAAAAAACCGCATGAAAATCCGTTGCGTAGAGAACCATATTGAAGACTATAGAGAACCGGAGGAAATATGATTGGCCACCTGATACGATACGATTCATTTATAACAAACATTATAGAAGGAAAAATTGAAGGGAAGAGAGGAAGGGGTAGACCTAGGATAACATTTATGAAACAAATAAAAGAGAAGGTGCAGGTCGTGTCGTATCGGGAGGTGAAGGTTTTGTCGGGAAGAAGAGAGGAATGGCGGTTACTCCACCGACAAGAGCGCAGCTCTTAAATAGAGAGAGAGAGTTATAAAGATTTAAGCGTACATACGAATATAGGGACAGAAAAAGCGAATTTGTTTTATACTATGTAGTGGTAATAAGCTTGTCTGTACATCACGCGAATTTATGTTAACGTCATTTTTTACATTCTTTTAAATAATTAATTTACTGTCGCTCCCCAGGGTCGGTAGCACGAATATCGGTTAATTGCTGTTTAACCCCCATCAACATGACACTGCCTGTCAGGGCCGGTTGCACAGCCAAAGGGAATGATTAATATTAGTTCTTCTTGTATCGTGTGGGTTGTGAGGTGAATTACCAACCTCATCATCCCTGGTGTCAGGGTTACTATTGAGCCGCCAGAGGCCCCTAACATGGCTCATGTAACGACTACGTACTTACATCAGTAAGTAGTAACCGGGACCAACGGCTTAACGTGCCTTCCGAAGCACGGATCATGTTACTTTTTGGGCAATCAGGTGATCAGTCTGTAATGTCCTAACTAAACTAGGGATGCAAAGTAATTTTTGTTGTATTTCCCCACCTGGATTCAAACCTGGGACCTCGGCTCAACCACTGGACCACGGAGGCCGTTAGTGTTACTATGTTACCCTAATTAAAGCGCATAATAACGGGTTCTTACCGCGTTTAAATCGGGAGATGCTGGTTTGTCGTAGTGAGTTTGGTGCGAGT
This sequence comes from Pectinophora gossypiella, assembly GCF_024362695.1. Classification (NCBI taxonomy): domain Eukaryota; kingdom Metazoa; phylum Arthropoda; class Insecta; order Lepidoptera; family Gelechiidae; genus Pectinophora; species Pectinophora gossypiella. The sequence continues at coordinate 5,642,624 of NC_065432.1, forward strand.
TCAGATGGTTCCGAACATTCCGATATCAAATACATAAACAAGCGGCAAAGAAAGAGGGTAGACAGATATGTCTGCCCGTAGAAAATTATTGATCTACCTAGTCCACTCCAATCTTATCAGTCATCCCGTGAACATGGCACTTGCAACAGTGTCGAAATATCGGGAGTCTTATATCCCTATTTTAAACGCGGTAAGAACCCGTTATTATGTGTTTTAACCATTATTATGTGCTTTAATTACGATAATAACCATATAAACCTAAAACTATGTTAACTACTGAATCTGAGCCATGTCAGGGACCTTTGGCGGCTCAATAATAACCTCACAACCCACACGATAGAAGAAGAAGACCTTTAATATTGGTATTTGTAAATTTGAATTGAATTTGAGCTAGCTTTACTAGAAAAAAAAACACTAAAACAAAATGGCGCCATGTTTCTTACTAGCCGACGCCTGGTTTCAACATGGACGCGGGAAAAAGGTGTGAATGAGTTTCATGCACGATTAACCTTTTTTTTTCCATCCTGTGACCCTCGCGGATTTAGAAAATGTTTTCCTCATAATTTTATAAAAATAGGTTACCCAAGCTACCGGGTGAGAGCCCTCAGTGCTCCCCGTTTGTCCGGCCAAGTGGTTAACGCCATTTGCAAGCAAATCTACACTAACTCGTGGTGTAACAAAACCAGGTATGCTCAATCCTATGACAAGCCGCCATTGCTAGCCCATTGATGACGTAAGTGTTACCATTAAATTGGTATCTCCAACATTGCAAAGACGTAAATTTTATTATTCAAAATTAAGTTTTTTTTTTTTTTTTTTTTTTATTTATTATCATTATATCCTTAATCTAAATACATGGTTTGAATGATGCCGTTAAACCACAGAGGTTTGTCTCGGCACCCATTCGTCGCATTAAAACAGGAAAATAAAAAATAAAATAAAAATAATAATATAAAAATACAGAAAACATTGAAAGAAATGAACTCAAAAACAGTGAATTACTGAGTAATGTATTCAATTACTATTCATCATCACGAGCCCATTAACGTCCCCACTGCTGGGGCACGGGCCTTCCCTATGGATGGATAGGGAGATCGGGCCTTAAACCACCACGCGGGCCCAGTGCACGGAGGAGTTCGAGATGAATTTTTTTTTTTTGTGGTCAACCATCCTATGACCGGCCTTGCGAAAGTTGCTTAACTTCGACAATCGCAGAGCGAGCGCGTTAACCGCTGCGCCACGGAGCTCCTCGGTAAAGTAATATTGAGTAAAAAATCAGCAGAATAAAAATCGCTTGTCAAAGTCGGCCATCTTGTTTCAACAGGTAGACGAATTGTTATTTAATGGTGCCTGTCAGAGGAAATGTGTGTTATAAAGCGATTTTCAACTCCAACCCACCCCCTTTTGTCATTTTGAAACAATTTACTACAAAGTGGGTCTCGTGCAAAGTTTGCATTGGAAGAATGTGGTTTCCATGATTTGTGTCCGGTTCTTCTTCTTCTTCTATCTTGTGGGTTGTGAGTTGAATTACCAACCCCATCAACCCTGGTGTTCGGTTTATTAATGAGCCGAAGCTAAGTAAAGCTAAGCCGATACCCGGAATAAAAATAAACTTGCTTTACAAGTCAATCGACTACATAAGATCACTAAATCTTTTAAGGGGCAATGTATACGTTTTTACAATAAGATTCCCATTGACATTCAGAATTTGCCTTTCAACTGTTTTAAGACAGTAGTTAAACAGAAACTTCGCAAAAAAGGTTATTATAAAGTTAGTGATTATTTAGAAGATATTAAATGCATGGGATTAACTGTCTGAGAACTGATATTAGGCAGCTAAATTACTCAATTGTATAATAATATTTTATGTTTAAGTATTTAAAAAAAAAAGAACGTCTAGGGTCCTGTGCCGAGGTTTTTCTTGCAGCTTCTTTTCCCCGGCTATACAGGTTGTGAGAAGCTGCAGTAGTTTTAGGCGGATGAGACGTTCGTTATGTAAAAATTGACGATTCAAAGTGTAACTATGTTACCTACTGAATAAAGATATTTATGAATTTGAATTTGAGTATTATTCTTTATTCTTGTTTCTTTAAAATGACCAAAGTGACCCCTTACAAAGGCTTCAATGTATTTATTATCTTCGTTTGTAATTTCAAGTGCATTTTAGTTCAAAGATCAAACAACAAAGGTATCCCAAAGATATCCATATGTTTAAAATGTTACGAGGTGGATATCCAATCCCTTTGAGCAGCCGCCCTTTGTGACGCCGCGCTTTGATCTACGCCGCCAAAATGTGAGGATATGAAAATTTAAGTGGAAGTAGCCAATTTTGTGCAACACATGTCGTAACAGCGTTGGTTTAGTGGTAGAGCGTTGCTTACGACCTGGAAGTCCGGGTTCGACTCCCGATGGGGACATTATCGAAAGCACTTTGGAAGACTCTCCTTTGTTTGGACATTGCAGGCTGCCACAGAAACGCTGTTTGAATCATCTGATAAAGATGTAAAGGCCTGAGATGATGATGATGATGATGATGCAGGCTTCAACCACCTGATTGTCCGAAAAAGTAAGATGATTCCGTGCTTCAGCACGTTTAACCGTTGGTCCCGGCTATTAGCAGCGTGGTGGAGTATGCTCCATACCACCTTCGGCTGATTGAGGGGGGCCTGTCCCCAGCAGTGGGACGTAATATATATGTGCTTGTTTATGTATACAGTCTGCGATTTTAAATGTGGTGTTAGAAAAGGATGGCAATAATAAGTTGGACTGAAAAGATTACTAATGAGGAAGTGCTAGTAAGAGTAAGGGAAAAGAGGCAAATATTGAGAGTTCCACGTTATTCGAAAAGAGGCAAATAAAGAGATATCGACCATGTGGAATCCAGTAGTAGGTGTTGTAAAAAGCTTGAAACGGCCTAATGTGGTGAAAAAACGTGAGGACACAGTGAGTGCGGTTTGTCGTAGTGAGTTTGGTGCGAGTTCGGATGGTTCCGAACATTCCGATATCAAAAACATAAACAAGCGGCAAAGAAAGAGGGTAGACATATTATATGTCTGCCCGTAGAAAATTATGGATCTACCTACTCCACTCCAATCTCATCAGTCATCCCGTGATCGTACTTGCAACAGTGTCGAAATATCGGGAGTAAACGCGGTCAGAACCCGTTATTATGTCTTTTAATTATTGAAAGTCACATAAACTCTTTATTTTTCACTTTCCTTCCACCGACTGTAATTGGAATACCATTGTATTTAAGTCTATAAATTATGTAATACAAACTGGATTTAAAAAAAAAGATTAAGGAAAACATGAAACATTAGGACTAGGGCCCTGTGCTGGGAGGTTTTCTGGCCACGTCTTTCCCTCAGCGTTACAGATACCGATGTGGTAGTAGTTTTACAGCTAGTTACATAATATGCAATTACATTTTTTGACGTTCAAAAAGCGCTAACTTTGTAAGCCTATTTTGAAAAATTTTTTTTTTTTAATTTTTGAATTTTGAAACATGATATTTATTCTCATCGTGAAAATTACCTGCAATTCCTGGGAAGGTACAATGAGAAGCCGTAGTAACTCATGCCCAGGGTCCGGGAACAATATCGGTCAAGTGTGAGTTTGACTCGCAAAAGGGATCCGTAAATTGCGTAGGGATCCATGAATTACGTAGGGATCCATGAGTAATTTAGCTGCCTAATATCAGTTCTCAGACAGTAAATCCCATGCATTCATATCTTCTAAATAATAACTAACTGTATAATCACTTTTTTTGTAAAGTTTCTGTTTAACTACTGTCTTAGAACAGTTGAAAGCAAATTCTGAATGTCAATGGGAATCTTATTGTAAAAACGTATACATTGCCTCTTAAAGATTTAGTGGTCTTATGTAATCGACTGACTTGTAAAGCAAGTTTATTTTTATTCCGGGTATTAACTATCACTGTGGTCTAACAGAAAGCTCGGTGAGGTATGGGTACCTACTTAGTTAATTTTGCGATGGATGTACCTCTGCCTACCCCAATTGGGATAAAGCCGTGAGCTTATGCTAAGTTATAGCGTCTTCAAAAACTCAATTTCCGAAACGATATTAATTTATACAATAATCAACTCTAATACCGACTCATAAATTTCAATTTGCATTCGCCGCTCTCACGTCTTAGTTTAATTACTTTCATGATAAATTAATTCAGTGGCTCAAATGTTAGGAGGTCAGGTTTTGTACTAGAGATCGTGGGTTCGATTACCTAGAAAGTAAGAATACATAAATTCACGCGTGTTATTACCAATGGGGTGGATAGAAGACCAAAGTAATCAAGAGACAAACTGCAGCTATTTTAAGTGATATGTTCCCGTGCTTCGGAAGGCACGTCAAGCTGTTAGTCCCGAAACGCCTCTACTAACCCGCAGTGTGGTAGCGTGGTGGAGTACGCTCCATACCTTCCCCGATTGATTAGGGTGTAGGGACTGTAAGTAATCCATTGTATGAATAAATATCTTTCTTAAGTCTAATTAATAATTTGATTTTTTAGTTTAATTTGTTTTGTATGTTGTGTGCAATAAAGTATATTTGATTTGATTTGATTTGATTTGAAGCACCACCCCGCACCAACCCGCAGTGGAGCAGCGTGGTGGAGTATGCTCCATACCCTCTCCGGTTGATTGAGGGGAGGCCTGTGCCCAGCAGTGGGGCGTATTTAGGCTATTTATGTATGTATGTTGATTTGAAGACCTAGATTTATGAAAGACTAAATTTATGTTATTCAAAGAAAGAGTTCATTTTATTTGTGGCACAAGAGGTAAAATAGTAATGTATTTTCTTTTATTGATGTATATTACATTCTCATACAAAAGTATTTACTAATTTTCAGTATTTTATGTTACAAAAAAGAATGGCGCCTCAGTAATAACCCTGCCACCACGGTTGATGGGGTTCGTAATCCACCTCACAACCCACACGATAGAAGAAGATAATGTGCATAGCTGCAAGTGATCCATTCAATAAATAAATAACTTTCTTTTTTATAACTTCAAATTCTAACTAAAGTTACCAAAGTGTACAGGGCGACAAAATAATATTAAACCAATAACGCTTTGAAGGCATTCCATCAAAGTTTCTTATTCAATAAAATCGACGGAACCCAAAACAATTTCACGTTTCACGCTTGACTGGCTTTCAATAGTTGGTATACGAGGTTTTGCGGATGTTTTTTTTTTAATAAAGGTTATAAATAATCCTCAGTGATCTAGGGGTTAGAGCGCTGTGCTCGCGATCTGGAGGTTCAGGTTCGATTCCCGATGGGGACATTGTCGAAATCACTTTGTGAGACTGTCCTTTGTTTGGTAAGGACATTGCTTAAATCACCTGATTGTCGGAAAGTAAGATGATTCGTGCTTCAGAAAGCACGTTAAGCCCGGTCCCGGTTACTACTTATTGGTGTAAGTATGTAGTCGTTGTGGAGTACACACTAAAATTTATTTTATATTATGGCAACACCGCATTCTATTCTCTCTTCTACCCTTTTAAGACAGTAGTTAAACAAAAACTTTACAAAAAAGGTTATTATATAGTGATTATTTAGAAGATATGAATGCATGGGATTAACTGTCTGAGACCTGATATTAGACAGCTAAATTACTCAATTGTATATCAATATTTTATGTTTATTTTTATTTTTTTAAAGAACGTCTAGGGCCCTGTGCCGAGATTTTTCTTGCAGCTTCTTTTCCCCGGCTATACAGGTTGTGAGAAGCTGCAGTAGTTTTAGGCGGATGAGACGTTCGTTATGTAAAAATTGACGATTCAAAGTGTAACAATGTTACCTACTGAATAAAGATATTTTTGAATTTGAATTTGAATTTGACCATCATGGCGATGGGTGTTGCATTTTTAATTAAATACAGTCCATTTCTAAATAACAAGCATGTGTTTTTACTCATATCAATACCAGCGACGCACAGTCGTTACATGAGTCATGTCAGGGGCCTTTGGCGGCTCAATAGTAACCCTGACACCAGGGTTGATGGGGTTGGTAATCCACCACATAACCCGCACGATAAGAAGAATGAATGAATGAATGAAATATTTTATTTTCAGATATTTATCCATATTTTGTTAGTAATAGAAGATTATATCTAAAGTTAGTAAAATTTATAATTTTCATTGGATGTCACATGAATGTACATCCAGTGAGTGAGGATGGGACTGTCCATCCTTTGTGAGACCACCTTCAGGAGACTGTTGCTGCTGCCCCGCACTCGCTAGAAGAAGCGATAAACAACATACATTGTGTTGGAATGTCTTACGAAATAAATAGCCACCAAACTTCATCCTGTAGTGCCCTAATCCTCCGCCCTACTTCCAACCAGAGTAGCTTCAACTTAAAACACTTACACCAGACCAACTTCATCGAACTAATGTCAAGATAACTTTGAAGTTGGCAACTTTAGCCGTCACTGGAGACTTCAAACGTGCCGTTGTGGCGGTCAGATCAAAAGGATAACAGACAAGAAATAAGCTGAACAGGGCGGTTAAAATGGCCACATCGAAGCAATTCATCTAAGAAAGCAATGTTGCTATTTGACTGTTTGCATTGCGCACTTACTTTTATATGCGCAAATGTTAAATTACAATATGCTTTCTTAGATGAATTGCTTCGATGTGGCCATTTTAACCCCCCTGTACGCTCTGCACGGTAAACGTGACGCGCGCGGCGCGAATTATGTATATCGAGGTTTTCGCATATCGTATATCGGTCGAAGCGCTCAATATAATTCGCGCCGCACGCGACGCTGTTGTCATGCAGACCCGCGCTGGGGGGTTAAAATGGCCACATCGAAGCAATTCATCTAAGAAAGCAATGTTGCTATTTGAATTTCATTTGCGCATATAGAAGTAACTGCGCAATGCAAACGAGTGTCTAACAGAAAGCTCGGTGAGGTGTGGGTACTTAGTTCATCTTGCGATGGATGTATCTCAAAAAAAAACATGGTAACGGTAATGGTTACAAATGGTACTCAGAGGTACCGTTTTGGGGTAGTCAGAGGTACATTCATCGCACAGATAAGTTGGCGATTACGTGAGCTTATCTGATATTATGTTTTTTTTTTCATCTAAAGAGAATGAATGGCTTAAAAAAAGATTTAAATCTAATAAGTTGTAGAGTTGGTAGAGGAAGGCCTAGTACAGTCATGAGCAATATAATGTACCCACTTTATGACTCTGTCGCACTAACATATTTGACATTTAGTGAGACTTACTGTTCAATTTGTCAAAAAAGTTAATGTGACATGGTACCAAAGTGTATACATATTAATGCTCGAGACCGGATATACCGCGATCAGATCCAGGATGTTTTAAAGAAAGGCCTGGTCAAGAGTATAAAACCGGCGAGCAAGCATGATGTATTTTACAATATTGTTTTTCTGCTTTCTTTATTTAAAATTCATAATTCGAAAATATCTTTATTCAAAAGGTAACATAGCTACACTTTGAATCGTCATTTTTTACATAGCGAACGTCTCATCCGCCTAAAACTTGCAGCTTCTCACAACCTTTATAGCCGGGGAAAAGAAGCTGCAAGAAAAACCTCGGCACAGGGCCCTAGACGTTCTTTCAAAAAAATATAAATATATTTAGTATTATTATTATTGTTATTAAAAAAACAAATTCTACAACACACACAAAATGATATTTTTTCTTTTTAATTTATTACGACAGTCAGATACAAAAGAGAAATTATAACTCGACCAAAGTAAATACGTTATATTATTGCGGGTTCCGTAAGAATAAAGACTATCTTTATTTTATGGAATGATCATTGATTTTATAGCAGTTTTAGTGTTTCTTTGATGAGACAACTGTTGGTTGTTTGGCATAGAGTATGGAGTCAGAAATCAGAATCATACAGAGGGTACATTGTTCTAAGTTTACGCATTTATTATCATAATTGTACAAGTCATCATCATCATCATCAGCCCATTAACGTCCCCACTGCTGGGGCATGGGCCTTCCCTATGGATGGATAGGGAGATCGGGCCTTAAACCACCACGCGGGCCCAGTGCGGATTGGTGGTTATTAACGACTGCTAATGCAGCCGGGACCAACGGCTCAACGTGCCCGGTGGCGCAGCGGTAAACGCGCTCGGTCTGCGATTGTTGAAGTTAAGCAACTTTCGCAAAGGCCGGTCATAGGATGGGTGACCACAAAAAACAATCATCATCTCGAGCTCCTCCGTGCTTCGGAAGGCACGTTAAGCCGTTGGTGCGGCTGCATTAGCAGCCGTTAATAGCCATCAATCCGCACTGGGCCCGCGTGATGGTTTAAGGCCCGATCTCCCTATCCATCCATAGGGAAGGCCCGTGCGCCTGCAGTGGGGACGTTAATGGGCTGATGATGATGAATAATATAATAAAAATATAATATAATAAAAAAAAACATATTTTTTTCGACAGGGAATTCCACTAGATATCAATCAGAATCATGGTCTGAATTATCGCCCTCAGTATTCGTTACGGTGTCACTATATATTTATTTACTGTAATTATCATAGATAAACTTGTCCCCGGATCCAATATTTAGAAAGTTTATTTAAAAGTTGTTATTTAAACGTTGTTTAAAGAAACTTTCCTCTCTTCTTCCTGCCAAAACCTTTTCACCTCCCGATACGACACGATCTGCACCTTCTCTTTGGCGATTACTCCACCGACAAGAGCGCAGCTTTTAAATAGAGAGAGAGAGAAAGAAACTTTACACAATCTATGTTTTTTCTTTTTTAATTTTATTTTCAATTATTGTTCTTTGTAATTTGTTGACTTTAGTTTCTACTTTTTATTATTATTTCAGTCAGTTTTGTGTGCGTCTATAATTGGCAGGCATACCGGACCTTTTCCTATGTGTATTTTATTTTGTGTGTTTGTGTATGTACTGCTGTTGATACACTACGTATAATAAATAAAGTTCTTTGACACTAAGGTTGCCTGGAAGAAATTGTTTTTTTAGCAATAGGGCCGCCGATTGTGCTTTTATTGTCATTTTCGTAATTTTCGCGCCATTTTTATTCTTTTTTTTTTTGGGACACGTAGCCTGGAAAGTCCCTTATACAGTTAAAAAAACGGTTTATTTTTTAATTTAACCGGATTATGTATCAAACCTGTAATACTGGTGCAAAACGTTGTACAAAAAGAAAAATATATATATTTAAAAGATGCCGTTAAGCCTGTAATATAATAAACGTTTCTTCCTTTCTTTCTTTCTTAATACTGGTACAATTCATTGTAGAAAAAAACCCTTTATTTAACGTTCCTTTCTTTCCATTTAAAAGATGTTGGATAAGCCCTATTCCTGCGGAACCCTCATAAGGCCTCTTATCTTAAAACAGAGGCTATTTAGTATTCCGAAAGGGAATTTTAATAAAAACAGGGAAAATTGCGTGGAACACAGCTGAGTGTCTGGGAATTCGGGGTACTACACGCTTTAGCTATTGGGGGGTGATCAGATATTATCTTTCTATCGTGTGGGTTGTGAGATGGATTACCAACCTCATCAAGCCTAGTGTCAGGGTTACTAATGAGCCGCCAAAGGCCCCTGACGTGACTGAAGTAACGACTACGTACTTACATCAGTAAGTAGTAACCGGGACCAACAGCTTAACGTGTCTTCCGAAGTACGGATAGTAGTAGTAGGTGAACGGACTGCAATGTCCTAACTAAACTAGTGATTAGAAATCAAAACATTATAAGCTAATTTTAATATTGAACGAAAAACTGATATATTATATAAAAAAAAAACAACAGAACATAAGTATATTTAAAAAACAAAACTTAGGACGACCAAGGAGGCCGTCGTTAACACTTCACTTTTTTTTTCGCGTTTTTTCACCCACTGAGCACGTTTTTTTAAGCAAAATATCGTGAGTAAACCCACATTCCCGAGAAATGCATTATCGGGGGTATATGACCTAACCTGTATTAGGCTGGTTATCCCTTCGCGGGTTGGAAGGTCAGACAGGCAGTCGCTTCTGTAAAAAACCGGACCTGTCAAATCTTCAGGTTAGGTAAACTGAAGATTTGACAGGTCCGGTTTTTTACTCTGAACTGATATCGAGTGAAATTTTCTGTCGCAAAAGATATGGAACTGAAAATAATCAAAATAATAGAGCTATAGCGGGTTTAATTCAAAAACTAAAACTGAAAATATATTCATGATTAAACTTCTAAGAACCATAGATTTACATTATATCGGTCCAATGACCTTAAATCGAGCGGAGAGAGACGGATGCTGCCGCTCTGTTAGCGTTTAAGCGATTATAACATTATAGTATTTTATGCAACAGTTGTATAAGAAGGGTCAAAAAATGCGAGTGGCGTGAGTTGCGATGTGAGCCTTGGCGAACATCGCAATAAGAGACGCCACGAGCATTTTTTGACCTAGTTATACAACGTTGCATACAATACTTTTTCTACGACGACGTCATTTTTCCTTTTTATTTTATACTTTTTAGTGTTTTGAAACGAAACACAAAAATTTTCCAATTTATTTTCCAACGCGCGGGAAAATGGCGGCAAATGTATACTTTTTTTTTATAGTATATCTATGGCACCAAACAAAGTAAAGGTGCCAGTTTCCAGGTGAAAAAAAAAAAAACAACAACAATGCTTTTTTGGCGACATTATAGTACAGTTACACTTTGTAAACAATGCTTTTATAGGCCATAGAGCGTACACTTTTTCAAAGAGTTTAATTATGTATGTACTTATATTAGACTTTTTGGTTATTTAAATGCCAGATTAAAGTAGAGGAGTAGAAAATAGTATTTTATGCAACAGTTGTATAAGAAGGGTCAAAAAATGCGAGTGGCGTGAGTTGCGATGTGAGCCTTGGCGAACATCGCAATAAGAGACGCCACGAGCATTTTTTGACCTAGTTATACAACGTTGCATACAATACTTTTTCTACGACGACGTAATTTTAAATGAAACAAAAATTTTCCAATTTATTTTCCAACGCGCGGGAAAATGGCGGCAAATGTATACTTTTTTTTTATAGTATATCTATGGCACCAAACAAAGTAAAGGTGCCAGTTTCCAGGTCAAAAAAAAAAAAAAAACAACAACAATGCTTTTTTGGCGACATTATAGTACAGTTACACTTTGTAAACAATGCTTTTATAGGCCATAGAGCATACACTTTTTCAAAGAGTTTAATTATGTATGTACTTATATTAGACTTTTTGGTTATTTAAATGCCAGATTAAAGTAGAGGAGTAGAAAAACATATTTAATGATTACCTCATCATCAGCCCATTAACGTCCCCACTGCTGGGGCACGGGCCTTCCCTATGGACATGGAGATCGGGCCTTAAACCATCACGCGGGCCCAGTGCGGATTGATGGTATTTACCTACATTAATGGTTACATAAATAATAAAAATGTCTGGTACTAAATGTGTTCCTCTAGTTATTAAATAACTTGTAATGTATACCCTCATTGATTGAAAAGATGTGTTGCTGTTGCAGTTTCTTGTCATTTCTTCTCCTCAGCCACCCTCCTCAACCTTGCGAAATGACGTAAATTCAAGAATATTACATTGACCTTCAACAAGTTTATCCATGATAATTACGTTGAATAATTGATTCTGATTTCTGATTTCATAAGCTTACGTCTATATCCAAATAGGGGTAGTCAGAGGTACATTCATAGCAAGATGAATTAGGTATCCACACCTCACCAAGCTTTCTGTTAGACCAACGTGATAGGTGAGCCGTATCGCCGTCTATAATGGTCAGAGTTAATTTATCTAAACTGCAGTTTTCACTAACACAGTTGGCTTGACAATCATAAAGCAGTTTTTCTTGCAGCTTCTCTCCCCCGGCTATACAGGTTGTGGGAAGCTGCAGTAGTTTTAGGCGGATGAGACGTTCGTTATTTTACATAACGATTCAAAGTGTAAGTGTTACCTACTGAATAAAGTTATTTTTGAATTTTAACTTGAATAAACGGCGATACGGCTCACCTATCACGTTGGTCTAACAGAAACCTCGGTGAGGTGTGGGTACTTAGTACATTTTGCAATCGATATCTGACTTACGATGACCAAATTGGAGATGTCCTTAGAAAAGGTTCAATACGATCTACTCTGAACCGGCGTGCGTGTATGAAGCGATTGATGAATGTGGAGGAAGCAAAAGAAGTGTGTCAGGATCGAAGCAAATGGAATTGTATAGTCTCTGCTTACCCCGGTGGGAAATAGGCGTGAGTTTATGTATGTATGTATGTATGGATATCTGACTACCCCAATTGAGATAAGAAATGGTGGTGCGCTTATGTTTAATTATATTCTTAATTATTCTTCATTCGTGCGGTTTCTAACCCTCAACGCAAAAACGACGGGGTGTTATAAGTTTGACGTGTCTGTGTGTGTGTGTGTGTAAATGTGTATGTGTCTGTTTGTAGCATCGTAGCTCCCAAACGGATGATCCGATTTTAATGCGGTTTTTTTTTGTTTGAAAGGTATATCAGTCGAGAGTGTTGTTAGCTATGTTTGGTGGAAATCGGTGCAGGTCTTCAAGGTCATCAGGTAGTTTGTTAGGTGTGATAGGAATGTTACACGCTCAGTTTGCTTGCAAGCATATGTGGGATCTGACATTTGAAACACTAATGTTTTCTGGAACCACTGAGCTGGTCGGCTGTTATCATACTTTTTTTCTGATCGGGGGTTTTTTAATTTTATAATAATTATGTAATTTAAATTTTATTGTTTTAAGCAGAGTGTAATTAATGTAATGTGGATTGACGTGTCTGATATAAGTGTAATTTTTTTTTTTATGTTATGTCACGTTAGTTCACGTAGTTGTTACATGAGTCATGTCAGGGGCCTTTGGCGGCTCAATAGTAACCCTGATACCAGGGTTGATGGTCGGTCTTCCACCTTACAACCCTCACGGTAGAAGTATGGATTCCGCTAGCAGCTCACGATGGGTTTGGACCTCGAGTGTAGTGGAACTTATTGATCGAGCAGATTCCCTGCAAGGTCATAAATTCTCAAATAGAAATCCAGAATTGATATACGGTAGCGTTTTAGAGGAAATTTAGAGGATAAAGGGAGAGAGGAGGGAAGGAGGAAATTGAGAGGATTTATCTGGCGACATGGAGAATCGTGGTGCGGGTTTTTTTTAACAAAACAATAAAAAAATAATATTACAGAAACAATTACGACCTCCGTGGTCCAGTGGTTGAGCTTTAACTCACGATCCGGTGGTCCCGGGTTCGATTCCCGGTGGGGATATATCACAAAAATCACTTCATGGTCCCTAGTTTGGTAAGGACATTACTGGCTGATCACCAGATTGACCGAAAGTAAGATGATACGTGCTTCGGAAGGCACGTTAAGCCGTTGGTCCCGGTTACTACTTACTGATGTAAGTGAGTAATCGTTACATGAGCCATGTCAGGGGGTTCGATTCCCGATGGGGACCGAGGGAATTCCGTGGTATCTACCTACCCCAACGGGAAATAGGCGTGAAGTTATGTATGTATTTTGTGAGAGAATGATCAAAGGAACGCAACTTGGACAAAGTTGGGCTCGTTACGTACTTGGTAAGTTAATTATTTTGTCAGAGATTTCTATAAGTACATCTTACTAAGTAAATGAAATTCATCTTTTTTGGGGTTAGGTAAGTATACGTTTTTACAATAAAATACCAGATAGTATTTTCAATTTGTCAGAAAATTTTAAAGCTTGAAGAGCTCGGTGGCGCAGCGGTTAACGCGCTCGGTCTGTGATTGTTCAAGTTAAGCAACTTTCGCAAAGGCCGGTCATAGGATGGGTGACCACAAAAAGAAAAAGTTTTCATCTCGAGCTCCTCCGTGCTTCGGAAGGCACGTTAAGCTGTTGGTCCCGGCTGCATTAGCAGTCGTTAATAACCATCAATCTGCACTGGGCCCGCGTGATGGTTTAAGGTCCGATCTCCCTATCCATCCATAGGGAAGGCCCGTGCCCCAGCAGTGGGGACGTTAATAGGCTGATGATGACCAGATAGTATTTTCAATTTGTCAGAAAATTTTAAAGCTCATGTGAAGCTTTTTTTGTAAAAAAGCTTATTATAAATAATAATAAATAAAATCGTTTATTTCGGACAAAGTCCATAGAATGTTAGTATACAAACGACTTATAAACTAGTGTATGAATACAAATTATAGGGTGTGAAGCTCCAACCACCTTTTTAGAAAGGGGGAGTCCCACCTATCACATAACGTCTTCAGGATACCGTTGGGGCTGGCTCGAGTCCGCGTGAGAAGCGACGCACAACGTTTCCGCATGATCGCCGCAAAACCATCTGTGTGGGCCTCAGCGAACATACCAGAGGCGCTGCAATATCGCGGCAACCTCAACAATATCCTGAAAGCGTTATTATACTGGACGCGCAGATCGCTGTATGCCCGACGCGTGTAATCCACCCACAGACTGCACGTGTAAAAGGACTGGCAATATGCTCTGAAGAGCGTTACCTTAACCTCTTCCTTACACCGTGCAAATCTGCGGGCAAGCATATTACATCGGACAGCCCGCGACCTGCGCTCCCTTAAGATTAATGACTAGCTAAATAATAAAAATGGCTGTTATTGAATGTGTTTCTCTAGTTATTAAATAACTTGTAATGTACCTACATTGATTTAAAAGATGTGTTGCTATTGCAGTTTCAGTTAAGTTTACCTATGATAATTAAGTACGTTGAATAAATGATCTCTATAAAGATGATCTATCTAAAATTAACTACGAATTTCATGTTTATTTGTGTTTACGGCCCCCGTGGTCCAGTGGTTAAGCGTTAGGCTCACGATCCGGAGGTCCCGGGTTCGAATCCCAGTGGGGTAATATTATAAAAATTATAATTAAAACACATAATAACGGGTTCTTACCGAGTTTAAATGGGGATATGAGACATGATATGATATGTTATCCCGTGATCATGGCACTTGCAACAGTGTCGAAATATCGGGAGTCTCATATCCCCATTTAAACGCGGTAAGAACCCGTTATTATGTGTTTTAATTATGATAATAACCGCGTAAACTTAAAACAATTTATAAAAATTAGTTTGTGATCCCTTGTTTTTTAGGACATTACAGGGGCCGCCAAAGTCCCATTGGCATTAAGTGGATCAGCAATTATTGGCCACCATTTCGACTTAAAATACGCCGAAAAAGTGACCGGGTTATTGTGAAGTTTTTGATACGGTGTCACTAAAACCCTACATAGCTTTACTTCCCCGGATATATTTGGAATTGTAACTTATTATGCCGTAGCACCTGGAAAGCTGGAGGAATGCCAAACAAGTTCCACCTGACATAACTTAAATCAGCAAGTTAGAATAACATTCCCGAATTTTACTCTTCAAGGTACTCCAAACTATGCTAAGCTATTTCTATTTGTACTTGTATAATTAAAACACATAATAACGGGTTCTTACGGGTTCTTAGGGTTTAAATGGGGTTTTCCCCATTTAAACGCGGTAAGAACCCGTTATTATGTGTTTTAATTATGATAATAACCGCGTAAACTTAAAACAATGTACTTGTATATATTATGTTCCTACATATCATCATCATCAGCCCATTAAAGTCCCCACTGCTGGGGCACGGGCCTTCCCTATGGATGGATAGGGAGATCGGGCCTTAAACCATCACGCGGGCCCAGTGCGGATTGGTGGTTATTAACGACTGCTAATGCAGCCGGGACCAACGGCTTAACGTGTCTTCCGAAGCACGGAGGAGCTCGAGATGAAAACTTTTTTTGTGGTCACCGATCCTATGACCGGCCTTTGCGAAAGTTGCAGCAGTAATTGTCAGTACTATTCAGAGGCGGAGGACAGGAGTCCTAGTATGGCTTTGTAATAAGACTACTCTGGGCGCCATCCCACTTGCGTCAGACAGAGTACTGCGGGGCGGAAGGCAAGAGGGAAACCACTGCCCTATTTTTCCCTAATTAATATAGTAACACTGTCAAAGTTATTAACAAAACAGGGTGGTTGTGACATCGTAAGGAAAACTTTGAGGGATGATGCAGACCATGATTCTGAGTTGATATCAAGTGGAATTTCCTGTCGGAAAATTAATATAAAGTTTTGTGTTTTATTTTTATTTTCAGTTACACACTTTTGCGACGGAAAATTCGACTTGATATCAACTCAGAATCATGAGCTGCATCATGGTACTAATAAGAAAATCAGGGGCCTGTTTAATAAAACTTACAATTGTAAATTACAATGACAATTTGATGTACATTGCGGAGTGTGTGATCAAGAATACATTGCAGTTTCATATTAGCTACGTAATGAACACCAAATTGTAATTGTAATTTACAATTGTAAGTTTTATGAAACAGGCCCCAGGTATGATCAAAAGTGACAGCTAACATTTCGAGGATAGCCCAGCTGACGTCATCCCACCCTGCGTTGCCATTTCGTAAAAAATAAATTACCCACGACCAATGTCTTTATATTTACTTTGCAAGGAAATTTTTAACTTTTATTATATTATGTGACAAGTAATAGTAATTAAATACGTTAGTCAAAAATACGTAGAAAAATAAAATTAGTGTCCTTGGAATATTGGAGATACCAATTTAATGGTAACACAGTGGTAACACTTACGTCATCAAAGGGCTAGCAATGGCGGCTTGTCATAGGATTGAGCATTCAAAAGTAATTGCGCAATGCAAACAAATGTCAAATAGCAATATTGCTTTCTTAGATGAATTGTTTCGATGTGGCTATTTTAAATACATTGTTTTAAGTTTACGCGGTTATTAAAATATATTTTTAAAGTATTTAGAGGACAATTTACCAATCCGGAAATTTTGTCGTCACTGTGTCTGTATGTACCGGACAATTATTGCAACGTGAGACGGCAACCGCAAATGTTTAAAGTCCCGCTGTCGAGAACCAATCTTGGTTGGTACTCGCCGGTTACTCGCGCGATGCGGATGCTTAACGCCCTGGCCCAGGACAACCCGGACGTTGACCTGTACAGCTGTTCGGTGGCCAAATTCACAGATGTGGCATTTCGCTATTGTTCAAGTTAAATAATAATAATTGTTATGTCTTATATGTGTTTGTTTCAGTCGAATTGGTTTTTACTGTAATGGCTGAATGTAAAACTGTAAAAATAAATAAAATAAATTATCATAATTAAAGCACATAATAACGGGTTGGGTCTTAATATCGGGAGTCTCATATCTCCATTTAAACGCGATCCCTATCCATCCATAGGGAAGGCCCGTGCCCCAGCAGTGGGGACGTTAATGGGCTGGTGATGATGATGATGATGAATCATCCCCATCGGTATTCGATACGGTGTCCCTAACACTCTGTACAATGTGATCTAACTGAGCCAATTAAGAAAGAAAGAAAGAAAAGAAAGAAAAATCATTTATTCAACCAATTATGTCACACTACACAAACTTAAATTTAGTTACATAGATTGTTAGTTGTACAATATATTTTGTAAGAAGTAGAATTAGTATCGACATTGCTGGTAATTTTAGAAACCCGTTATTAAATTACTCGGAATAAAAGTTATAGAAATGAAAATTGTTCTGAGCATTGTGAATTATTCTCAACACACCTGCGCTGCTGGAAGCCCGCCAATATTGGCAGGCCATTCGTATTACTTGCAATTTAACAATTGAATCTGTGGTTTTACTTCTATAGATATATTATTAAAAGAGGACTGTATGACGCCTCACTCACTCACCACTTCACTGACCACTTCACTCACCACTTCACTTAGTCACTCACTCGCCACTTCACTTACCACTTCACTGACCACTTCACTCACCACTTCACTCATCACTTCACTCACTCACTCACTCACTCACCTCACCACCATCACCACTTCACTTCACTTTGTACCTTGGTTTGTGATCACTTTGTGATCAAAGTTTTGTTTGGACATTATAGGCTGATCACCTGATTGTCCGAAAGTAAGGCGATCCGTGTTTCGGAAGGCACGTTAAGCCGTTGATCCCGGTTACTACTGACTGATATAAGTAAGTAGTCGTTACAGTGAGCCATGTCAGAGGCCTTTGGCGGCTCAATAAAAACCCTGACGCCAGGGTTGATGAGGTTGGTAATCCGCCTCACAACCCACACAATCGAAGAAGCACATAAAATATAGAACTGCAACTCTTCGCTCCCCACCAGCGGCTGAGCTAATTCTACCTCACCCCTTCAGTCTTACTTCAGTCTTCAATCGTATGGCGTCAGACGTCACACACACAGATGCGCGTGTACGATAACGTCAATGTGTAGTGTCTGTGTAAAACGAGGTATTTTTATATTTATTATTATTTTTACTTTTCTTATTATTTTATTTTTTCTCAAATACTTTATATTACGGTTTAAGTACGTAATTATGTGCTTAGACTTTAGAGCCCAGTTCTTTTTGTTTTACTGTTTTTTGATTCCCCAACCGGCTGCAGCTGAAAATCAGCGTCATAGTCTAGCTACAGCTAGGCTGTGACATTTGCCGAGCTGAAGCCGTTTCGGCATTATGTATAATTATTATTCATCATCATCATCACCAGCTCAATAACGTCCCCACTGCTGGGGCACGGGCCTTCCCTATGGATGGATAGGGAGATCGGGCCTTAAACCACCACGCGGGCCCAGTACGGATTGGTGGTTATTAACGACTGCTAATGCAGCCGGGACCAACGGCTTAACGTGCCTTTCGAAGCACGGAGGAGCTCGAGATGAAAACTTTTTTTTTTGTGGTCACCCATCCTATGACCGGCCTTTGCGAAAGTTGCTTAACTTCAACAATCGCAGGCCGAGCGCGTTTACCGCTGCGCCACCGAGCTCCTAAATAATTATTATTACCTAAGTATGTTTCTTGTATGCCGAATAAATATTTTTTTTTCTTTCTTTCTTTCTTTCTTTCTTTCTTTCTTTCTTTCTTTCTTTCTTTCTTTCTTTCTTCTTTCTTCTTTCTTGTATGAAGTGTTTGGGGTGTGCCACCGGACATTTGTCCGATCCATTCTATACCCAGTCCGGTCCTGGATTAAAACATCTCCATAACGTAGATCTGTGCATAGCAGTCGAAAAATCAATAGGCAGTCTGCATACCACGCAGAGTATAGTTTCGATAATTGAATGTTTCCAACTATCGACTGAGCTGGCGGCCTCCGTGGTCCAGTGGTTGAGCGTTGTCCGATCTGGAGGTCCCGGGTTCGAATCCCGGTGGGGACAAATCACAAAAATCACTTTGTAATCTCTAGTTTGCTTAGGACGTTACAGACTGATCACCTGATTGTCCAAAAGTAAGATGATCCGTGCTTCGGAAGGCACGTTAAGCCGTAATCGTTACATGCGCTTACGTATACGCTTAAATCTTTTAACTACGCAACGGATTTTGATGCGGTTTCATTTAATAGATAGAGTGATTCAAGAGGAAGGTTTATATGTATAATAACATCCATTAAATAGTGGAATACTGTTATTTTTGAGGTTTTTAATGTGATGTTGTAAATAATTTTATTTTTCCTCAGCATTGCACCCGAGCGAAGCCGGGGCGTGTCGCTAGTTTAAGATAAATTAATAACTCATTGGTGCAAGTCCGAAGCCGGGTTTTGAACCAGCCTACACTAACAGACAGTCCTAAACTAAAACAAAATGCTACCAAGCTACAAGGGCAGTGAATCAAAAACCACTGCCAACTCCTGAATAGAAAAACATGCAAAATATGGAGTGATATTGACAAGGCACTAGTGGAACTCACTTAGAACACGCTCGGAAAAAAAAGACGTACATAAATAGCCTATATACGTCCCACTGCTGGGCATAGGCCTCCCCTCAATCAACCGGAGGGGGTATGGAGCATGCTCCACCACGCTGCTCCAATGCGGGTTTGTGGAGGTACTTTTACGGCTAATAGCCGGGAACCACGGCTTAACGTGCCCTCCGAAGCACGGAATCAACTTATTTTTTCAGACAACCAGGTGATTCAAGCCTGTAAACTCCTTACCAAACATTAAAGATAGCTCCAATTGTCAATGTGCGACCTTCTAGGTCAAAGAACGTTAGAAAAATACGGGTTTAATAAATAATGGTGTATAAGCGAGTTCAAATGAGTTACGACACGATAAAACACTTATCATAAACTATTTTCAATAATAGTTACTAACCACGAAAGCCATGGAAAGTCGAACCATCACCTACATAAATGGGGCTTAAAGGAGTCGCCATACTGTGAATGTGGTCACCTGGATAAAACCCTATCTCACATAGTGAACGAGTGCCCTCTACACCGGTTCCCAGGTGGCATAGCCGAGCTGCATTGTGTGACGGATGCGGCAGAGACTTGGCTAGGGAAGCTTAAGCTGGATATATAATCCACGCAGGATATTTTATTTTTGATTCCCATACGCAATAATAATAACAATGATGATTAAGATTTTTGAAGACACAAGATCATTGTCAAATTTGTCACAAGAAACCAGAAGAAAAAAAATCGAAATTCGAGTTCCAATAGTAACGCATAAAACTTAGAAGTCTCGATTGGAGTATATTGAAACCAGAGCGTTGTGACAGATAGAAGGCTGTATGGCACTCTGCCAGTGCCTGCACATTAATTTTAATAACAAAATGGCGGCCGCTCTGAGATGGCGGGAACTGGGCCGCTTTTGGCGCGAGAGTTAGGTTAGGATTTTGTTTAAAGTTGACGATTTTAAAAAAGCTAGCGTCTAACCACCTTATAAATAAAAAATAAACCAGGCGTGAACGAATACTAATTACAGATGTAAGTAAGTAGTCGTTATATGAGCCATGTCAGGGGCCTTTGGCGGCTCAATAGTAACCCTGACACCAGGGTTGATGAGGTTGGTACTCTACCTCACAACCCACACGATAAAAGAAAGAATGGGTGATATTAATAAACTAATCTCAGCTTTGAGACTGCCCCCAAGATCATGTCAACGCGACAGTTCTTACATAAAAACAGGGACTTGAGCATGATCTTGAGGGCAGTCTCAGCTGAGGTTAGTTTATTAACACCACGCTGAGTTTATGTTAAAAAAAGAACGACTTACCAAGAAGGCAAAAACAAAAAGTTCGCAAAGCTCATTCCGAACTGTTGTTTTAAAAGCAGAACAGGAAACAATAAACAAAAATGGTTTCCGTAACAAATTAGGGATGGGAAACACAAATACGGGAAACAAAACAGAACAAAATGAACGGATCCGGTGTTCCGTGGAGCGCCGAGCGGCGTGAGGTGAATATCACCTTAGGATGAAAACAATGCAAGCACATTTAAAAAAAAGAAAATCGAAAAAGATTATATATTTCACTCTTGCCATAGACTTTTTTTTGGTTTTCCCCGAAGGGTAAGGCAAAGGGAACTATGCCCATACAGCCATGTCTTACGTATTTTTTTCTTAATGATTAATGAAATGATGAAAGGTGATGACGATGAATGATGAGACCTAAGTCCCTATCCTCGGAGCAGACTCCTACTCCGAACCCCAAACGAATTAGCTCAAAAGTCCGCATAAACTTTCGAGTTATGAAGCGGCTTGTTGGCACGAAGCGAAAATAGATAGATACACTTTGTTTATTGAATATTCCGATATAATAACACTGTCGCGAATGTTTTTCGACTAGCTTAATGCGATCATTAACCACAAAACACCACTTCGTATTAATAATTTAGATTATTCAATGAAGATAGCAGCTGCCCCGTTCCCCTTCCCGCCAAAAAGTCTTGTCATAGATCTCGTGTGACAAACAGACTACGAAACTCGGAGACAAGGAAACTACTTGGCCGGACAAATGAGAAGCGCTGAAGACTCACACTCGGTACAACGTTTAAGACAACAGGCCTGAGGGTGTGTAGTTTGGCGCGAACCTCGGCTCAGGGAGTCGTCTGAGAGGAAAAATATTTGAAAGAATTAATCGACCCTAGTGGGTCGATAGCGATAAGCGCTGATTGAGGGAAATCGTCGACCACGCCGGCGGGATCGGTGTCGGGGTCCTGAAGTGTTTGGTGTCGTAAGCTGATTGGCTGCCTTAGAGTAATCGGGTCGTCGGGATCGTAGATAACGTCCTTCGCCTCAGCTCAGCATAGACTTCTCAATCTTTATATATTAATAAGAAATACAAAATGATCTTTGTTTGCGCAGGTCCTGGATCGCAAACAGTATCAGATTGCGTTCCATTTCTCGCAGAAATAAAATATTCTGTGACCGTTAGCGTTTACTTTGGGACAAGCGGTGCTCAAACTTTGCTTTTATACAAGGTTCAAAATTATGTACCTATTCGATATGGAAAATTGTCATCATCATCATCATCATATCATCCAAGCCGTATCCGGCGACGGCGACTCCTAAATGTCTATGGAAAATGGAAAATTGTAGAATTACATTCTTCTCTTCTTATCGTGTCGATGGCAAACTAAATAGTATCGGCCCAAAACTTGGCAGCAAGTATGGCGCTATCTGCAGCGCTCATCAGATCCTCCTGCGTACAGGTGTTTGGGCACGCAGGACACGATGTAAAATGACAATTAAATTGATTCATCGATTATAATATCAATCAAGTTTTAAATATAATCGACACCAGCGCCACTCCCGGTGGATAATGTTACTAATTTTACGATATGATTGCCAATCATGCATTTAGTTGCTCATATCGTTAAACGTTTTATGTTCATTGATCTGGCCAAACTACATCATGATGTGGCCAACGTGTGATACTCTATTTCATGAAATATGACCATTTCATGAAATGATCAAATCTAAGATCTGGCTACGACATATATATATATATATAAATTGTCATAATTGTCATATATATATACACCTCATCATCTCCCTAGCATAGACGTGAGTTTATGTATGTATGTAAAAAATTACAAAATTCTCTTTTATCGTTTACGATGCAAGCTAAGTTATTTTAATTACCTACCTTGAGCGTTACCGACGAGCGAGGTAACTCTTGGAATAATATTAAAACTTCCTCCATAAACTTTGACTATCTCAGTTTTAATGTAAAGACGAAACTCCGAGTCAAATGTGAAAGCTTGGTTTAAATAAATGTAGGAGATTGCTAAAGACGATGAGTCTAAACGTCTCCCTCAATCAACAGATTCCATACATACACACACAGACACACACACAAATTCAAATTCAAAATTATTTATTTGCTCATAAAACATGGTATAAAAAAGGTTTTACAATAAATGTGAGAATCTCATGTTCACACACACACACACACACACGCGCACACACACACACACAAATTCAAATTTATTTATTTGCTCATAAAACATGGTATAGTAAAGGTTTTACAATAAATGTGAGAATCTCATGTTCACACACACACACACACGCACACACACACACAAATTCAAAATTATTTATTTGCTCATAAAACATGGTATAATAAAGGTTTTACAATAAATGTGAGAATGTCATGTTCTCTCTCACACACACACACACACACACACACACACACACACACACACACACACCATACATATCTCATTCGAAGCGTCTTAGTGTGATATTCTTATCTATGGCAACATAGATTTACCACTACCGTAACGGCCTCCGTGGTCCAGTGGTTTGAACATTAGGCTCACGATCCGGAGGTCCCGGGTTCGAATCCCGGTGGGGACGTATCATAAAAATCACTTCGTGGTCCCTAGTTTGGTTAGGATATTACAGGCTTATCACCTGATTATACGAATATAAGATGATCCGTGCTTCGGAAAGCACGTTAAGCCGTTGGTCCCGGTTACTAGTTACTAATGTAAGTATGTAGTCGTTACATGAGCCATGTCAAGGGTCTTTGGCGGCTCAATGACATCAGGGTTGATACACTGCAAGAGTTATTCTTTATGTTAAATACTCGTAGACTGAAAGTGTTGTAGATTTAGTAACATAGTTTTTAAGAATTCCATAGTTATTTTTTGATTTTTTTTAACTTTACGTACTTATTATTATTATCTTTTTTTAATATTTCTGGCTTAATTCAGTTTCTTGTTATTGTTATACTATAATCGTGGCCGCTAACTATGGGTCTCGTGAGGAGGCTCGGAGTCGCTCAGCGGGCAATGGAGAGAGCTATGCTCGGTATTTCCCTGCTCGATCGAATCAGAAATGAGGAGATCCGCAGGAGAACTAAAGTCACCGACATAGCTCGGAGAATTGCAAAGCTGAAGTGGCAGTGGGCAGGACACATAGCGAGGAGAACCGATGGCCGCTGGAGCGGAAAGGTTCTAGAATGGCGACCACGTGTCGGACGACGCTCAGTGGGTAGGCCCGCTACAAGGTGGACCGACGATCTGGTGAAGGTCGCGGGAAGCCGCTGAATGCGGGCAGCGCAGGAACGATCGTCGTGGAGATCCTTGGGGGAGGCCTATGCCCAGCAGTGGGCGTCGTTCGGCTGATGATGATGATGGTGATGATGATGTTATACTATAATAATATTTATGACAACTGTTTACCATATAATGGTGTGCAATAAATACTTTTAATTTGAAGTTAAGAACCCAAGTCTGAATGTAATAAAATCGCCATGCTTTAGGGCTTCCGAAACCGGATCAATTTGTTTCTCATTTCCCCATTTACTTGACCCCTGCCTCCCTATTTTGGACCTCCGAGGCCAATGCCCCGACACTGATCAATCACAAAGATTAGATAATCAATCAAGAGCTTGCTTTGTTCGCGAGATACGCAAATTGGACTTTGCAAAAAAGGTTATTATAAGGTTAGTGATTATTTAGAAGATATGAATGCACAGGATTAACTGTCCGAGAACTGATATTAGGCAGCTAAATTACTCAATTGTATAACAATATTTTATGTTTATTTTATTTTTTAATAGAACGTTTTTCAAGCCGAAGTTTTTCTTGCAGCTTCCTTTCCCCGGCTAAACAGGTTGTGAGAAGCTGCAGTAGTTTTAGGCGGATGAGACGTTCGTTATGTAAAAACTGACGATTCAAAGTGTAACTATGTTACCTATTGAATAAAGATATTTTAGAATTTTGTATTTGGACGCCTTTTGTACAGTCGTAAGCCTGTGTACGATTGTACAGCTAAACAAGCGCCAAGTTTTCGCCGGATTTTTCGTGTGAGTTCTGAGGTGGATTACCAACCTCATCAACCCTGGTGTCAGGGTTACTATTGAGCCGCCAAAGGCCCCTGACATGGCTCATGTAACTACATACTTACATCATCAGTAAGTAGTAACCGGGACCAACGGCTTAACGTGCCTTCCTAAGCACGGATCATTTTACTTTCGGACAATCAGGTGATCAGCCTGTAATGTCCTAAGCAAACTAGGGATCACAAAGTGAGTTTTGTGATATGTCCCCTCCGGGTTTCGAACCCGGGACCTCCGGATCGTGAGCCCAACGCTCAACCACTGGGCCACGGAGGAGTCATTAAACTCTCTCTCTGATTGCAAACTCTTCCGAAATGCAGCACAAATGAATCACAACTTCCCAAGTTGAAGTAGAGTCGGTCAAAGCGATTCGTGTAGACATTAATGGAGTGAGTTGCCCCAATTCGCTAATGTATCGGGTGCGGAGCAGTTAACATGGCGAAGTACCTGTTTTTGCATCTGTCTGTATTTAAGAAGAGATTATCCCCGCAAACACACACTCAAACAACGAAGGACTTTTCAAGCTACATTCGTTAAGAACAATATAGATGGGGCTGTTTACGTTTATTGTTTTTTTTTTTAAAAAAAAAGGACCTCTAGGGCCCTGTGCCGAGGTTTTTCTTGCAGCTTCTTTTCCCCGGCTATACAGGTTGTGAGAAGCTGCAAGTTTTATGCGGATGAGACGTTCGTTATGTAAAAACTGACGATTCAAAGTGTAACTATGTTGCCTACTGAATAAAGATATTTTTTGAAATTGAATTTGTTAAGATTTTCCTTCGTTTAGCCTTCTAATTTCATGGATTTTGTTTTTGCATATTTATAAATGATGACCCACGCGAAGCCAAAACTTAAGAAAAAAAAAATGATGACCCTTGCTATTACACCCACACATCTTCCACCCATTATTATTCTGAAAGCAATTCTTGTTTCATTCGTATCCGGAAAGGAAATGAGAAGAAAATTTCAACTTTGAAATATAATTATGTAATTTTTCCGCATTCCTTTAGTAAAGATTAAAAATTAATTATTTATCGCCAAGGGCAACCCGCAAAAAAATACTGCAGCTTCTCACATCCTGACTCTCCTATAAGACACGTCATTTCTCTGAAAATTATTTAGTTTTTTCATAATGACAGCCCGCCAAAAGCATCAACTTTTTTCTGGCCAGTGTTGTTATGACATAAATGGGTGAATCTCAAAATTTCAAGTTTGGTGGCAAAATTTCATATTATTTTTTCGTGAAAAATTGGGTTCCGACATGAAAAAGATCCAAAAGGATCCCCGGTTCCGACATGAAAAAGGAATTTTTCAATTCCCAATTTTCCCAATTTCCCCAATTTTTCATGAAAAAATTATATGACAGTTCGCCACCAAACTTCACACATTTTGATATTCACCCAAATAACCTACAAATCGATTACTCATTCGAGTAAAAATGAAATCGTTAGGATTCATTTCAATATTATTATGAATCTAATTACTTAAATTCGAGAACTGATTATAGTTCGAGACATCATTCACCATCCCTTGCTCAAAGAGAATCCACAGCCAAACACATGTTTTCATTATGCATAGTTCATCAAAGAAGGTGACTTATTGTAGATTTGCCGCAGATGGCATTAACTACTTGGCCGGATAAATGGGGAGCGCTGAAGGCTCTCACCCGGTACAACGTTTAAGACAACAGGCCTGAGGGTGCCCAGTTGGGCGCGAACCTCGGCTCAGAGCGTCGTCTGAGAGGAAAAATATTTGAAACAATTAATCGACCCTAATGGGTGGGTATTTTATTGTAATTGTATGTTATGTTAATATTCGGAATTGGCCTCCGTGGTCCAGTAGTTGAGCGTTGGGTTCACGATCCGGGTTCAAATCCCAGTGGGGACATATCACAAAAAACACTTTGTGATCCCTAGTTTGGTTAGGACATTACAGGCTGATCACCTGATTGCCAAAAAGTAAGATGATCCGTGCTTGAAAGTACGTTAAGCCGTTGGTCCCGGTTACTAGTTACTGATGTAAGTATGTAGTCGTTACATGAGCCATGTGAAGGGCCTTTGGCGGCTCAATAATAACCCTGACACCAGGGTTGATGGGGTTGGGAATTCACCTCACAACCCACACGATAGAGAAGATTCAGTACTCGGTTAGGTTACCACTCGAGGCATCTCTAGTTTTATTAACTCGAAGTTCAGTATACCGACTTGACCGTAAAAACGTAGTAAATGTTATGGCTTATCGTAACACTGCACCATGCTTTTAGCAAACTAAACTATTTCAGAAACATCGTCCGTGGTCTAGTGGTAAAAACATTAGGGTCACGATCCGAAGGTCCAGGTTCAAAAATCACTGTGTCGTTTCGTACACTTTCACTAACACCTGCATAATAATGATCTTAATAGTTTTTTAGATGTGTCAAACCACAGTAGAGCAGCGTGGTGGAGTATGCTCTATGGAAGTCCAGTTGATTGGAGATATCCTTAGAAAAGGTCCAGTACGATCTACTCTGAACCGGCGTGCGTGTATGAAGCGACTGATGAATGTGGAGGAAGCAAAAGAAGTGTGTCAGGATCGA
This sequence comes from Pectinophora gossypiella, assembly GCF_024362695.1. Classification (NCBI taxonomy): domain Eukaryota; kingdom Metazoa; phylum Arthropoda; class Insecta; order Lepidoptera; family Gelechiidae; genus Pectinophora; species Pectinophora gossypiella. The sequence continues at coordinate 5,670,354 of NC_065432.1, forward strand.
AGCAAATGGAATTCTATAGCCTCTGCTTACCCCGGTGAGAAATAAGCTTGAGTTTATGTATGTATGTACGTATGATTTCATCCCAAGGGTATCGAAATAAGCAATTTTTTTTTAATAAATTAATGGTATAAGGTATGTTTCTCCTCGAGTTTTTCGTAATGAGATTGGAATCCCTTTGAAAGCATAATATATATTGGTTCGTTTTCCTTATCTTGCGTTATGCGAATGCTGGGTTCGGTCGCGGAAAGTCCAATTCTCAAAAGGGCAACTGATCCTTAATTAAATTAATTACCACAATTATATTGCAAAGTCTAGATTTCCAGACATAACATAACATAAAGAGCAGTAAGTAGTAACCGGGACCAACGGCTTAGCGTGCCTTCCGAAGCACGGATCATCTTACTTTTTGGACAATCAGGTAATCAGGTTGTAATGTCCTAACCAAACTAGGGATCACGAAGTCATTTTTGTGGTATGTCCCCACCCTCTGGATTCGAACTTGGGACCTCGGCTCAACCACTGGACCACTGAGGCCGTTAGTGTAACAATGTTACCCTAATTTAAACACATAATACCGGGTTCTTACCGCGTTTAAATCAGGGATATGAGACTCCCGATATTTCGACACTGTTGCAAGTGCCATGATCACGGGATGACTGATGAGATTGGAGTGGAGTAGGTAGATCCATAATTTACTTGTTTACTTGTGTTTAATTAATTTGTGTGTTTACACTTTGAATCGTCAATTTTACATAACGAACGTCTCATGCGCCTAAAACTACTGCAGCTTCTCACAACCTGTATAGCCGGGGAAAGGATGCTGCAAGAAATACCTCGGCACAGGGCCCTAGACGTTCTTTTTTTAAAAAAGTAAACATAAAGTATTATTATACAATTGAGTAATTTAGCTGCCTAATATCAGTTCTCACACAGTTAATCCCATGCATTCATATCTTTAACTACTGTCTTAAAACAGTTGAAAGGCAAATTCTGAATGTCAATGGGAATCTTATTGTAAAAACGTATCCATTGCCCCTTATAAGATTCAGTGGTCTGTCTATGGAGTATGGAGCATACTCCACCACGGTGGTCCAATTCGGATTAGCGGAGGTGTTGGAGCAAGTAGTGGTGGCCCCACGTTGGGCGCCAGTTGAGACCCGAAGTCTCGGATAAAGGAAAACTATTCGATAATACTAATATATCAATTTATAACATACCATATAGTAGTCAGAGGTGCATCGCAAGATGAACTAAGTACCCACACCTCACCGAGCTTTCTGTCAGACCAACGTGATAGGTGAGCCGTATCGCCGTCTATAATGGTCGAGACAACTGTGTTAGTGAAAATTTCACGTAAGATAAACGTAACCAGCCTATATACGTTGGTGGAGGTGCCATCCGGAGCACGGAATCATCTTATTTTCTAGACAATCAGGTGATTCAAGTCTGCAAAGTCCTTTCCCGTTTGATTGAGGAGAGGCTTGTGCCCATAAGTGGGACGCATACTGGCTGGTTAGGTTTATCTTATGTGCAGTTTCCACTAACACAGTTGGCTCGACCATTATAGACGGCGATACGGCTCACCTATCACGTCGGTCTAACAGAAAGCTCGGTGAGGTGTGGGTACTTAGTTCATCTTGCGATGGATGTACCTCTGACTACCCCAGTCGGAATATAGACGTGAGCTTTAGTTATGTTGTTCAAACCTGAAATATAATTAAAGTCAAACTGCACAGGTTAGGTCGAGTAATGCAAATGTCGTGTGAAAAATCGATTTTGTTATTGCGTTCTCTCACACACTTAACATATTAAAATTTAGCTATTGTTTTAGCCTTTCGCTCAAAAGCAAAAGCGAAAAATTGCCGTCAATGTTATTCCTGAAAACACATTAAAGTAGAAAAATGTACCTATTTTAAAGAAAAATAACACTGTAATAACTCAAAAAATATAGATTTTCAGATGAAGATTTCTGAGTTTAATAGTGTGTGTTTTAAGTTCTTATTATAATATAAAATATGTTGCAACAAAATATATAAGTCTTACCTACTTTCTAGTTGGTAGAAAAAAATGCTTGTAGTAATTTTATATATCTGGACTAAAACATATTTTTTGAGCTATCACAGTTTTGGCTTTCAAATGCTATTTCTCGAAGTTATATTTTAACACAATAATGAATTAATTAACACTTTATAAATAATAACGGGTGCTGGTTCCGACGCAGAAACCATTTAACGCAATGCAAAAGAACTTAACTCAAAAACGTCAGGATATGCTTTATGAAAGAAATGGAGTTACTACCTTTTGCCATCGCGCCGGCTCCACGGTGCAGTCAGAACAAAGGAAGAGTATCCTGGGTTACCCCCACCCCCCACCCGTCACTGGACGTGAAAAAAAAACATGAAAATAGCGATACGAGATATATACCAAGATAAGAACACGATGGGTTTAAAAAAAAATATTTTTTTTCTGAAAGGCAGAATCAATGACACTCTTTGCGTTACGAACAGAAAAACGTTTGTTTTCAAAAGAAAATCGAACACGGTTTGTATTTTTTTTTCGCAATTAAAAGGCCACAATTTCTGCGCGGTCTTTTGTTAACGCCGCGTACGAAATTCGAACGGTTCTATTCGAATTCTAAATACAAAAACACTTTTATGTTATTTTATTCGTTTTACAAATCCAAATGACGTTTTGTTTTTTAATTTTTCAGAGCTTTTTGTTGATTTTTTTTTATTTTATTTATTTCACGAGCGGTATACCGTCTCTTTGGAGAGCACGCGGCACACTAAAGGCTGCAGAGGCTTCGAGCTATATGCATTGATTAGGCGCAACTCACACCCTCTATTCATCCCTTTCTGTCTCACGTATCTGCCGTCTCCCTCCCTCGCATGTTCAGTCGTTAGCCGCGCGAATTTTGGCTTGGCAAGCGAGCAGAGGTTCTCAACATTTTGGAGAAATTTAATTATGTGAAGTGTGTATTTTTTTGCAAGATCGATCGCTGTAGTTTGGCCTGTTTTGTTAATTCGTTTTGAGTTTTTGAGTTAGGTCGCTCGATTATTTACTAGTTAGCTACTGTGACGTTGCTTGCGAATATAAAATTTTATTTTCCTCTCTCCAGTGGGTTATGAGACCAACGAGCTACCTCATCAACCCTGGTATCAGGGTTTTTTTATAATATAGGCTCTCGTTACCACTTGATTATCACGTGCTTATCGGTGAAGGAAACATCGTGAGGAAACCCACATTCCCGAGAAATGCATTTTCGGAGGTATTCGAAAATATCCAAGATTCGAAAAATAAAATGTGTATATTTTAATTTCCGTTGCGTTAGGCTGAAGGTCCGGGTTCGATTCACGATAGTGACAATATCGAAAGCACTTTGTAAGATTGTCCTTTGTTTGGTAAGGACATTGCTGAATCACCTGATTGATTACAAAAATAAGATAATTCCGTACTTTAGAGGGCATGTTAACCCGTTGGTCATAAAAAACACCTCCATCTGGTCTTCTAAACGTGTAAGTATAATAAAAAATATTTTTTAAAGCATACTGTCTCAATATGCTACGGCGCGTAGCAGTTGCTACGAATGGTTTTATTTTGCTACGCCGTAGTAGACGTTATTTCTAACAAATATGTTAATAAAATGTACTAGGTAACTAGTTATTAGAAATTCATGCCTTCATAACTTTCAGGGTGGGCAGAGATTATAATCAACAAAAAAACAACTTGTAAACACAATTAGTAATGCATATACCGCCTTATTACAAAACGAAAACCACATATTATAAAAAATATATATACAGGTTGATTTAAAGTATAGTCCACGCCACGAAAGACATACATGGATTATAATTAAACTTATAAGGGACTTTCCAACCTAAGTTCACCAAAAACAATATAGATGGCGCTGTTCAGATTTAACGTGATAACTGCCTATTTTCTCATTACTCGGGTACATAATTATTCCAAAACACAATGTAATGGCAGAAGCATTATATAAAAATAATTGTTGCTTGATATTTGAATCACATTATGTATAGAATTACGTTGCTACCTAATTGCTTCCCTTTATTTTTGATCAGAATAATAATGGAAGATGTGTCGTACCTGGGTGTAATAAAAAGGGTCATCATTTATACCCAAAAACAAAGATAAAAGATGCAAATTAATATGTCTGTTATCCATGAAATTAGAAGGTTTAACGAAGGAAAATCTGTACAGCGCCATCTATATTAGACACAGACTATATTTTAAACCTAGTTTATCTTTTAGTTTTCGTTTTGACAGCGCCCATGGTCTAGTGGTTAGCACGTTAGGCTCACGATCTGGAGGCGTTCGATTCCCAATATGAGACCATCCTTTGTTTCATTTAGACCTTTGGGGTTTAAAAAGACCACATCGAAGCAATTCATCTAAGAAAGCAATATTGCTATTTGACATTTGTTTGCATTGCGCACTTACTTTTATAAGCGCAAATGTCAAATAGCAATATTGCTTTTTTAGATGATTTTTTTCGATGTGGCCTTTTTAATCCCCCTGATTATCCGAAAAAGTGAAAAGCGACTTTGTTTTATACTATGTAGTGGGTGAATATCAACATGTCAACTTTGGTGGCGAACTTTCATATTATTTTTTCGTGTAAAATTGGGTTCCGACATGAAAAAAGATAGTTATAGCTACGAGGAACCTCATAACGAGGTAACTTGTTCCTTTTTGTTGTTTTTTCCTGTCGGAACCCAATTTTTCACGAAAAAATATTATGAAAGTTCGCCACCAAACTTGGGACATTTTGATATTCACCCTAGTGACTTCGGCTTTGTCGTGTTTAAACCAGTTCACAGTTTGAGGGCCGCTGCTATACGCAATGATTGCAGCAAAACATATTTTAATGTCTGCCCTGGCGTAGACAGATATGGTCAATCGACTGCCGATTTACCACGGACAAGCCCGGTTAAAAATCTAAGGAAAATCACGAAAATTATCCGGGTAATGGGAATAGTGAGGAGCTCGGTGGCGCAGCGGTTAACGCGCTCGGTCTGCGATTGTTGAAGCAACTTTCGCAATGGCCGGTCATAGGATGGGTGACCACAAAAAAAAATTCATATCGAGCTCCTCAGTGCTTCGGAAGGCACGTTAAGCCGTTGGTCCCGGCTGTATTAGCAGTCGTTAATAACCACCAATCCGCACTGGACCCGCGTGGTGGTTTAAGGCCCGATCTCCCTATCCATCCATAGGGAAGGCCCGTGCCCCAGCAGTGGGGACGTTAATGGGCTGGTGATGATGAATGGGAATAGTAGAAAATGTTTTTTGGAAAAATGCCGAGTGGGATAAGCTTTCGTTTTGAGTTATCTATTGTCATTTTTCTACACATACATTCATAAAAGTCACTGTAGTCCTGTGCCATCGGCTTGTTTCTCAAACGGGGAGCGCCGGTTCAAACCCCAGAAATCAGAATCATTTATTCAACGTAATTATCATGGATAAACTTGTTGAAGGTCAATGTAACATTTTTGAATTTACGTCATTTCGCAAGGTGTTATGGCTGAGGAGAAGAAATGACAAGAAACTGCAACAGCAACACATCTTTTAAATCAATGAGGGTACATCATCATCATCAGCCCATTAACGTCCCCACTGCTGGGGTACCTTCCCTATGGATGGATAGGGAGATCGGGCCTTAAACCATCACGCGGGCCCAGTGCGGATTGATGGTTATTAACGACTGCTAATGCAGCCGGGACCAACGACTTAACGTGCCTTCCGAAGCACGGAGGAGCTCGAGATGAACTTTTTTTTTTGTGGTCACCCATCCTATGACCGGCCTTTGCGAAAGTTGCTTAACTTCAACAATCGCAGACCGAGCGCGTTAACCGCTGCGCCACCGAGCTCCTCGAGGGTACATTACAAGTTATTTAATAACTAGAGGAACACATTCAATACCAGACATTTTTATCATTTAGGTAATCATTAATCTAATCCCGGTACCGACCTTGCACCAATGAGTTGTTAATTTTACATAAGTGCAGTTTTCACTCCCACAGTAACGACCTCCGTGGTCCAGTGGTTTAACGTTGTGCTCACGATCTATAATTACTTATAAACCAAACATCAATTCGAAAATTGAAAGAAAGAAAGAAACAGTTATTATAAAGGGACACCACAGTAACAAATATAAAACAAATATCTAAATATATAAAAGGAGAAACTGACTGACTGACATATCAACAGACAGCCTAAACGGCTAAACGTAGGGACTTGAAATTTGGAAGGGACGTAGCTTAGGTACCGTAAAGGTGCACTAAGAAAGGAATTTTCGAAATTCCCACGGGGACGGGAATTAGCGGGAAAATCCTTTTGTATGAAAAATCTAAACCGCTTAAGTAAGACGCTTGAAATTTGGCATGCAGGTACCTTAGTAAACTTAAAGCTTAGTTGCAACAGGATATTGTAAAATTCCCACGGGAACGGGAGTTAGCGGGAAAAAACATTTGTACTTATGAAAAAATCTAAACCGCGTAATATAGATACACGCCACGCGGACGAAGTCGCGGGCAAAAGCTAGTATAGTATAAAACACGGAGTAACACATAACTTACAATCAAAACACATAATAAAAACAACACACACGAGAAATACAAATAATTGAGTGTATGGACTGGTCAACGATGATGGTGGTGTCCTTTATAAAAGGGCCTCACTCAGTATAAGCCGCGGCGCGAGCCACGACGCTGGTATTCTGTGGACCCTGCTAAGTGAGGCACGGAAGCCGTGTCTCCCACAAATACAACTCGAATGAATACATAATAAGGCAAAATTGGTTTAGGTCCGTTCTGGGCTTCGAACCTCATAAAAGTTTACAAAAAAGGTTAATATAAAGTTAGTGATTATTTAGAAGATATGAATGCATGGGATTAACTGTCTGAGAACTGATATTAGGCAGCTAAATTACTGAATTGTATATCAATATTTTATGTTTATTTTTATTTTTTTAAAGAACGTCTAGGGCCCTGTGGCGAGGTTTTTCTTGCAGATTCTTTTCCCCGGCTATACAGGTTGTGAGAAGCTGCAGTAGTTTTAGGCGGATGAGACGTTCGTTATGTAAAAATTGACGATTCAAAGTGTAACTATGTTACCTACTGAATAAAGATATTTTTGAATTTGAATTTGAGTCAAGCGTTTGTCGCACTTGGCTACCCCGCCTCTCAATCAATGTATATAAATCATAAATTGTGAAAATCAATTCGCTCTGAATGCTACAATTATTTTAGTCCGTATACTTTATTGAAACATCGTATATAAAACATAGTATAAAATAATCAGTAGGTTAAAATTATACATACAGGGGTCAGTGACATCGTAACGAATACTGAGGGGGATGATTCAGACCATGATTCTGAGTTAATATCAAGTGGAATTTTCCGTCGCAAAAATCATGACTATTAATTATTTTTCTTTTATTGAGGAGCTCGGTGGCGCAGCGGAAACGCGCTCGGTCTGCGATTGTTGAAGTTAAGCAACTTTCGCAAAGGCCGGTCATAGGATGGGTGACCACAAAAAAAGTTTTCATCTCGAGCTCCTCCGTGTTTCGGAAGGCACGTTAAGCCGTTGGTCCCGGCTGCATTAGCAGTCGTTAATAACCACCAATCCGCAGTGGGCCCGCGTGGTGGTTTAAGGCCCGATCTCCCTATCCATCCATAGGGAAGGCCCGTGCCGCAGCAGTGGGGACGTTAATGGGCTGGTGATGAATTATTTTTCTTAATTTATTTTAAATTCTATCTCTCTAGACACGTCCTAATTTTATTTCAAGTTATATGTCATTTTCTTATCCGCCGGAAAGGAAAGGGACGGATGATTGACAACTATAAATTTTAAAATGAATATTAAATGAATCTCTCTCTCTATTTAAGAGCTGCGCTCTTGTCGGTGGAGTAACCGCCATTCCTCTCTTCTTCCCGCCAAAACCTTCACCTTCCGATACGACACGACCTGCACCTTCTCTTTCATTTGTTTCATAAATGTTATCCTAGGTCTACCCCTTCCTCTCTTCCCTTCAATTTTTCCTTCTATAATGTTTGATGTATTAAATGAATAACCCGGGCGAATAAAATAAGAATCTCGCTCATATGAAAGCCGTTGGATATGTTACCTACTGAAAAAAGATATTTTTGAATTTGAATATGTCTTATGTTCTGCATTTTTGTCAAATGGCGTTTAGTCAGCTGTTGTTATTAGGCTATGTCTCACAGTTTGTGATTCAATATATCAGTGTATGTGAATGGAATTTTAAATTCTCGTCACATATTTTTCGTATATAACTCAATTTCTATCAATTTACTTTTTGCACAACTAGGTTGTTGTATGTGGCTTTGTTTGTATAGGTTGTTGTTAAAAAATAAAGATGGCCGACTGGCCGAGTCGGCCAATAAGGATAAAAGCTAGAAGCTCAAATGTTGGCAGCACTGTTGAGTGTTCCTAAATGTTGACAGTTCTCCATACTGTCCAGCTAAAATTCGTGAAAAATTGAGAGAGAGAGAGAGAGAGAGAGAGAGAGAGAGAGAAATGTTTATTTTGCAAAACTGCACACACAAAAATCAAGCAAAAAACAAAGAAGAAGAAAAAAAACAGTAAGATCTTACAATAAAAATTACAAACAAAGATACATACAAAAGTTGTGTGCAGTCAGGTAAAAAAAAAAACCAGCCATGTGGAAAAATGCAGTTTTAATTGATAATAAGTTTTCTCCTTTCCGATTCAAATTCAAATTCAAAATTCAAAGATATCTTTATTCAGTAGGTTACATAGTTACACTTCGAATCGTCAATTTTTACACAACGAACGTCTCATCCGCCTAAAACTACTGCAGCTTCTCACAACCTGTATAGCCGGGGAAAAGAAGCTGCAAGAAAAACCTCCTCGTTTTGGAATAAATATGATCTGATCTTTAGAGAATAAATATAACACTATAATTTTACAGTTAAACGTTGCGCAAAAGTTGATAGTGTGAAACAATATGTTTCTTTACTCAAATAGTATGGGGAACTGTCAAAATTTAAGAACACTCAACAGTAGCGACACCTGACGGGAGAAATAGGCAGTGCTGGGAGGTTTTCTGGCCACGTCTTTCCCTCAGCGATACAGCTTCCGATGTGGTAGTAGTTTTACAGCTAGTTACATAATGGTTCTAATTCCTGTAAATACCATCTAATTTTATTTTAAGTTATATCTGTCATTTTCTTATCCGCCGAAAAGGAAAAGGACGGATAATCGACAAGCATAAAATTTATGGAACACACGTCAATTTTAAGCACAAATCTAAACCAACCGTCTAAAAATTTTACAGCAGTCAATAACCCGACACATTGACACATTTACTCATTCTTCCTAAAATTAAGAGCTGTGAATCATCCGTCCCTTTCCTTTTCGACGGATATGAAAATGACGGATATAACTTAAAATAAAATTAGGCGGTGTCTCCAGGAATCGGGGCCAATATGTTATTTAATTTTTGACGTTCAAAAAGCGCTAACTATGTAAGCCAATTTTGAAGAATAAATATTTTTGATGTTTTTTTTTTTTTAACAACCTATGTACGTCGCGCACACGCTTCAAACACACAAAACTGTTCGAAAAAGTTGCTCTGTTGGCCACTTCAGGACCTTGAAATCTCTTCTTGATCCTGTTTGATCCATTCTTGGGTACTTCTATCTCATCTCGACATCTGGAGGTCCCGGGTTCGAATCTCGGTTTGGACAGAAGCAGGACATTACAGGCTGATCACCTGATTGTCCAAAAGTAAGATGATCCATGCTTCGAAATTCATGTTAAGCTGTTGATCCCGGTTACTACTTACTGATGTAAGTGAGTAGTCGTTACATGATCCATGTCAGGGGCCTTTGGCGGCTCAATAGTAACCCTGACACCAGGGTTGATGGGGTTGGTAATCCACCTCACAACCCACACGATAGAAGAAGACGCCGCCACTAAACAAATGATAGCCACGGACATAATACACATAAATAATAAAACCAATTCTGTAGGTAGCGTCAACAAAAAAATACATAATAAAGCAAAAAAAAGAACATGCCAAAACAGAACATGGCAGTTTGCCCTTTCATATATCTGCTTATAATATAGCATCACGCCTGTGTCCTCAAAAGGGCAGGCGGAGGTGTATAGTACAGGGGCCTACGGCGGCTCAATAATAACCCTGACACCAGAGTTGATGGGGTTGGTAATCCACCTCACAATCCATATGATAGAAGAAGAAGAAGAATAATGGGTGGAAGAAGCATATGATGATAAAAATGTCTGGTATTGAATGTGTTCCTCTAGTTATTAAATAACTTGTAATATATACCCTCATTGGTTTTAAAAGATGTGTTGCTGTTGCAGTTTCTTGTCATTTCTCCTCAGCCATAACACCTTGCGGAATGACGTAAATTCAAAAATGTTACATTGACCTTCAACAAGTTTATCCATAATAATTACGTTGAATAAGTGATTCTGATTTCTGATATCCTGATTTCTGATTTCATATATAAAACTAATTGTTCCTTGATATTTGGATCACATTATGTATAGAATGATGTTGCTACCTATATTGCGTCTCTTTATTTTGATCAGAATAATAATGTGTGGAAGATGTCTTGTGCGTTGGTGTAAAAACAAAGGTCATCATTTATATCCAAAAACAAAGATAAAAGATGCATGCATATTATGTCTGTTATCCACGAAAATAGTTCATGGTTCTGTTTTTATAATGAAGTGTGTTGTAGTGCTCATTTTCTGAATCTCTTGAGTTGCTTATTATTAGGTATTTTGTGTGTACTATTTATATAAGTAGGTATATATGCTAGGTTATGTATATAGGTTAGGTATATATTATATTTGTCAGTATGTTATATATTTATTTACATGTATTTATTGATAAGTTGTATGTATAGTTTGTACCCGCAATCTTTCAATTTTTTTTTTACCTTTTTGCTCACCTTATCGTTGTCTGGAAGAAATCGCTTTAAGCGATAAAGCCGCCATTTGCCATGTACTTAGTTAAGAGACTTTTTGTAATTATTTCTTTTTATTTTGGTACAATAAAGTGTATTTGTATTGTATTGTATTGTATTGAAAATAGAAGGAGAAAACTTTACAGCGCCATCTACAGTTTATTTGGAGAACGTAGCCTGCAAAGTTGCCTTTAATTACTTGTGGATCTGCCCGCCCTGGTAGGCATAACGGTCGTGAGTTTATGTGTCAGCTACAACCCGCAATAAAGTTTTATGAAAAACAACGTGAAAATTGATATATATTTGCACGGTTAACACATGTTGCTTGCTATCTTGGGGAATTTCCCTCGTTTATGGTTAGGGCCGTTTACTATTATGTTTTTATTAGTACCCTCTTTGTTATATCAGCCGGGTCTGCATGACGGCCGCGTCGCGCGCGGAGCGAATTATATTGAGCGCTTCGACCAATAAACGATATGAATGGTATCTACGTAAAAGGACGTATAGTATAGAGTATTTATTATAAATCAAATCAAATCATTTATTTGCAGTAAATGTGGTTGGTTGAATTGACATCATTTCATTTTTACTAAGGTGCCTTAAATCGAAAACCATTTCGAGATATTTCTATGATTTACACAAAACACATTTTTTCAGATTTTTTAATTCAGTAATAATAGAAATATATTGAAAAATCCACGAGGTCAGAAGAGGAAGGCATAATAAGTTCAGACCTTTACATAAAAATTATAAAAAAAGTAAATGTCATACATAACATGACACTTTGTTTGCGACTTGTTTTAAATACGCATGCAAAGGTACATTACATTATACTGCCTTCATTCTATCAATGGCAGAATCCAATTTTCAAAAAATATTTTTTGTAACTTCTAGTGGAAAAATCTTGAAAAGAAAAAATACGTGTCTTCTATTTAAACAAGTACTTTCGAAATAGCACAAAAAAACCACGGCTTAAAAATTTGAAATGTTGTCAATTAAAGTTTCACACATTTAACCAAAACAATATTGGTATTGGTAATATTGGTATTAGTATTGGCACTTGGTATGGTATATTAACTTTAGTTTTACTTTTAGGTATTTATTTTTTGTTGCACCATCCCGCATCCAAGTTGTTTGTAAATGTTTGTTTCCTTTTGGCGGTTGCCTGGAAGAAATTTCTCTAGAGCAATAGGGCCGCCCAAATTGTACTGTATTCACGTGTTACGTCTGATTGTTGAAATTTAGTTCTGTGCAATAAAGTATGATTTGATTTGACGTCAAACGGCTATTGGTCGAAGTCGCCTCGATATAATTAGCGCCGCGCGCGGCGCGGTTACCGTGCAGAGCCTACAGGGTTGCATAGCCGAAGCATAAAATTAGGTGTTATATCATCATCATCAGCCGTATGACGCCCACTGCTGGGCATAGGCCTCCCCCAAGAATCTCCACGACGATCGGTCCTGCGCTGCCCGCATCCAGCGGCTTCCCGCGACCTTCACCAGATCGTCGGTCCACCTTGTAGCGGGCCTACCAGTGGGTAGGAGCGTCGTCCGACGCGTGGTCGCCATTCCAGAACCTTTCCGCCCCATCGGCCATCGGTTCTCCTCGCTATGTGTCCTGCCCACTGCCACTTCAGCTTTGCAATTCTCCGAGCTATGTCGGTGACTTTAGTTTTCCTGCGGATCTCCTCATTTCTGATTCGATCGAGCAGGGAAATACCGAGCATAGCTCTCTCCATTGCCCGCTGAGCGACACCGAGCCTCCTCACGAGACCCATAGTAAGCGGCCACGTCTCACTGCCATAAGTCATCACTGGCAACACGCACTGGTCAAAGACTTTCGTCTTGAGACACTGAGGTATTATATACTATGAGGTGTTATATACTATATAATAACCTAGTCAAATGAGATACTTTTTACGAAACGTCAAAACAAATTTCTTTAAAGTTTGTATGGAAACACTGTCCTGTGACGTCATCAATAAAAGTGGTCAAACGTCGTACTCATTGTTACTTGATTCATAAATAAAATTCGTAAATAAATCGAAAAGTAAAATGAGATTGATTTCTGATCATCTTAGACTGGCTTCTATTCAAATTCAAATTCAAAAATATCTTTATTCAGTAGGTAACATAGTTACACTTTGAATCGTCAATTTTACGTAACGAACGTCTCATCCGCCTAAAACTACTGCAGCTCACAACCTGTATAGCCGGGGAAAAGAAGCTGCAAGAAAAACTTCGACACAGGGCCCTAGACGTTCTTTAAAAAAATAAAAATAAACATAAAATATTGGTATACAATTGAGTAATTTAGCTGCCTAATTCTAGACTAGCAATTTGTAATTTATCTTTTACCTATTCATATTTTTTTTTCTTTTTTTTACTACATAGAACTGCAACTCTCCGCTCCCCACCAGCGTTTGAGCTAGGTTTACCTCACCCCCGCCTCTGTCTTACTATAATCATAGAATAAGAAATAATAAAATGTATAGAACGGCAACTCTTCGCTCCCCACCAGCGGCTGAGCTAGGTTTACCCGTATTTTTCTCTTGTGAAAACTATTCTACTTTAAATTTACTTCAATAAGTTTCACAATAAATCTTTAGTGCAACTACTTGAATTTGGGTCGACTTGAGATTTAAGTCTAACCGTAGCATAAGGAGTAGCTCGGTGGCGCAGCGGTAAACGCGCTCGGTCTGCGATTGTTGAAGTTAAGCAACTTTCGCAAAGGCCGGTCATAGGATGGGTGACCACAAAAAAAAGTTTTCATCTCGAGCTCCTCCGTGCTTCGGAAGGCACGTTAAGCCGTTGATCCCGGCTGCATTAGCAGTCGTTAATAACACTCAATCGGCACTGGGCCCGCGTGATGGTTTAAGGCCCGATCTCCCTATCCATCCGTAGGGAAGGCCCGTGCCCCAGCAGTGGGGACGTTTATGGGTTGATGATGATACCATTTGACTAGGTTGTTTGCCCAGAAGTTCTAGTAGGCTAGATTACATTAGTAAGATCATCATCATCATCAATTTAAGAGCTACTATCAAACACCAATTCCATGACTTCCCTATAAGACACAACGTTAACCTACTAGACCATACCAGATAATATTTTAAATTTATCAGAAAATAAATTTAAAGCTCATGTGAAGCTTACTTTATGTAAAAAAGCTCATTATAAGATTAATGACTACCTAAACGATAAAAATGTCTGGTATTGAATGTGTTCCTCTAGTTATTAAATAACTTGTAATGTATGTACCCTCATTGGTTTTTAAAAGATGTGTTGCTGTTGCAGTTTCTTGTCATTTCTTCTCCTCAGCCATAACACCTTGCGAAATGACGTAAATTTAACAATGTTCCATTGACCTTCAACAAGTTTATCCATGATAATTACGTTGACTAAATGATTCTGATTTCTGACCTCATAAAACCTACTTACCTTCCTACCTTCCCTCCTTCCTTCCTTCCTTTTTTCCTTCTTTTCTTCTTCTTTTTTTTACCTTCGTTGACATCATAAAAGGAAAGCTACAAGGAAAGAGAGGAAAGGGAAGACTAAGAAGAGCTTACGTACATAGAAATGTTTTTTTTTTGCCGACGCTCCGTACGACGTGAGAATTTGTCTGTTTGTCCATTATTAAGCACATACCACACACGAGCCTATAGTATACTGCTTTATATTACTTATATAATACTTATATAATAATAGTAGGAGGTTGCCAAGTTGGTAGAACGCTTGCCTCTCACTTTGAGGTCGCAGGTTCGACTCAAGCATGGTTTACATTGTTTTAAGTTTAAGCGGTTATAATAATAATAATAATAATATCGTTTATTTCAGATTTAAAATCCATACATTAAAATAAAAACCACCACAAACAATTAAAATAGTAAAAATCAAATACAAATTAAACAATTTAAAATTAAAAATCAATAAAATCACATTAAAAACAAATCAATAAATAAAAGCGAAGTGGTTCTACGCGGTATGGTGGCCTATCCACACCTTAAGAAAAGGTGAGTCCCACCGGTCCACCAACGCCCTCAGGATGCCGTTAGGGCTGTCGCGCGTCCTCGCTAGAAAGGAAGCGCATCGCTTTCTAATAATGGCTGCAAAGCCGTCAATATGGGCTTCCGCGAACATTCCCGACGCACTACAACGCCGCGGCAGCCCCATCAGGACCCTGAACGCGTTGTTGTATTGGACGCGCAGGTCGCCGTATGCCCGCCGCGTACAGTCAGCCCACAGGCTGCACGTGTAGAAGCTCTGACAATACGCCTTGAAAAGCGTTACTTTTACTGGAGAACTACATCGTGCGAACCTGCGAGCCAACATATTACAACGGACAGCCAACGACCTGCGTTCCCGCTCCACATCCACGTTGTCTTTCAGGTCATCGACGACCCAGTGACCCAGATACTTGAACTTTGCAACTACTGGTAGAGCCGTACCGCAAAGTCTTACTTCGGGCATGAAATAGGTTTTAGTACCAGCCCTGAAAATTAAAATTGTTTAAATTGTTTTGTTATTATCATAATTTAAACACATAATCAGCACGTGATCATGGCACTTGCAACAGTGTCGAAATATCGGGAGTCTCATATCCCTATTTTAACACTTTCAAGGACAGAACGTTAAATGACGTTCCGATTCCAAGGTGAACCATCAACGACCCATGGTCTCTGCCCGTGAAAGGGTTAAACGCGGTAAGAACCCGTTATTATGTGTTTTAGTTATGGTTTACATTTATGCATTAATACTAACTAACTCTTATTATATATATTATAGATCTGGGGCCTGTTTAATAAAACTGACAATTGTAAATTACAACGACAATTTGATGTTCATTACGTAGCTAATATGAAACTGCAAAATATTCGTGATCACACAGTCCGCAATGTACATTAAATTGTCATTGTAATTTACAATAGTAAGTTTTATTAAACAGGCCTCTGATGTAAATCACAGTTACGGATTACGGTCACGAGCATTAATATGTATACAATTTGGAACCATGTCACATTAACTTTTTTGACAAATTGAACTGTAAGTCTCACTAAATGTCAAATATGTTAGTGCGACAGAGTCCTAAAGTGGGTACATTATATTGCTCATGACTGTACATAACTTACATAATTATAATTGTCTTAATTTTTAATAAAAAAAAAAAACAAAAAAGAAAATAATCATTATATAAACCAATTATAGCGGAATTTAGAGCATACTCCACCACGCTGCTCCAATGCGGGTTAGTGGAGGTGTTTTTACGGCTGATAGCCGGGACCAACGGCTTAACGTGCCTTCCGAAGCACGGAATCATCTTACTTTACGGAAAATCAGGTGATTCAAACCTGAAAAGTCCTTACCAAACAAAGGACAGTCTCACAAAGGGATTTCTACAATATCAGATCGTGAGCCTAACGCTCTAACCACTAGACCATGGAGGCTGCTATTGCCATTAACCGGGCACAAATCCTGAAAACCACGTGATATCAATTATCTGATCACCAGCCCATTAACGTCCCCACTGCTGGGGCACGGGCCTTCCCTATGGATGGATAGGGAGATCGGGCCTTAAACCGCCACGCGGGCCCAGTGCGGATTGGTGGTTATTAACGACTGCTAATGCAGCCGGGACCAACGGCTTAACGTGCCTTCCGAAGCACGGAGGAGCTCGAAAAATCAATTATCTATGATCACGAATTCTAAATCATAAAAATCGAATTCAGTGCTTTTGGGCCCGAGTCGGGAATTGAACCTGTGTAACTATGATGTAAGATATGCATTCTCCGATGATGATGATGATGATGATGATGATGTCCTCCCAGACGTATCCGTCGACGGCGACACCCTTAGCTAGTGTTATTCTGGGCTCTTCCATGGGCGCGGGCGTGACTAGCAAAACCAAATTTAGTTTTGAAAGTCCTGTTGCAAGAAGCACAATAGAGAGTCCCATTTGAGTTATAAGTGTAGTGGTAGAAGGGCTTGGGTCGAGTTTTTCGGATCTGGCGTTTGGCGTCAAGATCTTCAAGACGGGTTCGTTCAAAGTATTCTCCGAACTAAGCCATCGGGGATTCCTCACTTCTTTCCATGTCATTTTAAGTTTAGTAGCAAGCGGCTACGCTCTGCTACGGGCTCGTAACGCTGCGTAGCTTAACGCTACGTCGGAGTAATTTATTAATGTTATAATATTTTCTTCGAAGCATATATTTTCATATTTACAACTAACATTCCCGTATTGGCGCTTTCCTGGGTACCTTGGGTAAAAGGTTTAGATTTTATGTTTAGAAACGATCTACTCTGAACCGACGTGCGTGTATGAAACGATTGATGAATGTGGAGGAAGCAAGAGAAGTGTGACAGGATCGAAGCAAATGGAATTCTATAGTCTCTGCTTACGCCGGTGGGAAATAGGCGTGAGTTTTGTATATGTGTGTATGTATGTATGTAAGTTCTACCAAACAACAGCTATAGGTACACGCCGGGAGTTGAACTCACTTACCGGGTAATTCGTGTAAGTCGTGAATTTTGCATCGCGGTCACGGGGTTAGAAGGTTGTGTGCGTTTGTTGTATGGTCTTTGTCAGGAGAGCAAGCGTTTTCACATAAACTCACGCCCATATTTACTAATACTAATATGGGGTGGGCAGAATCGCAAGTAATCCAAAAATAATACTTACAGAAATCAGAATCATTTATTCAACGTAATTATCATGGATAAACTTGTTGAAGGTCAATGTAACATTTTTCGAATCTACGTCATTTCGCAAGGTGTTATGGCTGAGGAGAAGAAATGACAAGAAACGGCAACAGCAACACATCTTTTAATCAATGAGGGTATACTTTATAAGTTATTTAATAACTAGAGGAACATTTAGTACCAGGCATTTTGATCATTTATGTAATCATTAATCTTATAATAAGCTTTTATATATAAAGTAATCTTCACATGAGCTTTAAATTTATTTTCTGACACATTCAAAATATTATCTGGTATTTTATTGTAAAAACGTATACATAATCCCAAAAAAGATGAATTTAATTTACTTAATCTAAAATTTTGAATAGCAATTTTATTTTTATTTCTTGTATTGTAAGTATGCCTTTCACAGTTTGTCGGAAGGAGAGATACATTTTTACGTACATACATAATGTTTTCATAAATATATTGACTTGACACTGAAGGCAGTGTAATTACTTTTTCTATTTTAATATGAGCGGATGAATGAATTACCGGAATGTAATGTAACATCTATGGACAATAGTCTGAAAATAAAGATTTTGAATTTGAATTTGAATGTCTTACCTTTTCTTTAATGTTACACCGACAAGAGCTTGGCTCTTAAATTGATGACGATGAATGTCCTAATCAAACTACGGACCACAAAGTTCGAACCAAGGACCTCCGGATCGTGAGCCCAATGCTCAACCACTGGACCACGGAGGCCGTAACACATATGTCTGTGTAATGTTAAAACGCATTCTCAAACCGCTACCTCTCCCATCACGCCCCACCCGCTTAAGGGCGTGCACAGACACGCGACGCGGTGTGCGTGCGCTCTATGTGTAAACACACCTTGATTTCCCAAATGAATAGCCCACGAGTAACAAGCTCATGTTAAAGGGAGACAAGAACTTTACATTTAGGTATGGATTTTTTTAGGGACTCTTGTTTTTCGCATAATGTTGTTTGTCCTATTTTAATTAGGCATAACCGGTTAGGAATATTTTTTTAATCATACACGTCTTTTGGCATAATGGTGCTAATTCCTGTAAATACCATCTAATTTTATTTTAAGTTATATCTGTCATTTTCTTATCCGCCGAAAAGGAAAGGGACGGGTAATCGACAAGCATAAAATTTATGGAACACACGTCAATTTTAAGCACAAATCTAAACCAACCGTCTAAAAATTTTACATCAGTCAATAACCCGACACAGTTAAGTAGAAAGCACGTCAAACGGATTGCATACCAGCGACGTACCTTTTAATTCGCCCGGGTTATTCATTCATTTACTCATTCTTCCTAAAATTAAGAGCTGTGAATCATGCGTCCCTTTCCTTTTCGACGGATATGAAAATGACGGATATAACTTAAAATAAAATTAGGCGGTGTCTGCAGGAATCGGGGCCAATGGTTACTTATCATACTGTTTTACTTAGCGTGAGTTTATATATGTGTATGTTAAGGCTAGAAGGCGCAACGCCTCAGTCTTAAAGGTTGTCGGATTAAGCGACATGTCGGGAATATAGAAATGTGCTGGGAATGCCACTCCTTGGTAGTATGCATTTGATTTGATTTTACGACTCTCGCAAGATATACTGATGATCGTGTCTCTCTTACCTTTTTTTTATTTATTATTCCTAGATATTTATTATATCATACGGGGGGGGGAAGTCGAGAGGAGTGGAAAAATCAAGGGGAGGCCTTTGCCCAGCAGTGGGATCGTATAGGCTAAATAAGATAAGATAAGATTTATTATATTATATATTATACAATTGAAACATGCGCGTGGAAATTATCTTACAAGAAGTCACTTCCTTTCACTTTAAATAGTCCGGACTATGGTATGCTCAAAAGTGACAGCTAACATTTCAAGGTTAGCCCAGCTGACGTCACCCCGCCCTGTGTTGCCATTTCGTAATAAATAATTTACCCACGACCAATGTTTCTATGTTTACTTTCCCCTCAATTAACGTGCCCTCGGAAGCATGGAAGCATCTTACATTCAGACTGTCAGGTGAACAGAAACTAGGGATCACAAAGTGAGTTTTATGATATGTCTTCACCGATATTCGAACCCGGGACCTTAAGATCGTGAGCCCTACGCCCAACCACTGGACCACAGAGGCCGTTTGCGTTGAATTGAATTGAATGTTTTTTTTTTCATAAATCCATTTATTATTTTCATGGTTCCCTCTCGTATATCACCCAGGCTAGCCACAAAGGCACACAGTTGGCCATATCATAGTCAGAAGAATATTCTTTGAGCGTTTTACTAATGAAGTAGTTTGTATATTCCTTTTTAAACCCTAAATCTCCTTTCTACCTTGGTACTGAAAAGTATCAGCGTCCGAAAGACGTAATATACGATCCCGACGACCCGATTACTCTAGCCATAGGCGGCCAATCAGCTCGCGACACCAAACACTTCAGAACCCCGATATCGACCCCGCCGACGTGGTCGACGATTTCCCTCATTCAGCGCTTATCGCTATCGTACTAGGATCGATTAATTCTTTAAAAATATTTTTCCTCTCAGACGACGCCCTGAGCCGTGGTTCACGCCCAACAGGGCACTCTCAGGCCTGTTGTCTTAATTTTTGTACCGGGTGAGAGCCCTCAGCGCTTCCCATTTGTCCGGACAAGTAGTTAATGCCATCTGCGGTAAATCTACAATAAGTCACGTCAAAAAAAGATTCTTTCTTTCAAGTCAACATTTCATTTCCTTAGTTCTATTTTCTCTTCATCTTCATAATCTATCTACTCCTTTTCTTAAGTGCAGTCAGTTGGCTCGACCACTATAGACGGCGATACGGCTCACCTATCACGTTGGTCTAACAGAAAGCTCGGTGAGGTGTGGGTACTTAGTACAGTCATGAGCAATATAATGAACCCACTTTAAGACTCTGTCGCACTTACATATTTGACATTTAGTGAGACTTACAGTTCAATTTATCAAAAAAGTTAATGTGACATGGTACCAAAGTGTATACATATTAATGCTCGTGACCGTACCTCTTGCGATGGATGTACGATAAGGTGCAAAAGTCCAATCAGTTTTTTGCAAATAATAAATTAACTGGTTGCACTTAAAACCTCCTGGTTACATGTCGTTTCTGTAATAAACCAAAGCACCTACAAAAACATTTTTATGATTGACATGACACACCGACCAATTTCTCAATCGGTGATGTTCTAGCTAGAGCCCTACCAGAATCCATTTCCTCGGCCTCCAACCAGTATTGATACCGCTGCTGCCCGGCATCAGGGGTGCGCTTTTGAAGTAGCGGCGCCTACTCGCTACGTCACAAGATCGTCATAGAACCTAAGTAGTATTTTATAGGTTAGCCCGTCCCAGTGAGCTACCCACTACGTTCTGCTAATCCTGTCGCTGTTTCGTCGGGGACTGCTTATTTTTATATTCGCAGCTAACCATCATATCTGATGGCCGTTCCACTATCCGCCACATGTGGACCCCGTAGATGGCCTACAGCTCAGCCTACTACAATTTTAAATTTCACCACTGTTCACAAATAATTCGCTGGGCTCAGTGACTGAAGTTTTGCTCTTTGCTTGTACCTGACTGCCCCAACTAGACTGAAATCGTGAACTTATATTCTATTAAAAATAAAAAACCTTTGTATAAAACGTACTTTTTCAACAAAGAGTAAAATATATTATAAAAATTACAGAATTCATACTTTCTTTGTTAGATCAAACAGAAGAATAAATGGTACTGTTTTAATGTTACAATATTTTTTATTATTTTTAGGGTTCCGTAAAAATAATGTTCATGATCTCAAGGCTTTAGTCGAACGATAAAATAATAATATGTTCCCATATGTTGAAACAACCAACCTCGTTTTACACAGACACTACATATTGACGTTATTGTACACACACATCTGTGTGTGTGACGTCTGACGCGATACGATTGAAGACTAACGTAAGACCGAGGGGGTGAGGTAAACCTAGCTCAGCCGCTGGTGGGGAGCGGAGAGTTGCCGTTCTATACGTAGTATTATTCCTCTTCTTGCGTGAAGTACCAACCTCATCAACCCTGGTGACAAGGTTAAGCTGCCAAAGGCCCCTGACATGGCTCGTGTAACGACTACTTACTTACATCAGTAAGTAGTAACCGGGACCAACGGCTTAACGTGCCTTCCGAAGCACGGATCATCTTACTTTCGGACAATCAAGTGTTCAGCCTGTAATGTCCTAACCAAACTAGGGACCAGAAAGTATTTTTTTGTGATATGTCCCCACCGGGAATCGAACCCAGGACTTCCGGATCGTCGTGAGCCCAACGCTCAACCACTGGACCACGGAGGCAGTGTAGGCATGCCAATCGGTGATCGAAATTATTATTATTGTCAAAGATAAACTAAGCTAAATGAGCTCTACACCTTTTTGCCACCACTTGAAGGCCTAGAGAAGCTACAAACAATACAATATATTATAAGTCCTTACTATTTTCTAAATTAATTAACATTATGCTGTTGAAAACAAGAATAAACACTTTATTTTATTTATTTTTATTTTTTTATATTCGTTTTTATAAGTATTCCTTATTCTATGTACAGAACCACCAAAATTACCACGCAGCTCGTGCCTAGCCTACTTTTTCGAACAAAAACAACTACAGTAGCGAAATGCTACTGAAATTAACCTGTCACTCACAATAACTTGTGTTTAAAAAGTAAAAACGTAAAGTTAATGTGTTTTTAAAAAGGTTGCCAGCAGAAAAAAATGTTAGGGGTGTAATTAGTGTTGCCATGTCGAGTATTATATTTATTACTTTGCATGGAGTGGGGGTCGAAGAACAGCCTGCGTGGTCCAGTGGTTGAGCGTTAGGCTCACGATCCGGAGGTCACGGGTTCGAATCCATTTGGGACACATCACGAAAATCACTTTGTGATCCCTAGTTTAGCAGGATATTACAGGCTGATCACCTGATTGTCCGAAAGTAGATCCGAAGGTTTTATGCATGTGTGATACCATATCCGAATAAGTACAGGGCCTGAGAGACCTATCGATTACTTCTAAAAATCTTCATAGATCGATCAAATATATAGTTTTCTAAGAGTTGCCACTCAAATTCAATATAATGACGCAATATTTACCCTCATGAAGTAAGTTTGGCCTAAGGAAGCTGTCGATTCCTTCCACCAACCTTCATAGATCGATCAAATATATTGTTTTCTACAAGTTGCCAGGCAAAGACAATACATTTGCATAATTTTAACACTTAAGTAGTATGTTTGGCCTAAGAGATTTATCGATTACTTCTAAAAATCTTCATAGATCGATCAAATATATAGTTTTCTAAGAGTTGCCTCTCAAAGTCAATATAATTGCGTAACTTTTACCCCCAAGTAGTAAGTTTGGCCTAAGGAAGCTGTCGATTCCTTCCACCAACCTTCATAGATCGATCAAATATATAGTTTTCTAAGAGTTGCCTCTCAAAGTCAATATGATTGCGTAATTTTTATCCCCAAGTAGTAAGTTTGGCCTAAGAAAGCTGTCGATTCCTTCCACCAATTTTCATAGATCGATCAAAAATTTAGTTTTTTAAGAGTTTCCACTCAAAGTCAATACATTTGCATAATTTTTACCCCTAAATAGAAAGTTTGGTCTAAGAAACCAGTCGATCCCTTTGACTTACCTTCATACATTGATCTAATGCATTGTTTTCTAAGAGTTGCCAATCAAAGTCAATCAAATCAAGTGGCAACTCTTAGAAAACTATACATTACATATTTTATTTTACCCTCAAGTAGTAAGTTTGGCCTGAAAGCTGTCGATTCCTTCCACCAACCTTCATACATCGATCAAATATATAGTTCTGTAAGAGTTGCCACTCAAAGTCAATACATTTGCGTATTTTTTTCCCCCAGGTAGTAAGTTTGGCCTAAGGAAACTGTCCGTTCCATCGAATTACCTTCATACATTGATTAAACTTATAGTTTTCTAAGAGTTGCCTCTCAAAGTCAACACATTTGCATAAAGTTTATTCCTAGGTACCTATTAAGTTTGGCCTAAGAAAACTGTCGATTGCTTCCACCAACATTCATAGATCGATTATATATTATACAGGTTGTTAGTGACATCGTAACGAATACTCAGGGGGATGATTCAGACCATGATTCTGGGTTAATATCGAGTGGAATTTTCCGTCGCAAAATTCATGATTTTTTTTTAGTTTTTTTTAAATTATTTTCAATTCTATACATTTGCGATGGAAAATTCCACTTGATATTAACTTAGAATAATCAGATGAATCATCCCTCTCAGTATTCGTTACGATGACACTTACACCCCATACAAGTACATACGGTAGCCATACATGCAGGCATGGGTGTTAGTGACACCGTAACGAATACTAAGGGGGATGGTTCAGACCATGATTCTGAGTTAATATCAAGTGGAATTTCCTGTCAAAAATTCATGAAATTTTTTTTTTTTTTTTTTTATATTTTCCGATCCATTCTTTTGCGACGGAAATTTCTACTTGATATCAACTCAGAATCATGGCCTGAATTATCCCTCAAAGTTTTCGTTACGATGTCACTAACACCCTGTATACATATAACTGTCTGGGAGCCGATATTAGACAGCCAAATTACTAAATTACTAAACAGTATATTTTTTTTTTAAGAAAAACTTGCAGATTATTTTCCCCGGCTATACAGGTTCGGTACCCGACTTTTGGTATCTAAAAAATCATCATCTCCTTAGCGTTATTCCGTTTACAGGGTCTACTTACCTAACCTAAAGATTTGACAGGTTCGGTTTTTTACAGAAGCGACTGCCTGTCTAACCTTCCAACCCGCGAAGGGAAAACCAGCCCAATATAGATTAGGTCACATACCTACGAAAATGCATTTTTTTGGGAGTGTGGATTTCCTCACGATGTTTTCCTTCACCGCCGAGCACGTGATAATCATTTATGATCCAAACATGAATTCGAAAACAAAACCGATAATCATTGGTTTAGGCCTGTGCTGGATTCGTACCTGCGACCCCACAGTGAGAGGCAAGCGTTCTACCAACTGGGCTACCACAGCACTTGGTTAACCAAAACAATGAATGCACGAAATAATTATATACAACATGTGCCATATGCAATAAATACTTTAAATTTGAATTTCAAATATAATTCATGTCCGATAAATTTCATTTTAATTATCGATATGCAAATATCAATGAAACATGTTTGTAAAATTAATTGATGTAATGTTATGACACACACACACACACACAATCACCTATAATTTTTTCAAGCATTTGTTTCCTATAGTATGTAAGTTACTTTTGGTTGTTTGTTTTACTTATTTGTAGGATAACTCCCGGCAAACTTCTTGAGCATCGAGTGTCGTAGTGGGGGAAAGTTCGCGCACGTACACTTCCGTGCAAAAAAAATGAACTTTTGATTATTTTCTTAACTTCATTAAAAAAAAACAATTATTAAGTATATTATTTAATTATGTAAATAAAACTAAACTTATCTATATTATTATAGTTTATTAAAATTTATATTATATTATTATACTTAATAAAAAACTAATCGTCAGGTAAGTATGATATTCCTTCCATGAGATTGAAACCAGCAATACCAGAGCTAGTGCTAGGTTTTGGATCTGTAGACATAGACCTCGTGCTAGTAACTAATTCTTAAACTTAAAAAATGAGCAATAACAAAAAAAAACTAATAAAAGAGCAATAACAAAAACAGACAGTTTCACTGCAACTGTATTCGGGAGTCAAAGGGACGAAGACAGAGTGCGCGGGGGAAGTATCGACTGATCTACCAATAGCCGGTCAATGCGGTATTCACCCGCCCCCGCGCCCCGTACCGCACCACCAAAGAGATCTAAAATTCGGTTGTGCGCAGTCAAGGTCGATACTCAAGAAGTTTGCCGGGACCTATACAATGTGTTTTCTCGGAAAGAGCGGAGTCTCCTGATACAGGCGCTACACTTAAAAGGAGGCTCCAATCACCTATAATAGTGGTTTTCTACAAATAAAGTATTTCGTTTTTTTTTTTGTATAGAATAAGGAATAACACTACGTATAGAACGGCAACTCTTTGCTCCCCACCAGCGGCTAAGCTAGGTTTACCTCACCCCTTCAGACATAATTTAGTCTTAAATCGTGAAGGCAGCGCGCGGACCAATGTTTTTTTTTTTTTCAGTTTAGTTTACATGTTCGAATTTTGAATTTGGACGCCAACGTTCCTTCGTCTAATTCGAATCTCACAGTAATTGGGTCGTATACGGTCACGAACATTAATATGTATACACTTTGGTACCATGTCACATTAACTTTTTTGACAAATTGAATTGTAAGTCTCACTAAATGTCAAATATGTTAGTGCGACAGAGTCCTAAAGTGGGTACACATGACTGTTCTAGGTTCAAGATAAATTATTATAATCCTGATTACTAAATAAACACAGATCTTAAACTAAACGAAAAACATTTTCTTTTTTCTATTTACCTAATTTATGAACTTTAATGAAGAAAATCGTAATTATAGGTCTGACATTTATCACGTTTTTCTATGACGTCACAGTGTGCTTTTTCATACAAATTCCATAGGAATTTCGTGTTTTGACGTTTAGTAAAAAGTAACTGATTTGCCTAGTTGGAAAGTAGCCTATTGTCCGCGCTGGCTCGTCTGCATGGTGGCATGCTTCTAAACTGGGAACGCCGGTTCAAACCCCGGTGACTTGCATTAATGAGTTATTAATTTATCTTGAATCAATGAGTATGAGGAGCTCGGTGGCGCAGCGGTTAACACGCTCGGTCTGCGATTGTTGAACTTAAGTAACTTTCGCAAAGGCCGGTCATAGGATGGGTGACCACAAAAAAAAGTTTTCATCTCGAGCTCCTCCGCGCTTCGGAAGGCACGTTAAGCCGTTGGTCCCGGCTGCATTAGCAGTCGTTAATAACCACCAATCCGCACTGGGCCCGCGTGGTGGTTTAACGCCCGATCTCCCTATCCATCCAGGGTTATAGTCGTGAATTTATGCCATGGTAGACAGGCTTATCGCATGCAATCAATTTCCTCCACTCATAAAACAACGAACTGATCCGAACAAACATTTACAATAAGCCTTTATTAAATCAGCCTATATTATTTTCATAAGCAGGTAAGGTTTGCAAAAAAGCCCAAATTCGTCGACCGTTAATTAGAGGGTAGATTGATAAAAAACAAAACGTACCGTCAGCACGTAATTAAATATAAACATTTAGCCGACCCGGCTGAAATAACAGCGCTCTAGCGGCATTTAGGGGTGAGTTGGCATAGATTTTGTTTCAAATTTCATTTATGAATTAATTAACAATGAGTACGACGTTTGACCACTTTTATTGATAACGTCACAGGACAACCTTTCCATAGAAACTCCAAAGAAAACTTTCCTTTTGATGTTTCGTAAAAAGTATTTCACGTTCAGCTGCTTGTCTTCCCGGGCATGTCGTAAAAACCGACAGAGGGATTGCGTCCTCTAACATAATGGACTAATGTTATGGGCGATAGGCTGATCCCTTATCACCATAAGGTTCATCATATCCATCTTAGGACTTCGTATCAACAGTGGCTGCAAGTTGTCTTTGATTACTTGTGGCTCTGCCCACCCCATTTGGGATTACGGGCGTGAGTTTATGTATGTATGTATGTATTCCATGTGAAAAGGTTGTAAAGTAGCTTATAGTCCATGTTATGAAATGTATCGCTAATTTGCTAGACCTGACACAAAAATGTAATTAACATTAATAAGGTAAGGGTAGCATGTTGTGACAAAAATGTATACAAATAGCTTAAAGTGGCGTTTGAGTAGATTATGACAAGTATCGACGTCCGAAGAACGTAATATACGATCCCGACGACCCGATCACTCTAGCCATAGAGGCAGCCAATCAGCTCGCGACACCAAACACTTCAGAACCCCGATACCGACCCCGCGTGGTCGACGATTTCCCTCAATCAGCGCTTATCGCTATCGTCCCACTAAGGTCGATTAATCCTTTCAAATATTCTTCCTCTTACACCGAGGTTCGCGCCCAACTGGGCACCCTCAGGCTTCTTGTCTTAAACGTTGTACCGGGTGAGAGCCTTCAGCGCTCCCCATTTGGCCAAGTAGTTAATGCCATCTGCGGCAAATCTACAATAAGTCAAAAAAAAAGTATTACGTATATCTGGGAAATATATGTGCATATTATAACTTTATTTTTAACCTCTATGCTAGCCTACATAATATAACACAGCTTCACGCCTATATCCCCTAAGGCGTAGGCATAGGCGTATAATATTTCCTCGCACTCTTCGCCAGCTATGTTCTTCTCGTGTGGATTGTGAGGTGGAATACCAGCCTCATCAACCCTGGTGCCAGGATTACTAATAAGCCGCCAAAGGCCCCTGACATGACTCATGTTACGAGTACATACTACATCAGTAAGTAGTAACCGGGACCAACGGCTTAACGTGCCTTCCGAAGCACGGATCGTCTTACTCTCGGACAATTAGGTGATCAGCCTGTAATGACACCAAACTAGGGATCACAATGTGACTTTATGTGATATGTCCCCACCGGGATTCGAACCCGGGGCCTCCGGATCGTGAGCCCGATGCTCAATCATTTATGCACAAGTACAGTCATATGAGCAATATATTGTACCCACTTTAAGGGTGGTATTAATAAACTAATCTCAGCTGAGACTGCCCTGAAGATCATGCTCAAGTCTCTGTTTTTATATGAGAACTGTCACATTGACATGATCTTGAGGGCAGTCTCAAAGCTGAGATTAGTTTATTAATACCACCATACGACTCTGTCGCACTAACATATACTTACAGGGTGTTAGTGACATCGTAACGAATACTCAGAGGGATGATTCAGACCATGATTCTGAGTTAATATCAAGTGGCATTTTCCGTCGCAAAATTCATGTTATTTTTTTAGTTTTTTTAAATTATTTTCAATTCTATACTTTTGCGATGGATAAATTTAACTTGATACTAATTCAAAATAATGAGCTGAATCATCCCCCTCAGTATTTGTTGCGATGTCACTTGCACCCCGTACCAGTACATACAGGTAGCCATACAAGTAGGTATGGGTGTTAGTGACACTGTAACGAATACTGAAGGGGATGATTCAGACCATGATTCTGAGTCGATATCAAGTGGAATTTCCTGTCGGAGAAGTCATGAAAATTTTAGAGCTTATTTAAATTATTTTCCGTTCCATACTTTTGCGACGGAAAATTCCACTTGATATCAACTCAGAATCATGGCCTGAATCATCCCTCAAAGTTTTCGTTACGATGTCACTAACACCCTGTATTTGACATTCAGTGAGACTTACAGTTCAATTTGTCAAAAAAGTTAATGTGACATGGTACCAAAGTGTATACATATATATATATATATCTCTCTCTCTATCGCTCGTGACCCTACCAGGGCTACAGGTTTCAGAAGAATGTTAGAAAATTAAAAAAATCTTTACATCCCTCTAAAATGTATAAGCGAGTTTAATGATAATTCCTCTATACACCGCATATAACAACTAAATCTCCCATACACACAAAAACCACCCTTAACCCGTTACTTTAAGACTCACTTTCCATTGAACTAAAACATTTGATAAAGACACTTGAATCTTACAATAATAGGGAGGTAAGTACAATGTTTTGTTAAGGAAGTATAGTTGGTATGCCAAAGGAATAAGGTTGGTTTTCGCGTGGTTTTGCTAGAACATTGTCAGTCTTAAGTGATGTACTAAAGAGATAGTTAAGCGAAAGTTCACCTGTTGGGGAATAGTGGTGTCACGCTGGTTTATCGATATTTTTAAGAAATGTTGCAGCAACTTTCTTTACATAATTTGTTTTCATAAATAAATATTAGTCTACTAACATTAGGATTAAGTACTATGTTACTAACATCTATGGACAATAGTCTGAAAATAAAGATTTTGAATTTGAATTTTGAATTTGGAATTATCATAAATTTTATAGCGTCAAAGAATTCTTATTCAAATATATTTATTCAGTAGGTAACATAGTTACACTTTGAATCGTCAATTTTTACATAACGAACGTCTCATCCGATCTCAACTACTGCAGCTTCTCACAACCTGTATGGCCGGGGAAAAGAAGATGCAATAAAAACCTCGGCACAGGGCACTAGACGTTCTTTTTTTAAAACATATTGTTATGTAATTCGGCTGCCTAATTTATCATAACATAACATAATATGTTATTTTTTAAGAAATGTTATACACTAGGTATAATAGAAATAGAAATAGTCTTTAAGGGTACATTATTAGATTGATGTTCATAGAAGTTACATTTACATTACATTACGTTTTTTCTTTTTAATTTCTTTTTTATTTTTTTTTAGTAATTAATGTTTCTTTTCTTTATTCCTTTCTTTCTTTCTTTTTACCAGGTTAGCCCATTCGTGATGAAATATTTTTATCGATAACATTCTATCGACTGTTTCCCCTCACTAGTGCTGGAAGCACAAACGGCAGCTTAACATTTCAGTAGAGCTTGTTTATTTCTCATCCCAGTACAGTCAGCGTTACGTAAAACCTTACTATATTTATGTAGTTGACTGTACCTTGTTTCGTGACGGTTAGTGCGTAGCTCGTGGTTTGATTAATTTGACTATTGATAAGCTCGAGGCTATATCCCAATTGGGGCAGTCAGAGATGGGTGGGGGATATACAGTGTGTAGTTTTTCGGACCCAACATACTTTATAGGGGGATTCCACTAGTAATTTCATCGAGAAAACACCCCATATGTAGGGTCAAATCTCAATATTCTAGAAATGGCGGCCATTTTAATATTTTAGATTTTCTTCTTCTTCATAAAAATTCATATCTTGTGATTTAACCCTTTCACGGGCAGAGACCATGGGTCATTGATGATTCATAGTAGGTAGTATGACATCTTATAATCGGAACGTCATTAGACGTTCTGTCCTTGAAAGTGTTAAAGGCCTTACGGACATGAAATAAAATGGTTTTATCTGCAGAAAGTCGTCTCTATCGTATAAAAATATCCACAACTGCTAAAAAGGTACATAAAATAAGTTAAAAGAACCTAATCTCATTTTTTTTGTAAAAAAAAACAGCAAAAGTCTTATTGAGATTTCACCCCACATATGGGGGTGTTTTCTCGATGAAATTACTCGTAAAATCCACCCTTAAAGTTTGTGGGGTCTGAAAAACTACACATTGTACAGTCATGAGCAATATAATGTACCCACTTTAGGACTCTGTCGCACTACCATATTTGACATTTAATGAGCCTACAGTTCAATTTGTCAAAAAAGTTAATGTGACTTGATACCAAAGTGTATACATATTAACGCTCGTGATCGTACACACACAAGCAAGATGAACTAAGTACCCTCACCTCACCGAGCTTACCTTCACCCCTGAGCACGTGAAAAACATTTAAGAACACATAAATTCGAAAACAAATTCAAATGTCAGTTTAGGCCCGTGTTGGGGTTCAAACCTACGACCCACAATGAGAGTCAAGCGTTCTTCAACTGGATTACCACGGAAAAAAAATATAAAAAAAACCTACCTTTGCTGGCTGCAGCGCTGGTCGTCTGCATCGTAGGCACCACCATGGAAACCACTGGAGTTGATGTCTGAAACAATGAAATGCATTCATAAGCTCACGACTATAACCCAATTGGGGTAGGCAGAAGCACATCTCTTCTGTTGTCTGTATCGCTATCGGTTACTACTTACTGATGTAAGTATGGGATATACTTACTGATGTAAGTATATAAATATGGGGCTCACGATCTGGAGGTCCGGGTTCGATTCCCGATGGGGACATTGTCGAAATCACTTTGTGAGACTGTCCTTTGTTAGGTAAGGACTCTTCAGGCTTGAATCACCTGATTGTCCGAAAGTAAGATCATCCGTGCTTCGGAGGGCATGTTAAGCCGTTGGTCCCGGCTATTAGCCGTAAAAAACACCTCCACCAACCCGCAGTGGAGCAGCGTGGTGGAGTATGCTCCATACCCCCTCCGGTTGATTGAGGGGAGGCCTGTGTCCAGCACTGGGACGTATATCGGCAGTTTATGTACTATTGAATCGTATCTTGAGCTGTAAGTCACTGAATTCTACACTTAAATGTAGGTATATAGAATAACATTTACCTCAGAAAAAACATTTAATACAATTTGTATTATCTTAGAATCCCAGGTAAAAGAATCTTTTTTGATTTAAAATCACTGTTCGGTATTTTTGTTACAATATGTGTTTTAATAAGCTAGTGCTGAAGGAACCTAGTACCAGTAGCTAGTATCATTTATTTATTTATTTTATTAGGTTTGCCAACAGACAAAAACACTTTTACATGTAACTTAACCTATATACAAATACTGGACTAGTGTTCGTCCAATTATAGGCAAACACAACATGCTACTTTATTAACGCTACAAAGAACGACAATCTACATAAAATAAAGAAACAACAGAGAAATAAAAATTAAAAAGAATAAAACAACGCTTAATAAACTTAAATGGTTAAGATCACTCGGCCAAACGAACATTCACAAAATTATTTAACATTTTTTTTAATTTAGGTAAGGACAGGACAGCAAATCGAATTTGGATTCCTTATAAAAGTTATTATGTTAGTTGTTAGTTAAGTTATTGTGTTATGTTAGTTGTTATCATACGCTAATACACCTCCACCCATACCTCTAACACTCTGTAATGACCTCTGTGGTCCAGTGGTTGAGCGTTGGGCTCACGAGCCGGATGTCCTCGGTTCGATTCCCGGTGGGGACATGTCACAAAAAATACTTTGTGGTCCGTAGTTTGGTTAGGACATTACAGGCTGATCACCTGATTGTCCGAAAAAAGGTGATCCATGTTTAGGCACGTTAAGCCGTTGGTCCCGGTTACTATTTACTGATGTAAGTAAGTAGTCGTTACATGAGTCATGTCAGAGGTCTTTTTAACGTTAAATATAAATCTGTACAACAACGTAACGGACGTAACCTGGAAAGTCACTTATTCAAATTACTTAAAAATATATTTATTCAAATTCAAATTCAAAAATATCTTTATTCAGTAGGTAACATAGTTACACTTTGAATCGTCAATTTTTACATAACGAACGTCTCATCCGCCTAAAACTACTGCAGCTTCTCACAACCTGTATAGCCGGGGAAAAGAAGCTGGAAGAAAAACCTCGGCACAGGGCCCTAGACGTTCTTTAAAAAAATAAAAATAAACATAAAATATTGATATACAATTGAGTAATTTAGCTGCCTAATATCAGTTCTCAGACAGTTAATCCCATGCATTCATATCTTCTAAATAATCACTAACTTTATAATAACCTTTTTTGTAAAGTTTTTGTTTAACTACTGTCTTAAAGCAGTTGAAAGGCAAATTCTGAATGTCAATGGGAATCTTATTGTAAAAACGTATACATTGCCCCTTAAAAGATTTAGTAATCTTATGTAATCGACTGACTTGTAAAGCAAGTTTATTTTTATTCCGGGTATTAACAATGTGCCGATCGCTATTTTTTGCAAATAATCCTATATCTTTTTTTACATATATTAAGTTTTCAAAGATATATTGTGATGCCAAAGTTAAAATATTAATTTCTTTAAATTTATTTCTAAGTGACATCTTGGGTCCCAATTTGTAAATCGCCCGAATAGCTCGCTTTTGCAGAACAAAAATGCTGTTCACATCTGCAGCATGACCCCACAGCAAGATGCCGTAGGTAACATAGTTACACTTTGAATCGTTATTTTTTTACATAACGAAAGTCTCATCCGCCTAAAACTACTGCAACTCAGAACCTGTATATGTATAGCCGGGGAAAAGTAGCTACAAGAAAAACAAAGAAGTATTTTCCAGTAGCAGTGACGTAAAATGCTACTATTCTCATCACTATTCCTTTTATTTTTCCAAGTGTTCTCGTATTTGCTCTACGTTGCTTCACTGGGTTTACTTATGACATACTTCTTTACATACAGTCATGAGCAATATAATGTACCCACTTTAGGACTCTGTCGCACTAACATATTTGACATTTAGTGAGACTTACAGTTCAATTTGTCAAAAAAGTTCATGTGACATGGCACCAAAGTGTATACATATTAATGCTCGTGACCACTCATAAACTCACGCCTATTTCCCACCGACCCTGACACACTTCTCTTGCTTCCTTCAGTTCTTAAACATTTTTTTGTAAAACTTAAATAAGCCCACGACTATATTTCAATTGGGGTAGTCAGAGGTACATCCATCGCAAGATGAACTAAGTACCCACACCTCACCGAGCTTCCTGTTAGACCGACGTGATAGGTGAGCCGTATCGCCGTCTATAATGGTCGAGACAACTGTGTCAATGAAAACAACACTTAAAATAAATCAGTGAAGTGAATTACCAACCCCATCAACCCTGGTGTCAGGGTTATTACTGAGCCGCCAAAGGCCCCTGACATGGCTCATGTAACGCCTACATACTTACATCTGTAAGTAGTAACCGGGACCAACGGCTTAACGTGCCAATCAATTGCTAGCCGAGCGCGCTAGCCATTGCGCCACGGAGGCGGTAATAACATTATTGTATATCGTATAGTGTTTTAATAAAAGAAAAATGTCAATTAAATAGATATTTTCATCTATATAGGGTTCACAAAAGCTAGCAAAAAAGGTAGCTTAAGGAGCTCGGTGGCGCAGCGGTAAACGCGCTCGGTCTGCGATTGTTAAAGTTAAGCAACTTTCGCAAAGGCCGGTCATAGGATGGGTGACCACAAAAAAAAGTTTTCATCTCGAGCTCCTCCGTGCTTCGGAAGGCACGTTAAGCCGTTGGTCCCGGCTGCATTAGCAGTCGTTAATAACTATCAATCCGCACTGGGCCCGCGTGGTGGTTTAAGGCCCGATCTCCCTATCCACCCATAGGGAAGGCCCTGAAGGATGAGCGTTCACAAACATATACTAAGTACTTACAATACACTCAAATATATTCTAATGTGCAAGTTTTGTTAATAATAATAAAAGAATTAAAACCAGTTTACCACAGGATAATAGTGAATTTATACTCTCCATAGAAACCTAACAAAGAACATTCGAGGCCCTGTAACCATCTAAGAGCAATGTGGAATATTTTTTTCCAGACGAAACACGTTTATTACCTGAAGCTACAGGATTCTTGTAGCCCTCAGGAAAGTATGTTTCCATCATCTAACGATACGAGAGGTAGAGTTTTACTTGACGTACTTCTTTCGTCTGATTCGAACACCAAACACTTCAGGACCCCGATACTGACCCCGCCGGCGTGGTCGACGATTTCCCTCATTCAGGCTATCGACCCACTAGGGTCAATTAATTCTTTCAAATATTTTTCCTCTCAGACGACGCCCTGAGCCGAGGTTCGCGCCCAACTGGGCACCCTCGGGCCTGTTGTCTTAAACGTTATACTGGGTGAGAGCCTTCAGCGCTCCCCATTTGTCCGGCCAAGTAGTTAATGGCAATACTGAGGGGGATGATTCAGCTCATAATTCTGAGTTAATATCAAATGGAATTTTCCGTCGCAAAATTCATGTCTAAAAATTTCACTATAGGTTGTCTACGAACTGGTGACCACCCCTAACACGGACGCTGGATCCGCTCCTGATTCTACCCCTTTAGGAAAACAGGCGTGATGCTTGTCTTAAGAAACTGAGTTTCGGCTTATTCCCGTGCCGTGTCGATGAAGGGAACCAAACTCAAACCCTCCGCCTTGCCTTGTTCACTAATTACCCGCGCTGTTACCTGCCGGCAGAGGCTTCGCTACACGTCCTTACAGGGTCGGCTGTATTTATTTATTTATTTATTTATTGAGTACAACTACATCATATATATAAAACATTCACAAGTAATACAATTATTAAAATTAAGACTTATATATATGACAATTACAGTGTACATAGCATCTACAAATTACTTAGTAATAAAATTAACACAGCAGTCTCTACTTATTTAAATATGAATAAAATATGAAAGTAAAGTAGAATAAAAAAAAATATATGAACATAATAACTTGTATTGTACAGGCTGTACAATACAAGTTATTATAAACTAGCGATCCGACCCGACTTTGCTCGGGTGCAATGCTGAGGAAAAAATGAAATTAAAAACCATTCACCAAAACCATTAAACCACCAACCAAATCAAACACCAACCAAACCATTAAAAAAACCAATAATAATTAATTAATTAATCTAATCTAGCCTACAAGATCCCACTGCTGGGCAAAGGCCTCCCCTTCCTCGTTCCATTTTTCGTGGTCCTGTGCGTACTCCGGCCAGTCCCTCCGGCAAGCGTCCAAGTCGTCACGCCATCTCTTTCGAGGTCTACCACGACGCCTGTACCCGTCATGACGCACCCAGTGCGTGACGATCCGTGCCCACCGCTCAGGGTGCATGCGACAAACATGTCCGGCCCAATCCCATTTTAATTAATTTATAATAATTTTTAATAGTTTTAAACCATTTTCTATTTAAAATTAGTTGTTTTTGTTATCTTTAGATTATTTGATTTGATAATTAATGTTTTTTTTTTAATTTAATGTTTAAAATTCAAATAAGTAAACTCGAATAAACAAAATAAAGGTGACATTAAAAACCTCAAAAATAACAGTGTTTCTCCACTATTTAATGGACGTT
Organism: Pectinophora gossypiella; assembly: GCF_024362695.1. Classification (NCBI taxonomy): domain Eukaryota; kingdom Metazoa; phylum Arthropoda; class Insecta; order Lepidoptera; family Gelechiidae; genus Pectinophora; species Pectinophora gossypiella. Next base: position 5,706,786 of record NC_065432.1, read on the forward strand.
ATTATACATTATAAACCTTCCTCTTGAATCACTCTATCTATTTAAAAAACCGCATCGAAATTCGTTGCGTAGTTTTAAAGATTAAAGCGTACATAGGGATATAGGGACAGAAAAAGCGACTTTATTTTATACTATGTAGTGATAGGTGTTGTCAGCCGTGGTAGCTGGTATAACGCTTGCCTCTCATTATGAGGTCGCAGGTTCGAACCCAGCACAGGCCTAAACCAATGATTGTCGAATTTGTTTTCGAATTCATATTTACCTAACCTAACCTTTTTTTTTTGGTAACGAAGGGGAAGTCCTCATGGATACCTCGCCACCCGGGGGAGCGACGAGGTTATGTCGGACTCTTACCGACTAAAACCCCTCCGATGGCCCTCTGCTGCGCATGTCGGGAAGCTCCGGGATCTCTAACGAACGCACCGGTGCTTCCCTCGCGCCTGCTATAAAAAAGCGCGTCCCGGGGTAGGTCCCCACCCCTACGCCATCCCGCGTTTAACCTAACCTAACCTAACCTGTTTCGGTCTGGTTTTCCCCTCGCGGGTTGGAAGGTCAGGCAGGCAGTCGCTTCTGTAAAAAACCGGATATTGTAATATCCCTAACCCTAACTTTCACCCTAAGGTTGCCTGGCAGAAATTGCTGTTTAGCAATAAGGCCGCCTATTGTGCTTCTTTTTATTCGTACGTTTATGTCCTTTGTATATGTCGTTGTGCAATAAAGTACCTATTATTGATTGATTGATTGAAAAATCACTTTGTGATCCCTAGTTTGGTTAAGACATTACAGGCTGAACACCTGAGTGTCCGAAAGTAAGATGATCAGTGCTTCAGAAGGCACGTTAAGCCGCTTGTCCAGGTTACTACTTACTGATGTAAGTGAGTAGTCGTTACATGAGCCATGTCAGGGGCCTTTGGCGGCTCAATAGTAACCCTGACACCAGGGTTGATGACGTTGGCAATTCACCTTACAACCCACACGATAGAAGAAGACCAATGGAAATTGATATTATCTCTTGCGATCATAACTTTAGACATTCATCATCATCATGTATCTTGTTTTCTATGTTGTGTGCAATAAAGTATATTTGTATTGTATTGTTGTATTGTATTAAAAACAATGACAAACTCTTTATTCTGCCCACCCCGCAAATCCCAAGTAACCAACTACAAAAATATTTTTAAGAAAAATAATTATAAAAAAATATATTATTTTCACAAGGCGACACCTAGCGCCATCTATGATATTTTCTCAGTACTAAGTCGCGTGAATTTTCACGAAAAGCCACCTCGCGTTAAAGGACACCCTTATTAGCTTTCCACTTAATTCGATAGGACGATAAGAGATGGCGCTGTACGGTACAAAGATAAAATACGTATTTTAGTTACATTTATTACAAAATGTAAATGATTAAAACACATAATAACGGGTTCTTACCGCGTTTAAAATGGCGATATGAGACTCCCGATATTTCGACACTGTTGCAAGTGCCATGATCACGGGATGACTGATGAGATTGGAGTGGAGTAGGTAGATCCATAATTTTCTACGGGCAGACATATCTGTCTACCCTCTTTCTTTGTCGCTTGTTTATGTATTTGATATCGGAATGTTCGGAACCAACTGAACTCGCACCAAACTCACTACGACAAACCGCACTCACTGTGTCCTCACGTTTTGTCACCACATTAGGCCGTTTTTAGCTTTTTACAACACCTACTACTGGATTCCACATGCTCGATAATTTGAATCCGTCTTCCCTATTGAAATTTTTATGTTTTTAAAGTTCCTGCAAAGGTACGCGCGCGACGGCGGCGGCGAGTCGACTGAACTTTTATTTTTTAATGAAGGTAGAGGAAGTTTTTGCCGGGAACCAATGGAGTTTTTGGCCGGGATTCTTAGTAGTGGAGATTCAAAAGAGATCTTTCAAAGAAAAATCGACTTACGGCCTAATGTGGTAGATAGAGAATAGATAATAAATAAATTAAAAAAATATATTATAAGAAAAAAATATATGTTTTTTTTTTTATAATGGCACTAAGTATAGTGCTGCTTTGTGCCAACGTCAAGTTTTAAAAGATCGGGAAACTAAAAGGGAGGGAAATAACATTCGGGAACGGATATTTACAAAAAAAAATACGATCAGGTAAATGGGATAAAAAATAAATATGAATGTAAAAAAATATGTTTGTTTTTAAATATAATAAAATAGCCTCGGGTCGGATGACGTCAGCTGAGCTTACTTTTTTTTTCTTTTGCCCATTTGAAGGTCAGGCTAAGATCATAAGACCATGCTGCCTAAGGAGCCGTCATTAATCATGCGAGGCTCGAGAGGGGGGAAGGATCCATGAAAAAATCACGAAATATCATACGGGGGAGGGGGGTGTAGTAATATATCGCGAGTATTTATTTGTTTCGGCAAACGCGCGATACTGAACCGAAAAGCGGCGTTTCGTGCAATTATTTTGGTAAGTACTAAAAAATACACGTGATATAGGATAGGGGGGGGCGGGGTAGTATTGAACCTCACCAGGTATCACCAAGGGGTAGGGTACTAAATAATTATATGTAAGTAAGTTTAAGTAGTATGTATCTATGTACATATATACCGCGATGTCCGTGGCCTCACTCGGCAGGGCCCGCAGAATACCAGGGTCGTGGCTCACGCCGCGACTTATGCTGAGCGAGGTCCTTTTATTCCGGACTCCACCGCAGATGATCGGGCCGTCATGTCAGTGCGTTGCATTTAGAATACTTAGTTTTATTATTATTGTTTTTATGATTTTGGTTTGCTTTTCTTTTTGTTTTGGATATTTTTTTTTTGTCTGTGTACTTATTGATTTCCGTGTGGTTTCTGTCCTGTGTTAAATGTAATGTACCTGTCTGTCTGTGTCTGTGATATCCGGAAGTATTAAATGTTTCTTTCTTTCTAGGGGGAGGGTTAAAAATGCCAAAAAAAAACATCACATGATTAATGGACGGCCCTAACTGCTTAGCTGGGCTGACCTTGAAAATGCTAGCTGTCAGTTTTGAGCATACCTGGTCTTCTTATGCCATGGATAGAATAATAATTCTGTATGGACTCTCCGGGGTGTGGTAACGTTTTCAGCGCATGCGATATCAACGGTTATGTTTATAAAGAAATTTTACGATTCCATTGTTGCATAAGCCGTGTATTGTAGTTGCAAAAAATTGCGCCAGTCAATCGTTTTGAAAGACTTTAGTGAATAAGCGACTGCCCTAGAAAGTGTAGCGCGAAGGTTGATATTTTTTTTTAAGTGTCATCTTCAAAGTGAGAAGCAAGCGTTCTAACTTTTTTTTCTTTTTTTTTGACGTGACTTATTGTAGATTTGCCGCAGATGGCATTAACTACTTGGCCGGACAAATGGGGAGCACTGAAGGCTCTCACCCGGTACAACGTTTAAGACAACAGGTCTGAGGGTGCCCAGTTGGGCGCGAACCTCGTCTCAGGGCGTCGTCTGAGAGGAAAAATATTTGAAAGAATTAATCGACCCTAGTGGGTCGATAGCGATAAGCGCTGAATGAGGGAAATCGTCGACCACGCCGGCGGGGTCGGTATCGGAGTCCTCAAGCGTTCTACCAACTGGGCCAAGTAGTAAGGCGATTCTCCCACTGCCCTGCATGATGCAGCGTAGCGCGTGGATGCTGTTCTTTCGTTGCTTGTAAGTATCTCCGTTTGTATAGAAAACACAGTCTCATCATCACCAGCCCATTAACGTCCGCACTGCTGGGGCACGGGCCTTCCCTATAGATGGATAGGGAGATCGGGCCTTAAACCACCACGCGGGCCCAGTGCGGATTGGTGGTTATTAACGACTGCTAATGCAGCCGGGACCAACGGCTTAACGTGCCTTCCGAAGCACGGAGGAGCTCGAGATGAAAACTTTTTTTTTGTGGTCACCCATCCTGTGACCGGCCTTTGCGAAAGTTGCTTAACTTCAACAATCGCAGACCGAGCGCGTTTACCGCTCCGCCACCGAGCTCCTTAACACAGTCTAGTCACAGAAGATGCATCCGCGTGAACGCGCGTGGATGCATTTTCTGTGTGTTAGACCGTGCGTGTTTTCTACACAAACGGAGATACTTACAAGCAACGGAAGAACACGCATCCACAGATGAGAATCGCCTTAATACCATCTGCGGCAAATCTACAATAAGTCACGTCAAAGAAGGCCTTACCAACTTCGTTCTTCTATTTCTGAGTAAAACACGCCATCAATCGAAGCATTACAGTTGCAAATAACAAACCAATTCACCATCATCACCCTACCATCATCCCGTTTTTCACAGGGTCCGCTTTCCTAACCTGAAGATTTGACAGGTCCAGTTTTTAACACACGCAATATCAAAACAATTGAAACGAAAAATAGAAAAATGTTCATCAGATTAATTCTAACTACACTTCTAATAACTCAAACATATTCACTACCCGTAAACGGGTCGGACTACGTAATTATCGGCAGCCATGCGGACTTAATGCGGGAAGATAATTTCTTCATGACAACTAGGAGGCCTGTGAAGACGTTTGCAACTGTTAAGGCGACAACGACAACTCAGAAAGTGACGACTGTTAAGGGTGACAGTGAAGAATTGATTGCAGGAAATAATGGAAGTGATGATGTTGTAAGTAATTACACGTATAGAGTTTATTTGTTTTTCTACTCCTTTACTTTAATCTGGCATTTAAATAACCAAAAAGTCTAATATAAGTACATACATAATTAAACTCTTTGAAAAAGTGTACGCTCTATGGCCTATAAAAGCATTGTTTACAAAGTGTAACTGTACTATAATGTCGCCAAAAAAGCATTGTTGTTGTTTTTTTTTTTTTTTACCTAATTACGTAGGCTGCTGCCGGAGGATCGAAAAAAAACCGAAATGATTTATAAAACTATTTAATTTCAGTAATTGAAATTACAATATTTAAACTTATATTAATTAAAACTAAGAGAACCTAACTTGTTCGATACAAGAATAAGTAGTGACAATCTAAAATTATACATCAAAAAGTAAATGTCGAAATAGTGGGGAAATAATATTGAGTCTGCGGAACGTGTCGTCGCTTGTCCTCAATCTAGATGTTAACGCTAACGAAGGGTTTGCTGCGTCGGCAATAGTCTTATAGTAGGCATATGTAACACCTCCCCCCTAAGATGAGCAACTATTTTAGCACGTTCAGTGAAAATGTTGCGGGGACGTTCTCCAGGGTTTGAAGTTGTTTCTTATTTCCAGGTTTTTCATAAATATGTCGTCCAGGGGCTGGCGATGCTGGATCCTCAATCGTCTTATGATGCCATAGCCGGTAGCGACGTAACACGATGTAGAGGGTGAGTGCGCCTGCACTTAATATCACGATGTAGAAGGGTATGGTGGTGTGATACAGGGCGTTTGGTTGCGCTCGTTCCAGTTGAAGAGGAGCCTCCATCATGATCCTATCTTCTATCTCATGCAATCCCTTGAGATTAATAGAGTGGAGATTAATATGAGATGTAGTGGTAGGGCGTTTTTCTTCATCATATGGTATCTTCATAAGTTTCAGAGGCTGGCCTTTTATCTCATCGTTATCATTGGTAATAGTGAACTCCGGTGTTCGCAGGTAGCAGTTGACGGGGATAGTAGCGAGATAACTTCCCTGCAGTGAGTTGATGTCTTCTCTTCCGCAGGTTAGGCGTACTTTCGTGGGTTGTGGGAAGGACACGACGTAGTGCTGGTCATCGAGCTTCTCCATGGCTTCTCTGGATAGTGATACCTCTGTAAAGTGGCAGGAATTCTCCAGAGCTTGATTAGTAATGAGATGTTGTATACAGTCAGACTTGGTGCGAATCTGGTGGTTAATGTTCTCCTCGCAGAGATACCAGTTATTTAACTTCGGGCATTCTGCCTCTATGTACACGAACTTATTCTCAGTATTGATTGCTATGAAAGGATAAGAGGGGATGAGAGCTAAGTGCTTTTTATTAGGCACTATAGAGAGTCTATACAAGTCATAAGTACTTTTTGAAACTATAGGGAATCTAAAAATGATAACTATTTGCCTATCTATGTAATAAAACCCAGGTTTAATCATATCGTAATATTCTCTCAATTCTAAGTTTAAAATTTGATCTTTATTATAAATTAATTTTAATTTACGTATCATAGTTTCTAACACTTCTACATCTATCATAGAATGATGCGTGCTAGAGGCACGAATAAAAGCTAACGTATTTTCCAACCTAATTATTTCTGACATAAGGTCCTCTACATTTTCAGTGACTATTTCTAAAATTTGGGCAAATTTCGCATATTTAATTAAACTACTTTCTCTATAGGTTTCCTTGTCCAAAAGTAACTCTAAAGTGGCATTAATTTTATTTTGGTTCTCAATCAGCTGGGCTAATGCACTGCTGTGTCGTGACATCCATTCTTTACTCAAACTAACGTGATTATTTAACTCGGATACAACTTTATCTTGATTTTTCTGTAAGTAATTGATAGCGTTATTATATTTCAAAGCGTCAGTGTAGTCTAAGTTACCAGATATACTTTTTATTACAGAGCCCAGGCTGTCTACAAGACCTCTTTTAGCGCGGTTTGGTTCTAATGATCTTAACTGACTTAATACTTTGCCAAGCTTACTCGTAAGATAAGTTATTTGTAACTCGTATAGAAGGTAAGTGTCGTTACTAAGTCGCGAATTGTAGGTAAGTAATTGAGCCTGTAACAGATTAATTTTGTTTTCAATCTCGTCCAGTTGTACGTATTGAAGGAAAGTATGGTAATGGGTTGTCAGTCTAGTAGCTCCAAGTTTGTAAGGTAAAAGTCCAGGTCCATCGTCAAGGCTTTCAAGTCTTATCTCTTGAGGTCGAGTCAGACGGATCACCAGTAACAGCGGAATTCTGTAACAATTTAGGAACACGTTTCAGGCGCGATTTAGCCACGGGGCCACGTTTCTTCGAGGTATAAATATGTATGGGTAAGTCGGCGAGAACAGTGTCCTGGGTATAACGCGGTGCGGTTTTTTGTCGGCTCGCGAAAGGATTTTTAATAAAAACTTGTTGTTGCGGTGAATATTCTACTTCGGGCTCGCGGTCTTTATTGCGGCTCTCTATTAACGCGGTACGATTAGCAAGTGAAGATTCGTTAACTATTTCATACACTTTTTCCATTTGCTCTTTATGATTTTGCGTGTACTGTTGCAATAAGTGTTGCGTAAGATCCATGTCGAGGGTATCACGTGCGTCAAAATGTCCAGTCAGCAAGTCAAACGGTCTGCATTTAGTAAAAGAGTGTATAGAGCTATTGTAAGCGATAATTGCATATGGCATAAGATTGACAATTGGCTCGTCCTTATGTTGCAATTTTAATATTCTGAGGTGTTCAAGTACAGTCAAGTGGAAACGCTCTATGTTACCATTGTCATTTGGGGAGTGGGCAAGAACTTTATGATGATTTATCTTATGAAGTCGGGTAAATTCAGAGAAAAGTTGGTTGGTGAATTCAGTTCCATTGTCAGTTATTATAGTCATAGGGAGACCGTGATGAGTACAGTATATCAGTAACGCTTGCAAGATACTAACAGCTGTGCCGTCACGTAAATGGTACGCTTGTCCGTACTTCGTGAAAACATCGATGAAAGTTACGTATTTTTCACTTTGCACAGTGAATAAATCCATGTGAATTATCTCAAACGGTTTTGTAGCTGGAGGTACCAGATTAAATTGTGGTCTAATGGGATTCCTATCGTATTTAGCTTGTCCACATATTGTACATTCGTTAATAAATTTAGTTATGTGCTCCTTCATTTTAGGCCAGAAATATCTTCGTGATAGAGCGAGATAACACTCGTGAATGCCACGGTGGTTAGTCTTACCGTCATGGTAATGGCGAATTATATCTTGTTGGCGAAGATATTCCTTGACGTTCTCCAGTTCAACCTTGGATAAAACAAGGTTCATAGAAGAACTTTTGAACTTGTCCTGGATGATCGGGATGATAGAGTACATGGCTAAGGGTGGATTTATTAAGATTGCGGTTTTGACTTTAGGGTTGACATATTCTTTTATAGCGTTAACTACATCGTTCTCTAGATTTGATTCGGACAATTGAACAGCTACACTCGTGTGAGTGTCGAATGGCTTAGTCATTACCGGTTTACGTTTAACGTCACTAACTACAGTGAAACGGATTTGTCGGTGAAACTTATTAAGGGGTTCGTCTGTAATTGGGACTTCTAGGATGGGATGTTCGTTAGCAGTATGTACGGTGTTAGTCGATGAGTCAGCTAGAGTCGGTGGTTTTTCAGAAGGGTTGCCTAGGAGTGAACTGAGCTCCTCAATTTCCTTAATTAAGGACTCAACCTCCTCATTATGGATCTCAATACGAGAAAGGGCGTCGGCATTAGTATTGTGCTTGCCTTTCTTGTATACAACTGTGAAGTCGTACTCACTAAGTCTTAGTCGCCATCTAGTTAGACGTGAATTTGGTTCTTTTAAATTCATCATCCACTGGAGTGGTTTGTGGTCAGTCAGTATCCTAAACTTACGTCCAAAGAGATATGGTCGGAAGTACTTTGTAGCCCAAACTATGGCAAGAAGTTCTTTCTCGATGGTACTATAATTCATTTCGCTCTCGTTAAGAGTGCGAGAAGCGTAGCACACGGGCTTGTCCGATCCTATAGGCCCTTGGGATAATATAGCTCCAATAGCTACGTTTGAAGCATCTGTGGTCAGTATAAACTCCTTATTGAAGTCAGGGTACTGAAGTATGGGGTCATTAGTGAGAAGAGTTCTACATCTCTCGAAGCAGTTAACATAGTCGGAGTCTAACGTGATTTTTCTACCTTTTTTTAAACATTGGGTAAAAGGTTTTGTTATGCGAGCAAAGTCGGGGATGAATTTACGGTAATAACCGAGAAGACCTAGGAACTGCTTAATTTCCTTGGGGGTTTTTGGGATTGGATACCTCTGTATGGCTGAAATCTTGTCCGGGTTAGGTTTTATGCCATCACTACTGATGATATGACCTAAATAAGCCGTTTCAAGTTTAAGGAATTCCGATTTATCCATTTGGATCTTAAAATTGGATTCTCGAAGGCGTTGGAAAACCTTTTCCAGGTTAATCATGTGTTCCTGAAGGGATGTGCTGAACACAATGATGTCGTCAAGGTAGACAAGGCATATCTCGTTTTGAAGACCTCTAAGGACATTATCCATAACTCGTTGGAAGGTGGAAGGCGAGTTTTTAAGTCCCATAGGCATTCGAAGAAATTCGAAATGACCATGCTCGACGTTAAAGGCTGTCTTGGGGATGTCCTGCGGGTCCATTTCTACCTGATAGAAACCACTTGCCAAGTCTAAGGTAGTAAAGTACTGGCATTTCCCTAGCTTGTCAAGGACATCGGCAATGTTGGGTATCGGGTACTTATCATCTATAGTCTTTTCGTTAAGTTTACGAAAATCGACTACTAGACGCCATTTTTGCTTACCAGAAGCATCCGCTTTCTTGGGTACTACCCAGATGGGTGAGCTCCAGGCAGAGTCCGATGGTCGTATAATACCCTGGTCTAACATCTTAGCTATCTGATCTCTAACTTCCTGTTGGTGAACGAATGGGTAGCGATAGCTTTTCGTGTACACGGGGACCTCGTCAGTTGTTCTAATGCGATGTTTAATTTTATTGGTGAAAGTTAGGGCTTCACCATCGATATAAAAAACGTCTGCGTAACGGGAACAAAGAGTAGTGAGATTAGCTTTTTCCTCTTCGTTAAGATGGTCCGTACGCAATCGCGATACCACGTCCTGCTCGCGCAACATAGCTTGTGTGGTGCGCGTGCACTCTACGTTGAACAACTCGGCTCGGGCGGGGTGATCGAGTGAAAATATAATGTCGTTTGACGTTGTATTTTCGACTTCTAAATAGCCACGGTTATTAGATACAGTAGTTAGACACTCGTAAATCATACAGTTACAAATTACCTGCTGTGGGATGATGACGTCACCGTCGGGTGCATCAATGGGGATTCGAATCAATTTGGAAGTACCGGCGGGGATGATATCCTCATAAAGGTTAACATTATGTGAATTGTACATTCTTATTGGATTTATAGCAGATCGCGTAACTAAATTACCGTGCTTTAAGTCAATTTTTGCTTCCCAAGTCGTCAGTAAGTCCAATCCTATAAGTCCATCAAAGTAGTCATGAAAACGGTATACAAATAACTTGATACTATCGTTGTCATTGAACTCGGTGAAACAAGGTAACGTGATAGAATAGTCGTTCCTACTTGTGGCGTGAACATTCGTAACTTCAAAGGGATCGTAGTTGAGAGGAAACTGCGAAAAGTATTTTTCAACAGCTTCGGGACTAATAAAAGATTGATTTGCACCGGTATCTATTAAAAGTTTAAGTGGTGGATTTGAAATTTTTATGTACGGCAGTTGACGTTGAGTTTGCAAGTTTAATTCTATTTTGGCTTTTTTAATATCGAAGCCGTCTGAAAATCCTGCTCAACCTGGCTGGTGCCTGGCTGTGGTTGACCTTCATCGCTCAGCTGATTGTCTGTCGTATCGCAACGATATGCACTGGTGTCATATTCAACAGGATAAGTATTATCGTAATCCGCGTAGTAAACGTACTCAGGTTCGCAGTAGTACTCGGAATTGTAATATGAATCGTCGGGACTTGCACACTCATTCATGTTCATTTCGCGGGTTTTAAAATAACTTGTTGGTGGTGGATTGCCTGATTTACGCCAATCATGTCCTGTCATCATAGTATGGGGTAACTGTTTAGGGACGAAATGCTGTACACCACTCATGGGTTTAGGAAAGTTTTGCGGTGAATGATTTTTGGGTGGTAACCGGAACACGTTACTATTGGGGTTGTAATTAGGTGGTAGAGCGCGGAACATTTGTTGCGTACGAGTAGGCATACGAAGTTGCGGCTGATTTGGTGGAACGTGGAATTTAAACGGCTGAGGCGCGGGTGGCATAGCGCGTTGTGCCATAGGGGCTGGCCAGTTGAATGGTATTGGCGGCGCTTGGTAATTCTGATTAGACGGGGTGGACTGCTTGTATTGGGACCTTGGTACATCACTACGCTGTTGCAAATACATAGCGTTAAGTTCGTCCTGCACATACTCGAGAGCTTTCTCGATGGTCTCGGGACGCATACACCGTATTCGGGACCCTAAGGGTTCTTTCAACCCTCGAACAAATGCCTGCATAGCGACCTTCTTATATAAAGTTCGCTTTGCCTCAATAGTCGTCTGTATAGAATCATGTAATGTCACGTAAGTCATTATCGTGCTGAATAAGGTTTGGCATTCCGCGTAAAATTCCTGCGGTGTTCTATTACCCTGCGTTGCTAATGAGAGGTCATTGTACAGTGCTGTCTCGTCACGTTGATCCGAAAAATTATTAACTAACGCCGTACGAATACCCAACCAATTATCAGGAATCCCATTGGAGTTGATAATGCTTGCTGCGGAACCGGTGATTTTATTAAGTATTCCGTTTAATACACACGAGTTAGTTAATTCACTACCTGGATCATTGCTCATATATTCGATTACTATCTGATCACAGATTCTAATGAATCTTGTGAGCACATTCGGGTTCCCATCAAACTCCGGGACCATGCGCAGTGCTTTGTAGACATTATCTCTATCGACTGCCATTTTTATATCCTTACCTAATGAATTTAGATTTATTATCCTATTACTATCTACTACGTGGCGGCGAGCCTGTCGAGATGCAGGTTCCCGCGGGAGGGAATTTTTCGATGGATGAAAAATTGTGTAAAACTAAAGAGAACTAGGGGGTAAAAATAGCAAGCAACACGAGAACAGTTCAAGTGTACTCACATATATCTCATCTCTGGTTCCTCTCTTGAATCGAAGTCTGGATTCTCCTCTTGGCGGCAGCTGGTTCGTAGATTCAGGATACTCAGGAACGGAGCTCAATAGCTACCCGAGAGATTTGCGGCGATCACTCTTGATGTGCGAAGAGTTATGGTGCCCACGGATCTACTCGTGAGTATCCTACCGACTGCGCCAATTACGTAGGCTGCTGCCGGAGGATCGAAAAAAAACCGAAATGATTTATAAAACTATTTAATTTCAGTAATTGAAATTACAATATTTAAACTTATATTAATTAAAACTAAGAGAACCTAACTTGTTCGATACAAGAATAAGTAGTGACAATCTAAAATTATACATCAAAAAGTAAATGTCGAAATAGTGGGGAAATAATATTGAGTCTGCGGAACGTGTCGTCGCTTGTCCTCAATCTAGATGTTAACGCTAACGAAGGGTTTGCTGCGTCGGCAATAGTCTTATAGTAGGCATATGTAACAACCTGGAAACTGGCACCTTTACTTTGTTTGGTGCCATAGATATACTATAAAAAAAAAGTATACATTTGCCGCCATTTTCCCGCGCGTTGGAAAATAAATTGGAAAATTTTTGTGTTTCGTTTCAAAACACTAAAAAGTATAAAATAAAAAGGAAAAATGGATGAAGAACTATTGATTACCATATCACACAATACCATTCAAAATTTACATCTTCATTTTTATAAATAAAATTTTTCTTTGTATAATTTTTGTTTCATTTAAAATTACGTCGTCGTAGAAAAAGTATTGTATGCAACGTTGTATAACTAGGTCAAAAAATGCTCGTGGCGTCTCTTATTGCGATGTTCGCCAAGGCTCACATCGCAACTCACGCCACTCGCATTTTTTGACCCTTCTTATACAACTGTTGCATAAAATACTATTATTTATTTGTTGCATGTCACATGGTGGCTTACAGTTCTTAAAGTAAATAATGTACAAGCATGTGACACCCTCTAAGGGCACCGCAAAAGTATTCCAACAATAACTTAAAACTAAAAAAATATAAACTATTTTTTATGTAACTAAACTTACTTTAGAATTTAGAGATTATATAATATATACTACCTGCTTATATTATTATTATTTTTAAGTAATTATCAGTAACTAAGCTTTATTATATAATTTTATATATATAGATAACAATAAAATTATATTATTTATTTAACTTATTACAATCATTAAATAGCTCTTCTATCTTATAAAAGGCTTTATTTAACAAATATTTTTTAGTAGTTTTTCGAAACAGGAGAACTTCTCTTCCTTTTTAATATACGTAGTTAGGGATGCTATTGTAGATTTGAATAGCCATAGAGTGAGGACCGGATCTGTATAACTCCATTGTTGTAAATGAGTTTACTCTGTTTCCCTCATTCAGCGCTTATCGCTATCGACCCACTAGGGTCGATTAATTCTTTCAAATATTTTTCCTCTCAGACGACGCCCTGAGCCGAGGTTCGCGCCCAACTGGGCAACCTCAGGCTGTTGTCTTAAACGTTGTACAGTCATGAGCAATATAATGTACCCACTTTAGGACTCTGTCGCACTAACATATTTGAAATTTTGTGAGACTTACAGTTCAATTTGTCAAAAAAGTTAATGTGACATGGTACCAAAGTGTATACATATTAATGTTCGTGACCGTACCGGGTGAGAGCCTTCAGCGCTCCCCATTTGTCCGGCCAAGTAGGTAATGCCATCTGCGGCAAATCTACAATAAGTCACGTCAACAAAAAAAAGTTTACTCTGTGAATCCCTGAAGGGTAGGCAGAGAGATAGTACAACTCCTCGCCAGCTATATTTAAGTACCATTAACCGGGCACAAATCTGCCTCCGTGGTCCAGTTATTGAGCATTGGGCTCACGATCCCAGGTTCAAATCCCGGTCGGGACATGTCACAAAAATCACTTTGTGATCCCTAGTTTGATTAGGACATACATGCTGATCACCTGATTGTCCGAAAGTAAGACGATCCGTGCTTCGGAAGGCACGTTAAGTGAACGGCTTAACCCGGTTACTACTTACTGATGTAAGTAAATAGTCGTTACATGAGCCATGTCAGGGGCCTTTGGCGGCTCAATAGTAACCCTGACACCAGGGTTGATAAGGTTGGTTCACCTCACAACCCACACGATGTATAAGTATGAATTCATGGGATTAACTGTCTGATAACTGATATTAGGCAGCTAAATTACTCAATTGTATACCAATATTTTATGTTTATTTTTATTTTTTTAAAGAACGTCTAGGGCCCTGTGCCGAGGTTTTTCTTGCAGCTTTTTTTCCCCGGCTATACAGGTTGTGAGAAGCTGCAGTAGTTTTAGGCGGATGAGACGTTCGTTATGTAAAATTGACGATTCAAAGTGTAACTATGTTACCTACTGAATAAAGATATTTTGAATTTGAATTTTTTACAGTCTAAATGGCCCTAAACCGCTAAGGAGTAAAGAGAAGCGGGCGCGGACTGTCTGTATCTCACTAACGTGTTAGGCAGCATATGGAAAGAATAATATTTCTGTACGGAGTGTCCAGAGTGTGATAATGTTTTCAGCAGGGACGTTATGGATATGAAATTAACACTTCGTATGTAATGTGTCACAATTTGTTGAAGAAACATTTTCTCTCTCTCTCTCTCTCACAACGCACACGATAGAAGAAGAAGAATCGTGCTTTACCTACTTATGTTTCTATGTAGGTCTTCCTACCAGCAGATAAAGAGGTGATGAGGAGCGACCGTCGCAGCTACGTCCAAAGACATGAACACGAAGACATGAAGCTGTCAGACGTCTACTCCAGTAAGAAGAAACTTGGTGACCTGGTCAAAGATGAAGACGGTAGGTTACGGGCATTTATTTATTTGTCAGACAGGCAGTCGCTTCTGTAAAAAACCGGACCTGTCAAAATCGCTCAGCGTGCTCTGCAGGCCTAAAATTATCGACCGATAATAAATTTTGTCGAAATGCAATAGAATACAATACAAATACACTTTATTGCACCAAAATAAAAATAAATAATTACAAAAAGTCGAAATCGATAAGTTTAATTAAAGCACATAATAACGGGTTCTTACCGCGTTTAAATGGGGATATGAGACTCCCGATATTTCGACACTGTTGCAAGTGCCATGATCACGGGATGACTGATGAGATTGGAGTGGAGTAGGTAGATAGATCCATAATTTTCTGTGAGCGGTAAGAACCCGTTGCTTTAACTTAAAACAATCGATAAGTTTGTTTTTTTTTCCTAACATGCGTGTCGCGTGATTTTGTTCGTATTTTGACAGAACGACATGACTTATTTGGGTTCAAATATTAGCGCCAATCGACAAAACGACATATTTATATCGTCAGAATCGATAAAATGACCGTGACAAAATTTTATCGCGTTGCGTATGTTAAACCTACTGGAAAGAGCTATGCTTGGAGTTTCTCTCAGAAATTGAATCCGAAATGAAGTGACAGCCTTCTCATATAAAGACACTTCATACAACCTCGTGTTACACAGACACTACACATTGACGTTATCGTACACGCGCATCTGTGTGTGTGACGTCTGACGCCTAAAGACTAAAGTAAGACCGAGGAGGGGTGAGGTAAACCTAGCTCAGCCGCTGGTGGGGAGCGGAGAGTTGCCGTTCTAAACATAGTCATCATCACCGTCATCATCACCAGCCCATTAACGTCCCCACTGCTGGGGCACGGGCCTTCCCTATGGATGGATAGGGAGATCGGGCCTTAAACCACCACGCGGGCCCAGTGCGGATTGGTGGTTATTAACGACTGCTAATGCAGCCGGGACCAACGGCTTAACGTGCCTTCCGAAGCACGGAGGAGTTCGAGATGTTTTTTTTTTGTGGTCAGCCATCCTATGACCGTCCTTTGCGAAAGTTGCTTAACTTCAACAATAGCAGACCGAGCGCGTTAACCGCTGCGCCACCGAGCTCCTCACGTACGTAGTATCTCTATACGTAGTATTATTCCTTATTTTATGTCGAAGGTGACAATAGAGAACGACCATAATTACATCCGCCATTTTGGTTTTCAGAGCCGAAGGGAGACGTGGTCTTTGTGGCGAGTAAATACCATGATGTTCAAGAGAAGCCGAGGAGTAGGGAAGACCACGACGGTAGACATGAAGACGCCAGCCACTCCCATCGAAGAAGTGGAGGTGAAGGTAACGACTCTCATTAGCTTCACACACATACATGTCAATATTTTGGTAATGTCTTTAATTCATCATCATCATCAGCCCATTAACGTCCCCACTGCTGGGGCACGGGCCTTCCCTATGGATGGATAGGGAGATCGGGCCTTAAACCATCACGCGGGCCCAGTGCGGATTGATGGTTATTAACGCCTGCTAATGCAGCCGGGACCAACGGCTTAACGTGCCTTCCGAAGCACGGAGGACTTCTTTATTTATTACAATTTATTCAACTTTTAACCTGGGAGAGGGCAGCAGTAACTGTCAGTACTATTCAGAGGCGGAGGACAGAAGTCCTAGTATGGCTTTGTAATAGACTACTCTGGGCGCCATCCCACTCGCGTCAGAGTACTGCGGGGCGGAAGGCAAGAGGGTAAACACTGCCCTATTTTTCTCTAGAAAAGTAGCATGGAAAATGCTGCACCGACAAGAGCGTGGCTCTTAAATTGATGATGATGACATTAAAAGTTATTTAATAACTAGAGGGACACATTCAATATCAGACATTTTTATAATTTAGGTAGTCATTAATCTTATAATAAGGTTTTTTACATAAAGTAAGTAATATTCTTCAACAATTGTATTTTAAGAAAGAAGAAGCGACATCGAGACTACAACCGAGCTTGACTGCACCGAGAATCGACTTTGTGACTACACGGAAATCAACTCAATCTGTGCGGCCAAGCGTGATATGTCTAACTGGAGGTTTAGACTGTTCCGAAACGAGTGTTACTTCAAGAAGGTCAATTGTCAATTCTCATGGCCAAAAAATCGTAAGTATCAATAAGTAGATAGAATAATTAGAACACATAATGGCCCCGATTTCTGCAGACACCTAATTTTACTTTAAGTTATACCTATCATTTTCTTATCCGCCGAAAAGGAAAGGCACGGGTAATAGACAAGCATAAAATTTATGGAACACACGTCAATTTTAAGCACAAATCTAAAACAACTGTCTAAAAAATTTACATTGGCCAGTAACCCGACAGAATCATGTTGACAGCACACGTCAAACGGTTTGCATACCAGCGAGGTACCTTTTTGATTCGCCCGGGTTATTCATTTATTTACTCATTCTTCCTAAAATTAAGAGCTGTCAATCAGCCGTCCCTTTCCTTTTAGGCGGATATGAAAATGACAGGTATAAGTAACTTAAAATAAAATTAGGAGGTGCCTGCAGTAATCGGGGCCAATCTCCACAGTTCTGTGTGTGTTAGGTTACGCCATAAAGTTAGTATTTGTCGTCCCTTTTCATAAAAGCGATTCAAAGGCCAAAGTAGCTTCTATTAGCTAGTGGGAAGGCCTGTACTTATTACTTGTCCAATTATTTAATTATTTCGGTTACTCTGGCAACACTGAAGCCTGTATTTACTCAGAAATACAGTAGTAGAATGAGAGCTATCTTCTCCTTTTCCGCGGATAAGAAAATGACAGGTATAACTTAAAATAAAATTAGGAGGTGTCTGCAGGATTCGGGGCCAATGTATATTTATGTTAATAATAATAATAAAGATCTTTTTATTTGTTCTCCACAATGTACATAAATGGGTTTCACAAAATAATGCACAATTGAAGGGTATGTACGAGTGGAGACTGGCGCCCGAGATAAGCCAGAGCCTGTGTTTCGGGATCACCAGTGCTCCAGATGTACTTCCTGGATGTCTTAACATTAGTTACCTATATGTATGCATGTTTAAGTTTTAAACTAAGAAATTTAATTGATGAGTGTGTGTGTGCGTGTGTGTGTGTGTGTGTGTGTGTGTGTGTGTGTGTGTGTGTGTGTATGTATGTGTGTGTGTGTGTGTGTGTATGTGTGTGTGTGTGTGTGTGTGTGTGTGTGTGTGTGTGTGTGTGTGTGTGTGTGTGTGTGTATGTATGTGTGTGTGTGTATGTGCGCGTGCGTGAGTGCATGCGTGCGTGCGTGTGTGTGTTTGTGTGTATAACTCCAGACTAACCTGTGATGTTATTTATCAATATGTCTCGAACGAGTGCAGTTTCCACTAACACAGTTGGCTCGACCATTATAGACGGCGATACGGCTCACCTATCACGTTGGTGTAACAGAAAGCTCGGTGAGGTGTGGGTACTTAGTTCATCTTGCGATGGATGTACCTCTGACTACCCCCATTGGAATATAGTCATGAGATTATGTTGTATTGATAAATTCCTTTATGTAGTGTATTGTTCTTGTGTATTGTTCTTACAGGATATGTTAAATTGGATTTAAGTCTGTGTAAGAATTCAGCTGCCCATACTGCTAGTAAAAATAACCTGAACCGGTACGTACTTAGTCATATTTATATTTAATAACTCGATCTAGAGGTCCGGGTTCGATTCTCGACGGGCACATTATCGAAATCACTTTGTAAGACTGTCCTTTGTGTGGTGAGGATATAGCAGGATAACACCTTTTTTTTGACGTGACTTATTGTAGAGTTGCCGCAGATGGCATTAACTACTTGGCCGGACAAATAGATTATGCCACCACGCTGCTCCACTGCGGGTTGGTGGAGGTGTTTTTACGGCTAATAGCCGGGACCAACGGCTTAACGTGCCCTCTAAAGCACGGAATCATCTTACTTTTTCGGACAATCAGGTGATTCAAGCCTGAAAAGTCCTTACCAAAAAAAGGACAGTCTCACAAAGTGAATTCGACAATGTCCCCATCGGGAATCGAACCCGGACCTCCAGATCGTGAGCCTAACGCTCTAACCACTAGACCACGGAGGCTGCTTTAAAAAAAAAATATTCCAAAATACAATGTAATGGCAGAAGCATACATAAAAATAATTGTTGCTTGATATTTGGATCACATTACGTATAGAATTAATGATGTTGCTACGTATATTGCTTCTCTTTATTTTGATCAGAATTATAATGGGTGAAAGATGTCTTGTGACTTGTGTAATAAAAAGGGTCATCATTTATACCCAAAAACAAAGATAAAAGATGCATTATGTCTGTTATCCATGAAATTAGAAGTTTAAACTGATTATGAGGAAGGTACCCTGGAAAGTCCCTCATTATAATATAACGAATTATGTTATGTTTTCGTCATGTTTTTGTCATGTCATGTTTTTGTCATGTTATCTCATGTTTTTGTCGTGTTATGTCATGTTTTTGTCATGTCATGTCATGTTTTTGTCATGTACATGTCATGTTTATGTCATGTATTATCACAGGTATATCCCACTGCAAGGCCCTCCTGTTGATGGGGATAAAGAGGAGCAAGCCAAGATGGAGGAAACCAGACGCGCTATGAGTGGAAGAAGGTACTGCATTTAAGTCGTATCACAATATAACGGATTGTTTTAGGTTTACGCGGCTATTATCATAATTAAAACACATAATAACGGGTTCTTACCGCGTTTAAATCAGGGATATGAGACCCCCGATATTTCGACACTGTTGCAAGTGCCATGATCACGGGATGACTGGTCACCCCGACTGGTAGAAATATCTGGAATCTCGTATCCCTGATTTAAACGCGGTAAGAACCCGTTATTATCTATTTTAATTCATATATTGTTCATGGCATCATTCCAACGGCCTCCATAGTCCAGTGGTTGAGTGTTGGGCTCACCATCCGGAGGCCCCGGGTTCGAATTCCCATGGGGACAAAACAAAAATCACTTTCTGGTCCCTAGTTTGGTTAGGACATTACACGCTGATCACCTGAATGACCAAAAGATGATCCGTGCTTCGGAACTGGGGTTCGAACCCGGCACCTCCGGTTCGTGAGCACAACGCTTACTGGACCACGGAGGCCGTTAAACGCATCTAAAGACGCATTACCTTCTTCTCAGGGCGATATCCCTGAGTCTGACGGGCATCAACTGCGGGCATCCGTGTCCTCAGAGGTGTACTGATGATTACGTCCCTGAGTGCGCAGAATCAAATACCGGAGAGAAAAGAGTTTTCATCAACCACTGCGTTATGGACGACAACTCTTGCAAACTTGGATTGAGTAAGTAAATGGTTCAACTCAAATTCAAAATTCAAAAAATTCTTATTCACTAGGCAACATAGTTACGCTTTGAGTCGTATTTTTTTACATAACGAACGTCACATCCGCTTAAAACTACTAAAGCTTCTCAAAAACTGTATAGCCGGGGAAAAGAAGCTGAAAGAAAAACCGCTTTACAGGGCCCTAGACGTACTTTAAAAAAAAATAAACAGAAAATATTGTTATACAATTGAGTAGTTTCGCTGCTCACTATCAGTTCTCAGACAGTTAATCCCATGCATTCATATCCTCTAAATAATCACTAACCTTATAATAACCATTTTTACAAAGTTTCTGTTTAGCTACTGTCTTAAAATAGTTGAAAGGCAAATTCTGAATGTCAATGGAAATCTTTTTGTAAGAACGTATACATTGCCCCTTAAAAGATTTAGTTAATTTTTTATTCCGGTTATTAATAATCCGCCGATCGCTATTTTGTGCACACAATCATATATGTTATTTTACATACTTATATTAATTCTCAAAGATATATTGTGATGCAAAAGTTAAAATACTAATTTCTTTAAATTTAATTCGAAGTGACATCTTGGGTCCTAATTTGTAGGTATATCGCAAGAATGGCCCGCTTTTGCAGAACAAAAATGCTGTTCACATCTTCAGCATGACCCCACAGCAAGATGCCGTACGACATTAGACTGTGGAAGTAGGCAAAATAAACTAATCGCGCGGTTTCTACATCGTAACCATCGCAACCTGCAATGTCCTAGCCAAACTAAGGACTCATCATCATAATCATCATCTACCTAGCATTATCCCTTTTTCCACAGGGTCCGCTTACCTAACCTGAAGATTTGACAGGTCCGGTTTTATACAGAAGCGACTGCCTGTCTGACCTTCCAACCCGCGAAGGGAAAACCAGCCCAATACAGGTTACACACCTCCGAAAATGCATTTCTCGGGAATGTGGGTTTCCTCACGATGTTTTCCTTCACCGCCGAGCACGTGATAATCATTTACGATCCAAACATGAATTCGAAAACAAATTCGACAATCATTGGTAAAGGCCTGTGCAGATTCGAACCTGCGACCTCAAAGTGTGAGGCAAGCGTTCTACCAAATGGGCTACCGTGGCTTTCCACAGCCAAACAAAGGACTAACAAAGTGATTTTCGACAATGTCACCTGCGGGAATCGAACCCGGAACTCCGGATCGTAAGCCAGCTCTAACCACCGCGCTACAGCTAATCCACCGAGGCTGTTAAAATGCAAACATAACATATTATAAAGTGCTGAATAGAATTAACCGCTCATATGTTTATCTTACACTACTAGCGAATTAGTTATCCTTCACAAGCGTAGTTTAGATGGTAAGATTCTTCCCATACTAAGTAATTTCGCTAGTTGTTTTTGGGACCGGACCCTGTCAGAAACGGGATAATGCTATAAATCAAATCAAATCAATAATTTTATTTCAGACCATGTGTCCATAATTGTTAGTAACAGTATAAACTTATATATTACATACTATGTTAGCGGCAAAAAACAAATCAAATCAAAATTAAAATTTGACAAATTATAAAATAAAATACAGTAAAATACCATTTTAAATTTGTCCGAAAATAAATTTAAAGCTCATGTGAACTTGACTTTATGTAAAAAAGCTTATTATAAGATTAATGACTACCTAAATGTTAAAAATGTCTGGTATTGAATGTGTTCCTCTAGTTATTAAATAACTTGTAATGTAATGTACCCTCATTGATTTAAAAGATGTGTTGCTGTTTCAGTTTCTTGTCATTTCTTCTCCTCAGCCATAACACCTTGCGAAATGACGTAAATTCAAAAATGTTACATTGACCTTCAACAAGTTTATCCATGATAATTACGTCACGCAGCTTCCGTGGTGCAGTGATTGAGCGTTGGGCTCACATTTCACAGTTGGGCTTATATTTTTACACGCGATAGCGATAAGTTCTGATTGAGGGAAATCGTCGACTACGCCCCGGCGGGGTCGGCGTCCTGACGTATCAACGGACAGTTGCTTCCAATGTGTTTTAGAAATAAGCCCTATTTTTTTTCTATTCCCAGCATGGAAAATCCGCCCACTAGTGGACTGCGTGGGCAGCAAGAAGGCCGACGTGCAGCAGAACAGAGCGTTCATCGACTGGATGCTGCGAATTGGTATCCTAGACAAGAAGGGAAGACTAAACCTGACTGAGTGAACTTTAAAATAATAGTAAATTAACATAAATACGGCTACGGAGGCGGAGATGGGAGCCATCGGTACGGCAATGCAGAACGGAAGAGGCGAGTCACAGGGACTGTAACCTGGAACCTGACAGAGGGCAGCAGCAACTGTCAGTACTATTCAGAGGCGGAGGACAGGAGTCCTAGTACGGCTTTGAAATAGACTACTCTGGGCGCCATCCCAGTCGCGTTAGAGTACTGTGAGGCGGAAGGCAAGAGGGAAACCACTGCCCTGTTTGTCCCTAAAAAGTAGCTTTGAGAATGCAACACCGAGAACGTGGCTCTTAAATTAGTGATGTGATGAACATTACATAAATTCACCCCAATTTCCCACCGGGGTAAGCAGAGTATATGGAATTCCTGTTCTTTGGTCCTATAGAATAGAATAGAAATAGTTTATTACAAAAGGACGCTACAAACAAAGCAATTACAAAAAAAAAACGGATGTTTGTCGATATGACCATAAGGAGGCACACTTCTCTTGCTTCCTCCACATTCATCAATCGCTTCATACACGCACGCCGGTTCAGAGTAGATCGTATTAAACCTTTTCTAAGGACATCTCCAATTTGGTCAATGTACGTCCTTCTAGGTCTTCCTCTGTCAGCCCTACCACGAACCTTTGCTTTATAGTAAATTAAAATAAATAAAAAAAAGACTTTTCTTATATAAATGCACGCCTATTTCCCATTGGGGTAAGTAGAGATCACGGAATTCCACTTACTGTTACGAATTTGACTTTCGCTTCTTTGGCTCTCGTCTTCTATCGTGTGGGTTGTGAGGTAGATTACCAACCTCATCAACCCTGGTGTCAGGGTTACTATTGAGCCGCCAAAGACCCCTGACATGGCTCATGTAACGACTACTAACTTACATCAGTAAGTAGTAACCGGGACCAACTGCTTGGCTTGCCCTCAGCACGGAATCGTCTTACTTTATCGGACAATCGGGAATCGAACCTGGACCTCCAGATCATAAGCCCAACGCTCTAACAACTAGACCACGGATGCTCTGACGCATTACACTTTTTTTGTCGTAAATTCCATGTCAATTTGTATTTTTTTTTTCTAAAATGGCCGTGCCAGACGATGGCCATAAAATAATATTTAACGGCTCAAAAGATATTTGGCTTAAGCCGTGGGTGCAGTCAAGTGCCGTTCCCGGAAATATTCCCATTTTGGGAATGTAAAAAAGCCGCAAATGTAAAAAGAACTTTATTACCTAACCAAAATAAAAACAGAGCACAAGAAAGAACAATTTCAAAAAGAAAATAGAGTTGAATAGAATGGAAATCATTTTTTTTAGATATAAGTGTAGGTATAAGTAGGTATAAAGTAAGAGTGAACATAGTAATTAAATCTTATTTCTAAAAAGGGACGAAATACAAAAGGCTTAAATCAAACAGAATCAGAATCAGAATCATTTATTCAACGTAATTATCATGGATAAACTTGTTGAAGGTCAATGTAACATTTTTGAATTTACGTCATTTCGCAAGGTGTTATGGCTGAGGAGAAGAAATGACAAGAAACTGCAACAGCAACACATCTTTTAAATCAATGAGGGTACATTACAAGTTATTTAATAACTAGAGGAACACATTTAATACCAGACATTTTTATCATTTAGGTAATCATTAATCTTATAATAGGCTGTTTTACATAAAGTAAGCTTCACGTGAGCTTTAAATTTGTTCTCTGACAAATTTAAAATATTATCTGGTATTTTATTGTAATAAACAAATTTAAATTAATTAACTGTGTTAATAAAGTGTGGATTACAATGCATGTAGAGGGTGTATTTAAGAGGGTACATACATACATACATAAACTCACGCCTATTTCCCACCGGGGTAAGCAGAGACTATAGAATTCCATTCGTTAAGAGGGTGTTTCTTCTAATTTTCTTGTTTATGTTCTCACCTATTATTTCTTGATCTATTTTCTTGTTTTGAATTGTATTTACGATAATTATTTGTTTATAATAATAAAAAGTTTCTTTCGGACTTATAAAAACATCCATATTTGGTAGTAACATTACTAACTTAAATCTAGTATTAGTAACAAAGAAGTAATCGAGGCCGGTTGGACCCCCGATGGCGGCAGACTTCTAGATGTCAAAATTGTCAAAAGTGTGATAGAGTACAAAACGCCGCTCGCAGTATGGTGTCAATTTCGTTCAGGAACAGAGGGTGTGTGAGCGTGCGTGTGTGTATGTGTGAAATATGTGCCAGTAAGTGAGACGTGTGCTGTCAGAGGGCAGCAGTAACTGTCAGTACTATTCAGAGGCGGAGGACAGGAGTCCTAGTACGGCTTTGAAATAGACTACCCTGGGCGCCATCCCATTCGCGTCAGACAGAGTACTGCGGGGAAGCAAGAGGGAAACCACTGCCCTATTTTTCCCTAAAAAAGTAACATGGAAAATGCTGCACCGACAAGAACGCGGCTCTTAAATTGATGATGATGAAGTGAGACGTATGTGTCTAAGGACATTATTAAAGAGTTTTTACAATGGGAATATTCTCGAGAACAGCAAATTACTGCGTGGGTGTATCTGTTAATTAGAATTTAAAGCCGTCATTTGAACCTTAATTAGGACCCAGGATTGGCTCAAGCCGGGGTTGTGATGAGATGAATTATTAATGTGTTAGAGGGTGGTGTAAGCGCTTCACTTCATCACTTAAAGGAATAAGTTTAAGTCACCCAGAATTCCTTCTATGATGTTTTTAATAAATTCATGGTTTGAGCGTTAGAACGCCTTTTCTGACCAATTACATAAAAACACATAATTAAAACACATAATAACGGGTTCTTACCGCGTTTAAATGGGGATATGAGACTCCCGATATTTATGTGTTTTAATTATGATAATAACCGCGTAAACTTAAAACAATTACATATAGTTAATCTGCGACAAATGTACAATAAGTCACGTCAAAAAAAAAATGTTTGGACGCCTCTGTGGTCCAGTGGTTTGAGCGATGGGCTCACGATCCGGAGGTCCCATAGGAGGGACATATCACAAAAATCACTTTGTGATCCCTAGTTTGGTTAGGACATTACAGGCTGATCACCTGATTGTTCGAAAGTAAGATGATCCGTGCTTCGGAAGGCACGTTAAGCTGTTGGTCCCGGTTATTACTTACTGATGTAATTACGTAGTCGTTACGTGAGTCATGTCAGGGGCCTTTGGCGGCTCAATAACGGCTCTAACACCAGGGTTGATGAGGTCATAGAGGAGACAGTTGGAGTGACGCAATGCATAACATAACAACATAAACATCCTATACGCTTCCCACTGCTGGGCACAAGCCTCTCCTCAATCAACCGGAGGGGGCCAACGGCTTAACGTGCCTTCCGAAGCACGGAATCATCACGTTATTCAAGTCTTCAATGTCCTTACCAAACATAGGGAAGTCTCACAAAGTGATTTCGACATTGTCATGTATTACGTATGGTTATGTATACGTTTTTACAATAAAATACCAGATAATATTTTAAATTTGTCAGAGAATAAATTTAAAGCTCACGTGAAGCTTACTTTATGTAAAAAAGCCTATTATAAGATTAATGATTACCTAAATGATAAAAATGTCTGGTATTGAATGTGTCCCTCTAGTTATTAAATAACTTGTAATGTACTTACCCTCATTGATTTAAAAGATGTGTTGCTGTTGCAGTTTCTTGTCATTTCTTCTCCTCAGCCATAACACCTTGCGAAATGACGTAAATTCAAAAATGTTACATTGACCTTCAACAAGTTTATCTATGATAATTACGTTGAATAAATGATTCTGATTCTGATTCTGAGTCACTATCGGGAATCGAACGCGGATCTCCAGATGAGCCGCTCCACTAGACCACGGGGAGGTTTATTCTCTACTATCATCATCAGCCCATTAACGTCCCCACTGCTGCTGGGGCACGGGCCTTCCCTATGGATGGATAGGGAGAACGGACCTTAAACCACCACGCGGGCCCAGTGCGGATTGGTGGTTATTAACGACTGCTAATGCAGCCGGGACCAACGGCTTAACGTGCCTTCCGAAGCACGGAGGAGCTCGAGATGAAAACTTTTATTTTTGTGGTCACCCATCCTATGACCGGCCTTTGCGAAAGTTGCTTGACTTCAACAATCACAGACCGTGCGCGTTTACCGCTGCGCCACCGTGCTCCTCATTCTCTACTATTCTCTACTATACTATTTTAGGTCATCCATTTAGTCTAGCCGCTGGCCTAATGGCACTAAAAGCCTGTCGATCTGCGCTTAAAGCTTTTAGCCCAAAACGGTGCTTCCGTAACGATATTGGGTTAATAAAAAATATGTTTTCTCCTGTTAGGACAGTGTTATAATGGTTCTGTTTTTGTAATGGAGTGTTTTGTGGACGTTGTTCTGTTGTTTATATTTTGCAGACAATGATTCTGAGTTAATATCAAGTGAAATTGTCCGTCGTAAAAGTATGGAACTGAAAATAATTTAATAAAACACAAAAATTTTCATCAATATTCCGACACGAAATTCTACATGATATCAACTCAGAATCATGGTCTGAATCATCCCTCTCAATATTCGTTACGGTGTCATTAACACCCTTACCTGCTTGTATGGCTACCAATCAATCAATCAATCAGCGCTTATCACTATCGACCCACTAGGGTCGATTATGCTCCCCATTTGTCTGGCCAAGTAGTTAATGCTATCTGCGGCAAATCTACAACAAGTCACGTCAAAAAAAATATTACGGAGTCCACTTTTTACGAAAGCGACTGCCAGCCCAATACAGGTTAGGTCACATACCTCCGAAATGCATTTCTCGGGAATGTGGGTTACCTCACGATGTTTTCCTTCACCGTTGAGCAAGTGATAATTCGAAAACAAATTCGGATTCGAACCTGCGACCTCAAAGTGAGAGGCTCCTATACAACAAACGCGATTTTTTTTGCCCATTTTCTACTCGTTATCAATACCTGTTGATGTTTACCTTGTCAATGGTGCGGAACCCTTCGAGCGAGTCCGACTCTCCCTTGGCTGGTTACTAACGAAGATATTTTCTGTCTTTTTCTCGCCTACAGTCCACTAATCCCATTTGAATAAGATAACAGACAAATTCTGTCTATTGTCTGTTTAACACAATCGCATATTTATGAGGGTATGAATATTCTAAACTTCGTTAAAATGTTTTTACTTTTTTACTTGAAGACATAAAAAGAACATCTTTGAATAAGTATTTAAAAAAGTTTTGCATAAATCGTTAGGTTGGATGGAAAATATCGCTTCTAAAGATTAGTAACGGCCTCTGTGGTCCAGTGGTTGAGCGTTGGGCTCACGATCCGGAGGTCCCGGGTTCGAATCCCGGTAGGGACATACCCAAAAAAACACTTTGTGATCCCTAGTTTGGTTAGGACATTACAGGCTGATCACCTGATTGTCCAAAAAGTAAGATGATCCGTGCTTCGGAAGGCACGTTAAGTCGTTGGTCCCGGTTACTACTTACTAATGTAAGTAAGTAGTCGTTACATGAGCCATGTCAGAGAGAGAGTCAGGGGCCTTTGGCGGCTCAATAGGAACCCTGACACCAGGGTTGATGAGGTTGGTACTCCAACTCACAACCCACACGAAAACCTGATTGTCCAAATCATGATCGTTATACCCGGAGGATAATACATACATACATAAACTCACGCCCGTAATCCCAAATGGGGTGGGCAGAGCCACAAGTAATCAAAGACAACTTGCAGCCACTGTTGATACGAAATCCTAAGATGGATATGATGAACCTTATGGTGATAAGGGATCAGCCTATCGCCCATAACATTAGTCCATCATGTTAGAGGACGCAATCCCTCTGTCGGTTTTTACGACATGCCCGGGAAGACAAGCAGCTGAACGTGTTCTATGTTTTTTATTTGCTCCCAGAACAGCATAGAAGCGATAATCCCGGAGGATAGTCCCTATTTCATACACGCTCGCTGGTTCTGAGGTAGGTACGGTCACGAGCATTAATATGACATACACTTTGGTACCATGTCACATTAACTTTTTTGACAAATTGAACTGTAAGCCTCACTAAATGTGAAATATGTTAGTGCGACAGAGTCCTAAACTGGGTACATATTGCTCATGACTGTACCTACTTAATAAGATTTATTATGCTAATTAATTATGTATGTTTGCACAGAAACATTACCGGCTACGGATCAAATACATTTTCATTTAAGTGTCTAAAATTATATCTTAATCATGGCCGAGTGATTACTCTTCCTGTCATCAAGTTGTTTAATAAGCGACTTTCCAGATTACGTTCCTCAAAAACAATATGTGTAGATGGCGCTGTACAGATTTTCCTTTAACCCTCTAATTTCATGGTTAACAGACATATTATACAGGGTGTTAGTGACATCGTAACGAATACTGAGAGGGATGATTCAGCTGATTATTCTGAGTTAATATCAAGTGGAATTTTCCGTCGCAAAATTCATGTAATTTTTTTAGTTTTTTTAAATTATTTTCAATTCTATACTTTTGTGATGGAAAATTCCACTTGATATTAACTCAGAATAATCAGCTGAATCATCCCTCTCAGTATTCGTTACGATGTCACTTACACCCCATACAAGTACATACAGTACCCATACAAGTAGGTATGGGTGTTAGTGACACTGTAACGAATACTGAAGGGAATGATTCAGACCATGATTCTGAGTCGATATCAAGTGGAATTTCCTGTCGGAGAAGTCATGAAAATTTTAGAGCTTATTTAAATTATTTTCCGTTCCATACTTTTGCGACGGAAAATTCCACTTGATATCATCTCAGAATCATGGTCTCAATCATCCCTCAAAGTTTTCGTTACGATGTCACTAACACCCTGTATGTGGGATGGAAATAAAAGCTTTGCAATTCAGCTCTGACACAGTTTATTTTATTATTGTTCCATACACTTATTATAATCCGTTCGCCATTACGGGAGAAAGTGAAAAAAGTCACACCACTCATAGACTAATCTAGGATATGCCATAGACATTTTTTTTTTGTTTTGGTTTTCCCCGAAGGGTAAGGCAAAGGGAACTATGCCCATACAGTCATGTCTTACGTATTTTTTTTCTTTCAGTGGGACGTATATAGGCTGTTTATGTTATGTAATTTATGTAGGTAAAAACCCGATTTATCACGTTAAATCTCAACAGCGCCATCTGTATTATATTTGGGGAACGTAGCATTGGAAGTCCGTCGTATCGGTAGCAATTCGAAATAGATTTACAAAACAAATATACAGACAGATGCAATGTCCATTCTAATGAGCTACGACTAATGTAGAAGCTATTTATATTGTGTTTAGCAGACCGTCGCGCGACACAGTGCAGTGTTTATCAAAACTTACAAGTCTACAAGTTCACAAGCTACAAGTTACTCACGAGTACTTGTAAATTACGTTTATCAAAAAAATACAAGTGTACGGGACACATCCGAACATAACATTATGCTGACGTGGCGCCCTACATTTAGGCGCCGCGCGATATTGTCATCATCATCATCATCAGCCCATTAACGTCCCCACTGCTGGGGCACGGGCCTTTCCTATGGATGAATAATATAATAATATAGGTACTTTATTGCACTTAACAACTAGTTACATCACAAACATGAAATGAATAGATATGGATGGATAGGGAGATCGGGCCTTAAACCATCATGGTTATTAACGACTACTAATGCAGCCGGGACCAACGGCTTAACGTCCCTTCCGAAGAACGGAGGACCTCGAGATGATAACTAAATTATGGTTAGGTATATTTTTAGTATATATGGATTACATTATATTGAGTATTTATTAATATATGTACGTATAGTATAGAGTATTTATTATATTAACTTTTAGGTATTTATTTATTTTTATTTATTTTTTATTTTTTTTTTATTTTATTTTTTTCTGTTGCACCATCCCGCATCCAAGCTATAAATGTTTGTTTCCTTTTGTTGGTTGCCTGGAAGAAATTGCTCTAGAGCAATAAGGCCGCCCAAATTGTACTGTATTCATGTGTTTTGTCTGATTGTTGAATTTTTAGTTCTGTGCAATAAAGTATATTTGATTTGATTTTTGATTTGATAACTTTTTTTGGGTCACCCATCCCTATGACCGGCCTTTGCTAAAGTTACTTAACTTCAACAATCGCGCGAGCGCGTTTACCGCTGCGCCACCGAGCTCCTCATATTGTAAATGCGGTGTGCTGTCAACTTAATTCTGTCGGGTTATTGGCCAATGTAAAATTTTTAGACGGTTGTTTTAGATTTGTGCTTAAAATTGACGTGTGTTCCATAAATTTTATGCTTGTCGATTACCCGTCCCTTTCCTTTTCGGCGGATGAGAAAATGACAGATATAACTTAAAATAAAATTAGATGGTGTTTACAGGAATTAGCACCATTGTATCAATATACATTTGAAATAAATATTGACACTTGTAGCATGTAATTAAGGAATGCAATCCCGATCTCGCGGGATCCCGTCTAATTTTTCGGGATCAATCCCTAAGCATAATATGACGAGACATGCCTTCCGAAGCACGGATCATCTTACTTTCGGACAATCAGGTGATCAGCCTGTAATGCCCTGACCAAACTAGGGATCACAAAGTGATTTTTGTGATATGTCCCCACCGGTATCCGAACCCGGGACCTCCGGATCCTGAGCTCAACGCTCAACCACTGGACCACGGAGGCCGTTCTACTGGTGTTCATTAGCACCGTGAGAATTATCCTGTTCATTATTCTTAACAGTCGTGTGTATCAAATGCTAAATATGTGATCTATTCTGCCCATCTCGTTACGAAACGCAGAGCGTGCAGCTAGACGCATGCTGACAGTTATTACGTTCTAAATACATTGCTGGCATTCTGTTGTACCTAATTTATTTATTATCAGGTAATCAACAGGGAATAACAATAAATGGACAGAATATAATTAGTATCAGATTTGTAGACGATATTGCGGCACTGGCCAGTAATAAAGAAGACCTAGAAACCCTACTTAACACAATGAACACAGTTTTTGTAAAATACGACCTTAAAATTAATATGTGTAAAACCAAAATTCTAACAATTTCCAAAACTCCAAAAATAGACAGCCAAATAATTAAGTTAAATAATATCCCGATTGAAAATGTAAAGAACTTTAAGTATCTAGGCAGCATAATAACGAATGACTCAAGATGTACTTTAGACGTTAAAACCAGAATAGCAATGGCAAAACAAGCTTTCCATAACAAAGGGTGCATATTCAAGGCTAAGATTGCCAAATCTATCAGAAAAAGATGTGTCAAAACCTTCGTATGGAGTATAGCCCTCTATGGATGTGAAACTTGGACACTGACACAGAAGGACAGAGAGAGACTCGAGGCCTTTGAAATGTGGTGTTGGAGGAGGATGGAAAGAATAAGTTGGACAGAAAGGGTTACAAATGAGGAAGTGCTAGTAAGAGTAAGGGAAAAGAGACAAATACTGAGAATTATTGAGGACAGAAGAGGCAAGATGATTGGACACCTAATAAGACACGACGAATTCATTAAAAACATCATAGAAGGAAAGCTAGAAGGAAAGAGAGGAAGGGGAAGACCAAGAAGAGCTTACATGGAACAGATTAAAGAAAAGGTTAACGTCGTGTCTTATAGGGAAGTCAAGGAATTGGCCTTTGATAGACTGGAATGGAAAATGCTACACCGACAAGAGCGTGGCTCTTAAATTGATGATGATGAATCAACAGCTTATATAGTATACATAGAAGTGAAGTTATATAAGAATATAACTTCACTTCTTAAACGTCGTACCGGGTGAGAGCCTTCAGCGCTCCCCATTTGTCCGGCCAAGTAGTTAATGCCATCTGCGGGAAATCTACAATAAGTGACGACAAAAAAAAGTCATATTTTAAGTAACAAGAAAGCCAATATTATAGATTACCCCGGGTTACATATAAAACGTGTAGGTATCACTTAGTTTACATAATATATACCTACAGGGTGTTAGAGACATCGTAACGAAAACTTTGAGGGACGATTCAGGCCATGATTCTGAGTTGATATCAAGTGGAATTTTTCGTCGCAAAAGTATGGAACGGAAAATAATAATAAATCTCACAAAAAATTTAATGAATTTTCCGACATTAAATTCTACTTAATATCAACTCAGAATCATGGTCTGATCATCCCCCTCAGTATTAGTTGCGGTGTCACTAACACTCATACCTACTTGTATGGCTACCTGTATGTACTTGTATGGGGTGTAAGTGACATCGTAACGAATACTGAGAGAGATGGTTCAGCTCATTATTCTGAGTTAATATCAAGTGGAATTTTCCATTGCAAAAGTATACAATTGAAAATATTAAAAAAAAAACATGGAATTTTGCGACGGAAAATTCCACTTGATATTTACTCAGAATCATGATCCGAATCATCCCCCTCAGTATTCGTTACGATGTCACAAACAGCCTGTATAATTTTCGGCGACAATAGATAGCAATAAATTAAGCTAAATCAGCTCTACAACTTTTTGCCACTACTTGAAGATCTAGAGAACCTACAAACAATAAAATATTATGTGAACCCTTCCTATTTTCTCCACTTCTTTTTTTTCAATCAATCAATCAATAACACTTTATTGCACAACAACAAAACAAAGGACATAAATATACGAATAAAACATAAGCACAATAGGCGGCCTTATTGCTAAACAGCAATTTCTGCCAGGCAACCTTAGGGTGAAAGAAGATTGCACGGGCTGGTGCAATAAACATAATGATACTAAAATAACAAAAAAAAAAATAATAATAAATAATATATACTCATTTACTTATTTTTTTGTTTTTTATTTTCCTATTTTTTTGTTTTTTTTTTTACTCGGCGTCACGGATTCTCTCACGAAATTATACAGCAAACGAAATCCATTCAAGCGAACCCTAATACTTAAATCATACCATAACTCTCGAATCTTGGCTGGTGACACCTTAAAACTCTGCGCGTGACTTACTGGCACTTTCGGGCGCACCATGAATTAATGGTATAGCCCTTTGCGTGAAGTGGTTAATATAGGATAGACTCACACCGTATGAATCATGCTTCCCCCAATCAGCGCTTATCGCGACCCACTAGGGTCGATTAATTCTTTCAAATATTTTTCCTCTCAGACACAATTACATCTTCCACCCATTATTATTCTGATCAAAATAAAACTTTAAGAACAATAAAAAATTTAAATACGTAAACGAAAATAAATATTAAAAATATTATAATAAATTGTCGAGAATAATAAAAGAATAGAAGAGTATGAAAGACGCAAGAGAAGTGTGTCAGCATCGAAGCAAATGGAATTCCATACTCTCTGCTTACCCCGGTGGGTAATAGGCCATAGTGGCAGCCAATCAGCTCGCGACACCAAACACTTCAGGACCCCGATACCGACCCCGCCGACGTGGTTGACGATTTCCCTCATTCACCGCTTATCGCTATCGACCCACTAGGGTCGATTAATTCTTTCAAATATTTTTCCTCTCAGACGACGCCCTGAGCCGAGGTTCGCGCCCAACTGGGCCTCAGGCCTGTTGTCTTAAACGTTGTACCGGGTGAGAGCCTTCAGCGCTCCCCATTTGTCCGGCCAAGTAGTTAATGCCATCTGCGGCGAATCTACAATAAGTCACGTCGTTGTCACAATGTTGAGATATAGTTATGAGCTTATGTGTTAAAAAACTAATTGTTGGTACATTCAGTGTAGTTCGCTCGGTGTGGATAATGCCTAATTCACAGAATTGAGTTTATGGGACTCTATCGGACAGAAATCCAAGTTTTATGACGCGTGCCGTGTCATATGTATATTTAATATATTTCTATATTCTATATTTCTATATTTAATATATTATTATATAGGAGCTCGGTGGCGCAGCGGTAAACGCGTCTGCGATTGTTGAAGTTAAGCAACTTTCGCAAAGGCCGGTCATAGGATGGGTGACCACAAAAAAAAGTTTTAAAAAAAGAATTAAAATAAAATACACCACTAATATGTAGATAACATAATTTGCCTTTCAACTGTTTTAAGACAGTAGTTAAACAGAAACTTTACAAAAAAGGTTATTATAAAGTTAGTGATTATTTAGAAGATATTATGAATGCATGGGATTAACTGTCTGAAAACTGGTATTAGGCAGCTAAATTACTCATTTGTATAACAATATTTTATGTTTATTTAATTTTTTATAGAACGTCTAAGGCCCTGTGCCGAGGTTTTTCTTGCAGCTTCTTTTCCCCGGCTATACAGGTTGTGAGAAGCTGCAGTAGTTTCAGGCGGATGAGACGTTCGTTATGTAAAAATTGACGATTCAAAGTATAACTATGTTACCTATTGAATAAAGATATTTTTGAATTTGAATTTGAATATGAAGATAAATAAAGAAATACCATTGAGATAAAGATAAAATATAAGATAATATTCTGTGTAATATCTTGTAGGGGAGCAAGTGACAAGATATCGCGCCGTTGAACAATTTGACTTCTGAATTGTACGAGGACTGCGACCACTTGATACTTGATTTTCCGGCCATTAACTATAATGTTATTTGCGGAAAATATAATTATGTACACAATACATACATAAACTCACGCCCGTAATCCCTAATGGGGTGGGCAGAGCCACAAGTAATGAAAGACTACTTGCAGCCACTGTTGATACGATGTCGTAAGCTGGATATGATGAACCTTATGGTGATAATGGATCAGCCTATCGCCCATAACATTAGTCCATCATGTTAGAGGACATAATCCCTCTGTCGATTTACACAATAATGTAATGTAATTAAATAATGTTATGTATAATTGTGTATTATTATGTTGTTATGTATTGTGTCATGACAAAAAAAAATATACTATGTCGTTCAAACCGTAAAC
The DNA here is from genome assembly GCF_024362695.1 of Pectinophora gossypiella. NCBI lineage: Eukaryota > Metazoa > Arthropoda > Insecta > Lepidoptera > Gelechiidae > Pectinophora > Pectinophora gossypiella. The sequence goes on from NC_065432.1 coordinate 5,742,027, forward strand.
AAAATAAAAATAAATAAATAAATATGGATAGACTGGTAATCAGAAGTGTCCCAAAAACTAAACGCTGCTAGAAAAAGTATCTTTGGAAAGGTATGACAACTTTGTGATCCTTAGTTTGGTTAGGACATTACAAATTGTCGAAAAAGTAAGATGATCCGTGCTTCGGAAGGCACGTTAAGCCGTTGGTCCCGGTTACTACTTACTTATGTAAGTAAGTAGTCGTAACATGAGCCATGTCAGGGGCCATTGGCGGCTCAATAGTAACGCTGACACCGGGGTTGATGAGGTTGGTTTCACCCACACGATAGAAGAAGGATTTGAAGTATCAAGAGTTGTCAGTCGCGCTATATCCGCGTTTCGTCGGCTTCGTCGCTCCGCTATCGCGGGATGTAGCATGAATTTAAATATTTAATTAAAAACTTATTCTTTAGGGGTGCACCGTCCGAAATAGGTAATTATAAGTACTTACTATGATTTCTATTCTATTCTATTCTATTCTATTCTATTCTACTAACATTTTACTACTAGATTTTCTGTAACAGCCTCAGTGGTCTAGTGGTTAGAGCGTTAGGCTCACGATCTGGTCCGGGTTCGATTCCCGATGGGGACATTGTTAGACTGTCACTTGTTAGGTAAGGACTTTGCAGGCTTGACAAATACAAAATATATGTTCTTTTCCCCGGCTATACAGGTTGTGAGAAGCTGCAGTAGTTTTAGGCGGATGAGACGTTCGTTATGTAAAAATTGACGATTCAAAGTGTAACTATGTTACCTACTGAATAAAGATATTTTTGAATTTGAATTTGAATTATACTTTATTGCACCAAAATAAAAATAAATAATTACAAAAACACTCTTAACTAGGTACATGGCAAATGGCGGCCTTATCGCTTAAAGCGATTTCTTCCAGACAACCATAAGGTGAGGAGAAATGTAATAATTGACATTGAAACCATTGAATCACCTGATTGTCTGAGATAATAAATTGATTCCGTGTTTCGGAGGGCATGTTAAGCCGTTGATTTCGGGTATTAGCCGTAAAAATATCTCCACTAACCCGCAGCGGAGCAGCGTGGTGGAGTATGCTCCATACCCACTTCGGTTGATTGTGGGGAGGCCTGTGCCCAGCAGTGGGACGTATATACGCTGTTTATGTTTAACATATACGTACACAAACCCACGTCTATTTCCCACCGGGGTAAGCAGAGACTATAGAATTCCATTTGCTTCGATCCTGACACACTTCTCTTGTTTCCTCCACATTCATCAATCGCTTCATACACGCACGCCGGTTCAGAGTAGATCGTACTGAACCTTTTCTAAGGACATCTCCAAATTGGTCAATGTAAGAAAAAAAAAATAAAAAAGTGGGAATATGTACTTACTTAAATTTAGTAAATCTTTATTTGAACACCTTATGCAAAAGATCTCTTAGCTATAAGTTAACTGTAAGTATTTTAAAACATAATAACTGAGCGAACTCCACTCCCACAGACAAACCGAGGAATTGGTTTTGTGGGGTTTTTATTGTAACATTTTCTGTATTTTTTTATGAAAAATAAACATTTTACTTACTTACTTACTTGCTGAATTATAATACATAAACTGTCTATATACGTCCCACTTCTGGGCACAGGCCTCCCCTCAATCAACCGGAGGGGGTATGGAGCATACTCCACCACGCTGCTCCGCTGCGGGTTGGTGGAGGTGTTTTTACGGCTAATAGCCGGGACCAACGGCTTAACGTGCCTTCCGAAGCACGGAATCATCTTACTTTTTCGGACAATCAGGTGATTCAAGCCTGAAAAGTCCTTACCAAACAATGGACAGTCTCACAAAGTGATTTCGACAATGTCCCCATCGGGAATCGAACCCGGACCTCCAGATCTTGAGCCTAACGCGCACGGAGGCTGATTGCTAAATTAATAAAACGTTTTTTAATAAAAAAGTGTTGAACAAAATATAATTCTTTCCATCATGCCCTATCCCACATATTTATGTGTAATTATAACTTAATTAATTAATTAATCTATTTATTTTTGATAATGGAACGAGCAGCCCTGAAATTAGAAGTCTTAATTAAAAATAACATGGAATTTGCCAACCAATTGAAACTTGCGCAATCGCGAAGGAAACAAACTAATTAGACCGTCTCCGAGATCAGGGGGTCTTTATTCTTATCCCTTTGAGGGTTAAAAACCACTTGTCATTGCAGACAAGTGGTGAATATTAGTCCAAGCTAATCTATCGACTAATATCCCATCAAAAACATAAATGTGAAATGAGAGCCAAGTTTAATATTATGATACTTATGCCTTGGTTGTTGATTTCAACGACAAAAGAAGTGAGATCTAAATGGGTGCCAAGTTCAATGGTCAGTCCTGAAATTTATTTATAACGCCATAAAATATAGTTTCTTCTTATAACTTAAGATAATAAAATACATACATGCATACATAAACAGCCTATATACGTCCCACTGCTGGGCACAGGCCTCCCCTCAATCAACCGGAGTGGGTATGGAGCCTATTCCACCACGCTGCTCCACTGCGGGTTGGTGGAGGTGTTTTTACGGCAGTAGTTTTAGGCGGATGAGACGTTCGTTATGTAAAAATTGACGATTCAAAGTGTAACTATGTTACCTACTGAATAAAGATATTTTTGAATTTGAATTTGTTAAGCCGTTGGTCCCGGTTACTACTTACTGATGTAAATAAGTAGTCGTTACTTGAGCCATGTCAGGGGCCTTTGGCGACTCAATAGTAACACACACCAGGGTTGATGAGGTTGGTAATTCACCTCACAACCCACACGATAAGAAGAGTAAGTGGAATTATGTGGTGTCTGCCTACCCCAATGGGAAATAGGAGAGATATTATACAAGTTCCAACCCATATTTGTAAAAATATGTTTTAGAAGATTGTAGCAATAACAAAAAAAACACTAACAAAAGAGCAATAACAAAAACGTGACAGTTTCACTGCACGCAAGTGTATTCGGGAGTCAAAGGGACGAAGACAGGGTGCGCGGGGGAAGTATCGACTGATCTACCAATAGCCGGTCGATGCGGGACTCACCCGCCCCCGCGCCCCGTACCGCACCACCAAAGAGATCTAAAATTCGGTTGTGCGCAGTCAAGGTCGATGCTCAAGAAGTTTGCCGGGACCTATACTACTCTGTCGGCACGTCGGAACTCCAGCACCACCCATCGTGCCGAAACCTTAACACAACACAAAGCATAGTTGTTGATATAAAACAAACATCTGGTCTGTTCCTCCCCCCACTAACCTCCCCAACCCACCTTCGTGGGGAACAAAGGAGACCGCTACAATCGACCCCTGTCACTGTAGTTAATATTTAAACAAGTTAGGGATGGAATTGTTATGTTTTAAGGGTATCGATAAAAGAAAATAATTAAAAAATTTAAAAAAACCTCCGACCAAAAAAGTAGGTACTCAATTATTATGACAAAAAGTTAAAAATTCTAAACCTTATAAAAAGCAAAAAATAACTTATCCCACATATGTTTGCAAGCAAACTGAGCGTGTAACATTCCTATCACACTTAACAAACGACCTGATGACCTTGATGACCTCAACCGATTTCCACCAAACATAGAGCTAAGAACACTCTCGACTGATATACCTTTCAAACAAAAAAACCGCATTAAAATCGGATCATCCGTTTGGGAGCTACGATGCCACAGACAGACACATACACATTTACACACACACAGACACGTCAGACTTATAACACCCCGTCGTTTTTGCGTCGCGGGTTAAAAAAAAAGATCAGGGGTAAAAAGGCCACATCGAAGCAATTTATCTAACAAAGCAATATTTAAATTTGACATTTGCGCGTATAAAAGTAAGTGCGCAATGCTAACAAATGTCAAATAGCAATATTGCTATCTTAGATGAATTGCTTTCATGTGGCCATTTCAACCCCTCTGAAATCAGCATCATTTCAATCAGATTAGTGATTTATTTATTTATTTATAGGAAAACCAACAGCTACATCAAATAGTATAAACATAAATATAAATCACAAAAGAGCCAATTATAGGTTTCCACAGATAGACTTCGGTATATGTTGGTCGTACAGCAACAATAGATAGCAAAATAAACTAGGTGCCTGTACAAACATAGCAAACACATTTCACGAAAAATCAACTAGTCACCCACAATGCCCGGGATAGAAATCTGCAAGCAGAGAAATGCCTGCGATCACGTAATTACAACGCAGTGATTATCTAGAAGATATGAATGCATGTGATTATCTGTCTGGGAACTGATATTAGGCAGTCAAACTGCCTGTCTGACCTTCCAACCCGCGAACGGGGATGGTAATCCGCCTCGCTACCCACAAGATAGAAGAAGAAGATCCCCCTAGCATTAACCCATTTTCCCAGGGTCCGCTTACCTAACCTGAAGTTTTGACAGGTCCTGTTTTTTTCCAGAAGCGACTGCCTGTCTGACCTTCCGACCCGTGAAGGCAAACCATCCCAATACAGGTTAGGTCACATACCTCCGAAAATGCATTTCTCACGATGTTTTCCTTCACCGCTGAGCACGTGATAATCATTTATGATCCAAACAAGAATTCCAAAACAAATTCGATAATCATTGGTTTAGGTCTGTGCTGGATTCGAACCTGCGACCTCAAAGTGAGAGGCAAGCGTTCTACCAGCTGAGCTACCACGTAGAAATGAATATTATCGATATTATCCTTTCACTGTCCCATCCCACCCCTGCAGTACACCCGCAGGCGACGACGCGTTCCAATTAGCCTGTACAAACACAGGAGAGCGGACGTACAGACAAACGTAATATTTTCCTTTCCAATTCATATCGCGTTACGGCTTAGGTGGTTTTGTGGGGATTAGTGAGGCATAAGGGCTTTGTGGGGTAGGCAGAAGCAGGTATAGGGTTAACAATAGGTTACTTGCTGAGTTAAATTTATAACTATCTACTCTTTACAAGTGAAAACAAAAGTTTAATTAATAGTAAAAATAGGATTCCGTGATCTCTGCCCAGCCCAATGGGAAATAGGCGTGATATTATGTATGTGGATGATATTTGTAAGAGAAAATAATTTGAAGTAATCTTCTCTCGTGTGGGCGGTGAGGTTAATGACCAACCCCATCAACTGGTGTCAGGGTTATTATTGAGCCGTTAAAGGTCCCTGACATGGCTCATGTAACGACAAAGTACTTAAGTAAGTAGTAGCCGACACCAACTGCTTACCATGCCCTCTGAAGCACAGATGGAAGAGTCTCTGGTCCCAAACATGAATAAATAAAAAAAAACGTATTTTTAGTGAAACTTGTCTTGTGAAGTTGAATTTTAGTAGTTTGGTTAGGACATTACAGGCTGATTACCTGATTGTCCGAAAGTAAAATGATCCGTGCTTCAAAAGAGTCCCGGTTACATGAGCCATGTCAGGGGCTTTTGGCGGCTCAGTAATAACCCTGACACCAGGGTTGGTGAGGTTGGTATTCCACCTCACAACCCACACGATAAGAAGAGTAAGTGGAATTCTGTGGTGTCTGCCTACCCCGATGGGAAATAGGAGAGATATTATGTAAGTTAGTTTGTAATATTTGGAAAAATATTATTTAGAAGATAAGTCATCATCGGTGCTAATTCCTGTAAACACCATCTAATTTTATTTTAAGTTATATCTGTCATTTTCTTATCCGCCTTAAAGGAAAGGGACGGGTAATCGACAAGCATAAAATTTATGGAACACACGTCAATTTTAAGCACAAATCTAAAACAACCGTCTAAAAATTTTACATCGGCCAATAACTCGACAGAATTATGTTGACAGCACACGTCAAACGGTTTGCATACCAGCGAGATACCTTTTTGACTCGCCCGGGTTATTCATTCATTTAATCATTCTTCCTAAAATTAAAAGCTGTCAATCATCAGTCCCTTTTCGGCGGATAAGAAAATGACAGGTATAACTTAAAGTAAAATTAGGTGTCTGCAGGAATCGGGGCCATCATCTCCCTAAAAACCACAAAAAGCTTTCAGAAAGTCGGTGAGGTGCGGGTACTTAGTTCATCTTGCGACGGATGTACCTATGCCTACCCCAATTGGGATGTTGTCGTGAGCTTATATGTGTTATCACCTTTTATTTTTTTACGAGGAGCTCGGTGGCGCAGCGGTAAACGCGCTCGGTCTGCGATTGTTGAAGTTAAGCAACTTTCGCAAAGGCCGGTCATAGGATGGGTGACCACAAAAAAAAAGTTTTCATCTCGAGCTCCTCTGTGTTTCAGGCACGTGTAGCCGATGGTCCCGGCTGCATTAGCAGTCGTTAATAACCATCAATCCGCACTGGGCCCGCGTGGTGGTTTAAGGCCCGATCTCCCTATCCATCCATAGGGAAGGCCCGTGCCCCAGCAGTGGGGACGTTAATGGGCTGATGATGATGATGATGATGAATGGCAATAGGCTCGCCCTCTATTACATGGGACTTGAACATAACTGGCGGGGAGTATGTATTATAGATATCTGCCTACCCCTTTAGGATACAGGCGTGATGCTGATATGTTATTTAAAAAAAAAAGGTTTTAGTACTTGCTTTTTCAAAGCTTTTCGAAGGGCTTTTTTCTTCCCCTTCACAGGGCATTGTTTGATTTTAATTTTGAATCTTATTAAGTATTCATTAATCTTCCTTTTGACTTGTTAAACGAGGTAACCCTAAAGCAAGAAAGGGTGAGATATATTATAACTTATACGTAAGAGCGAGACAGATTACCTTTTTCCATCATGTTTCTTTTCTTTTAAAAGTAGTGAAAGGGTAGATTTCTAACATTTTATAAATTAAATACATACATACATACATAAACTCACGCCCGTAATCCCTAACGGGGTGGGCAGAGCCACAAGTAATCAAAGACAACTTGCAGCCACTGTTGATACGATGTCGTAAGCTGGATATGATGAACCTTATGGTGATAGGGGAGATTGCTACATAGCAATAAGGCCGCCTATTGTACTAATTCTATTTCTCTTTTGTTTTTTCCTGTTTGTGCAATAAAGTATTTGTTATGTTATGTTATGTTAAGGCCCTGCGCAGACGACAGACTATCCGTGACGCACTTTTTAGTCTGTGAAAATATAACCTATGCAATTATATGCAGTAACGCGCCGGACTTTTTGCGCGTCGTGTGCGTTACTGCATATAATTCCATAGGTTATATTTTCACAGACTAAAAAGTGCGTCACGGATAGTCTGTCGTCTGCGCAGGGTCTAAGAAGAAGATAAATTAAATCATAGTAAACATATAAAACAATACTTAAAATATAAGTGCAATAATATTGTTAAAATATAGTATGATAAATACAAATTGTACCGCTGACTAATAATTAAGTATGTTGTCCTCTCTACCAGTTGCAGTGCCCTTACCGGGTCCATGTTGATACTATAATACTTACTTCTGTATTTTTATAACACCACAACTTGTACGAACACATGGTAGCAATAAAACATTTCTATTTCTAGATTTTTTGGAGCACCAGAAGACCTAGAAGGACGTACATTGAACAAATTGGAGATGTCCTTAGAAAAGGTTCAGTGCGATCTACTCTGAACCGGCGTGCATGTATGCAGCGATTGATGAATGTGGAGGAAACAAGAGAAGTGTGTCAGGATCGAAGCAAATGGAATTCTATAGTCTCTGCTTACCCCGATGGGAAATAAGATTACCCCGATACCGACCCCGCCGGCGTGGTCGACGATTTCCCTCAATAAGCGCTTATCGCTAACGACCCACTAGGGTCGATTTCTTTCAAATATTTTTCCTCTCAGGCGACGCCCTGAGCCGAGGTTCGCGCCCAACTGGGCACCCTCAGGCCTGTTGTCTTAAACGTTGTACCGGGTGAGAGTCCTCAGCGCTCCCCATTTGTCCGGCCAAGTAGTTAATGCCAAATCTACAATAAGTCACGTCAAAAAAATATAAAAAAAAATAATTTAAAGCAAATAATTCTATACATAATGTGATCTAAATATCAAGCAATAATTATTTTTGTATAATTTATGTAGGTAAAAACCCGATCTTCTTCTATCGTGTGGGTTGTGAGGTGAATTACCAATCTCATCAACCGTGGTGTCAGGGTTACTATTGAGCCATGTCTACTATAAGTCTCGTCAAAAAAAAGGTGGGAAATAAACATGAGTTTATGTATGTATGTAGTATTAAAAAAAAATCAAAATTCTTTAAAAAAGTATTAAATTATAACATAACAGCACACCTGTCACTCTGTCTCTCTCTCTCCTTTGCATCATTCCCACATGGTGGTGGAGTCTGCAGAAATCCATAATGGCTCTAAAGTCTATATTAACCCCAGCGCATACCGCACCACACCACTCGGGTCGGAATGTCAATTACCGTCGACGTTTCGAGAACAATTTATACCTTTCACCCTTTTCCAGATTTTCGGCTTAATTACTTTCGGAATGTGCCGGGTTATGGCATTCGGACAGCCATTTTTAAGGTTCCTCACCAAATAAAAATTCAAAAATATCTTTATTCAGTAGGTAACATAGTTACACTTTGAATCGTCAATGTTTACATAACGAAAGTCTCATCCGCCTAAAACTACTGCAGCTTCTCACAACCTGTATAGCCGGGGAAAAGAAGCTGCAAGATTTTTTCAGTCTATGATGCCTCTCTCCTAGAGAGACACAAAAGTGTAGTCAGCATACAATCTTATGTTTCCAACAGAATAGATTATATTCATCATCATCAGCCCACTAACGTCCCCACTGCTTGGGCACGGGCCTTCCCTATGGATGGATAGGGAGATCGGGCCTTAAGCCACCACGCGGGCCCAGTGCCATTGATGGTTATTAACGACTGCTAATGCAGCCGGGACCAACGGCTTAACGTGCCTTCCGAAGCACGGTCCTCGAGATGAAAACTTTTTTTTTGTGGTGACCCATCCTATGACCGGCCTTTGCGAAAGTTGCTTAACTTCAACAATCGCAGACCGAGCGCGTTTACCGCTGCGCCACCGAGCTCCTCACTATATAGGTAGATTATATTATATTGTTTGACAGCCTCCGTGGTCTAGTGGTTAGAGCGTTAGGCTCACGATCTGGAGGTCCGGGTTCGATTCCCGATGGGGACATTGTCGAAATCACTTTGTGAGACTGTCCTTTGTTTGGTAAGGACTTTTCAGGCTTGAATCACCTGATTGTCCGAAAAAGTAAGATGATTCCGTGCTTCGGAGGGCACGTTAAGCCGTTGGTCCCGGCTATTAGCCGTAAAAACACCTCCACCAACCCGCAGTGGAGCAGCGTGGTGGAGTATGCTCCATGCCCCCTCCGGTTGATTGAGGGGAGGCCTGTGCCCAGCAGTGGGACGTATATAGGCAGTTTATGTATATTATATTAGGTTAAACGAAGGAAAATCAGTACAGCGCCATCTATAATTGTTTTCGAGGAACGTTCGTCATTTAACAACCCATTTTACAAAATCGTAAAAAATACCTCATTTGATTGCAATGTTCGGTCACGAGCATTAACAGTATATAGGTCCCGGCAAACTTCTTGAGCATCGACCTTGACTGCGCACAACCGAATTTTAGATCTCTTTGGTGGTGCGGTACGGGGCGCGGGGGCGGGTGAGTCCCGCATCGATCGGCTATTGGTAGATCAGTCGATACTTCCCCCGCGCACCCTGTCTTCGTCCCTTTGACTCCCGAATACACTTGCAGTGAAACTGTCACGTTTTTGTTATTGCTCTTTTGTTAGTTTTTTTTTTTTATTGCTCATTTGTTTAAGTTTAAGAATTAGTTACTAGCACGAGGTCTATGTCTACAGATCCAAAACCTAGCAAAAGCTCTGGTATTGCTAGTTTCAACCTCATGGAAGGAATATTATACTTACCTGTCGATTACTTTTTTTTATATTAAATATAATAATTATAAGTTTTAATAAACTATAATAATATAAGTTTAGTTTTATTTACAAAATTAAATAATATAATAATTGTTTTTTTAATGAAGTTAAGAAAATAATCAAAAGTTCATTTTTTTTGCACGGAAGTGTACGTGCGCGAACTTTCCCCCACTACGACACTCGATGCTCAAGAAGTTTGCCGGGAATTATACACTTTGGTACCATGTCAGTTTAACTTTTTTGACAAATTGAACTGTAAGTCTCACTAAATATCAAATAATGTTAGTGCGACAGAGTCCTAAAGTGGGTACATTATATTGCTCATGACTATACATTCCCCTCCGGCTGGTGACAAAGTCCAGACTTGTCTAATTATCCGTCCCCTGCTCACCCCCTATGTCATTTTTCCTCGTTTTTGACCAGATGGCGGTAGCAGGGATAAAGTATTTATGATGTTCGATTTCGTGATGAAATTTCTGTTGAGCTTTAAGACCGCGTATAGGCAAGTGAACAGTCATGAGCAACCGTACCCGCTTTAGGACTCTGTCGCACTAACATATTTGACATTTAGTGAGACTTACAGTTCAATTTGTCAAAAAAGTTAATGTGACATGGTACCAAAGTGTATACATATTAATGCTCGTGGCCGTACAGACACAACGTTGCCCTATTTATACTACTCGACTCGACGAAGCCGTGGTAGCTCAGTTGGTAGAACGCTTGCCTCTCACTTTGAGGTCGCAGGTTCGAATCCAGCTTTTTTTTTTTGACGTGACTTATTGTAGATTTGCCGCAGATGGCATTAACTACTTGGCCGGACAAATGGGGAGCGCTGAAGGCTCTCACCCGGTTCAACGTTTAAGACAACAGGCCTGAGGGTGCCCAGTTGGGCGCGAACCTCGGCTCAGGGCGTGTCGTCTGAGAGGAAAAATATTTGAAAGAATTAATCGACCCTAGTGGGTCGATAGCGATAAGCGCGGAATGAGGGAAATCGTCGACCACGCCGGCGGGGTCGGTATCGGGGACCTGAAGTGTTTGGTGTCGCGAGCTGATTGGCTGCCTCTATGGCGTTCGAATCCAGCACAGGCCAGGCCAAGTAGTCAACACGTTCACTGTGTAACCGAAAATTATACAGGGTGTCCCACTCAGTATTCGTTACGATGTCGCTAACACCCTGTATATCGACCCTTCTCGTGTAATCTTATTTCTCGATGAACAAATTAAAATTTATCTACTTCTTCTTCTTCTTCTATCGTGTGGGTTGTGAGGCGAATTACCAACCTCATCAACCCTGGTGTCAGGGTTACTATTGAGCCGCCAAAGGCCCCTGACATGGCTCATTTATAACGACTACGTACTTACACAGGAAGTAGTAACCGGGACCAACGGCTTAACGTGCCTTCCGAAGCACGGATCGTCTTACTTCTTAATTTATCTATATAGACACAATATGGCTAAAAAAAAAAACAATCTGAAAAACCTCCCCTCAGTTTTTCCCATTTTCCCTTGTGACCCACATATGGGACATACACGTATGAGTTTCAAAATTGCCTCATATGTACATTCACAGCCTCCGTGGTCTAGTGGCTAGAGCGTTGGGCTCACGATCTGGAAGTCCGGGTTCGATTCCCGATGGGGACATTGCCGAAATCACTTTGTGAGACTGTCCTTTGTTTGATAAGGACATTCTAGGCTTGAATCACCTGATTGTCCGAAAAGTAAGAAGATTCCGTGCTTCGTAAGGCACGCTAAGCCGGGTCCCGGGCTACTAGCCCAAACACCTCCACCAACCCGCAGTGGAGCAGTGTGGTGGAGTATGCTCTATACCCCCTCCGGTTGATTGAGGGGAGGACTGTGTCCAGCAGTGGGATTGATTGCAAGATGAACTAAGTAGGTACCCACGCTTCCTACCTACCCCCAAAAGAGATTAAAGACGTGAATATAATATATGTACATTAAGGTTTCCTGTCCTATTACGTGTTAATAACATCCCTGCTCACATCCCTAAAGATCTACCGTGAAGATACAGCTGTATAAATCATAAAACCAATAATGTCTCTCGCAAAACTTCCATAAATAAAAGATATCGTAACCGCTGTTAATTGAAACCTCACATAGATATACAACCAGTATGTTAACTGAATGATAAAATACAATACAATACACAATTATTTATTGCATAAATGGAACATTATAACACAGGAATACTATTATAACAACCAAAACGCGGCCATATTGCTAAGGTAGAAACTTCTTCCAGGCATAACCTTTAGATGATATTTTATTTAAGTAGTCAGTTAGGTTTTTTTTTACAGTTTTACATTCAGCCATTACAGTAAAAAACCAATTCGAATGAAACAAACACATAAGACATCATCATCATCATCAGTCCATTAACGTCCCCACTGCTTGGGCACGGGTCTTCCCTATGGATGGATAGGGAGATCGGGCCTTAAACCACCACGCGGGCCTTGTGCGGATTGATGGTTATTAACGACTGCTAATGCAGCCGGGACCAACGGCATAACGTGCCTTCCGAAGCACCGAGGAGCTCGAGATGAATTTTTTTTTTGTGGTCACCCATCCTATGACCAGCCTTTGCGAAAGTTGCTTAGCTTAAACAATCGCAGACCGAGCGCGTTTACCGCTGCGCCACCGAGCTCCTCCATATCAATGCTAGGTAGACAACATTGTTAGTTGCTACTCTGCTGTGGTTTATACTTGTCACCGGTCAAAGCAGTCGATCGGTCAGCGTTTTCCCTGTCCAAGGGGGTTCTTTTGTGATTTTTTATGTCTGCCCCTTGATTAGAATATAATTGGGGGTCAAACCACGCTTGGTGTGGGGTTTTGAATCCGTGAGTTTCGAGTGAAGTAGAAAAAATGAAGGGATTATATTGGGGAAGGGATTAACAGCCTCCGTGGTGTAGTGGTTAGAGCGTTAGGCTCAAGATCTGGAGGTCCGGGTTCGATTCCCGACGGAGACATTGTCGGAATCACTTTGTGAGACTATCCTATGTTTGGTAAGGACTTTACAGGCTTGAATCACCTGATTGTCCGAAAAAATAAGTTGATTCCGTGCTTCGGAGGGCACGATAAGCCGTGGGTCCCAGTTATTAGCTGTAAAAAATACCTCCACCAACCCGCAGTAGAGCAGGGTGGTGAAGTGTGCTCCATACCCCCTCTGGTTGATTGAGGGGAGGCCTGTGCCCAGCATGTACGTATATAGGCTATTTATGTTTATACGCTTGAACCCCAACCCGACCCCAACGGGAAACAGGCGTGATCTTATCGCTTGAAATTATTTGAAATATTGACAAGAATGTCATATCGTCTTTACAGGGTCCGCTTACCTAACCTGAAGATTTGACAGGTCCGGTTTTTTACAGAAGCGACTGCCTGTTTCACCTTCCAACCCGAAGGAAAACCAGCCAAATACAAGTTAAGTGATCCCTAGTTTGGTTAGGACATTACAGTCTGTCCGAATTTGTCCGAAAATAAGATGATCCGTGCTTCGGAAGGCACGTTAAGCCGTTGGTCCCGGTTACTACTACCTGATGTAAGTATGTAGACGTTACATGAGCCATGTCAGGGGCCTTTGGTATTCCACCTCACAACCCACACGATAAGAAGACAAGTTAAGTCACCTCCGAAACGCTCTCGGGAATGTGGGTTTCCTCACGATGATTTCCTTCACCGCTGATCACGTGATAATACATAGGTATAGGCTACTCAACTATCTTGTAAATTGAGATACTTCTAGTGACACCTTATTTGTCAAATTCTACCAAGTGGTTTAGAAGTTTGGAACGCACGTGCATACACACAAAAGTACATAGCGGTCAAACACATAACCCTCCTTTTGCTTCGCTACGGTCGGGTAAAAATAACATTACCATCTCTCGTGGCAGTTAAAAAAATCCGCCCTTTATACAGTGGGTGGCAAAAAAGATATTAACTCGGCACATGTGTTTCCATGGATGTAATATTCACGATTTTGATATATTGGGTGGGGTGTACGAAATATGAACACCTTGTATAATGCCTACAATGTAGGCTCGTCTGTGTCTACCCCGCTATATACATAGCGAGGGCACGTTCGTTTGTGTATTCATAGCAATGGTATCTATATTGCGTTTTAGAATCATAAATAATAAGGTATTTGATTGGGTTAAACATCTTCTTTATAAATATATAAAAGGAGAAACTGACTGAGTGACATATCAACGCACAGCCTAAACGGCTAAACGTAGGCATTTGAAATTTGGAAGAGACGTAGCTTAGGTACCGTGGAGGTGCACTAAGAAACGAATTCCCGGAATTCCCACGGGAACGGGAATTAGCGGGAAAATCCTTTTGTATGGAAAATCTAAACCACTTAAGTTAGACGCTTGAAATTTGGCATGCAGGTACCTTAGTAAACTTAAAGCTTAGTTGCAACAGGATATTGCAACATTCCCACGGGAATGGGAGTTAGCGGGAAAAAACATTTGTATGAAAAAAAAACAATCTCATCTCTGAATTCCAGACGAAAGCCTATAGGTACTTTAGAGTTAGCTTCCATTGATCGTATTTTCCTAAATTTATATCAAACCAAATTATCATACACTAATAATCTAAAAGTTTATAATAATTCATTATTTAACAGAAAGGGTTACAAATGAGGAAGTGCTAGTAAGAGTAAGGGAAAAGAGACAAATACTGAGAATTATTGAGGACAGAAGAGGCAAGATGATTGGACACCTAATAAGACACGACGAATTCATTAAAAACATCATAGAAGGAAAGCTAGAAGGAAAGAGAGGAAGGGGAAGACCAAGAAGAGCTTACATGGAACAGATTAAAGAAAAGGTTAACGTCGTGTCTTATAGGGAAGTCAAGGAATTGGCCTTTGATAGACTGGAATGGAAAATGCTACACCGACAAGAGCGTGGCTTTTAAATTGATGATGATGATTATTTAACTGAGCTACTTATAATATAACCTCATTTAAAAATAATAAAATTAAGCATTTTTTTTTCCTTTCTCCCACACTCAAATATCTCTCTTTTATAACACGCCACGCGGACGAAGTTGCGGGCAAAAGCTAGTAAATTATAAAACGCTAATTAATACTGTAATAAACTAAACTTTAACTTAACTTTTACTTTTTAACTTTTTTTTTTGGAAACTTTTTTATTATTATAATTTTTTTTTTTTTATATAATTGTATGTCTTTTTCATATCTCGGGCCTATGGAGTCCCGGACTTTTGGAAGGCGTGCGTGGGGCCGAAGCCAACACGTAGAGGCCCCTTAAGACAATTTAATCTAAATGTGGTGTGACACCAACGGGCGATTATCCCTGTATGCACTATGGGAGTGCACCCAAAGACAATCCCCGGTTCGTGTAGGACTATAATAATGTAGAAAAAGAAGCCAGTCAACATGGTAAAAAATCAATCCCATTTTGATTTTCGACTTTCGAATTTTATTTATGAATTAAGTTACAATAAGTATGTACGTAGTTACTTACTGGGAAGTCTCGACAACAAACTTCGTTACAATTATGAAAAATAAACTATTTTTATTATTTTATTATTTATTTATAAGTACGACGTTTGATCGCTTTCATTGATGACGTCACAGGACAGTATTTCCATAGACTCCAAAGAAAACTTTCGTTTTGACGTTTCGTAAAAGGTATCTTATTTGACTAGGTTGTGGAGTAGCCTATTACGGCCTTCGAAATGCGTACTTTCACTTACTTTTTTTACGTGACTTATTGTGAATTTGCCGCAAATGGCATTAGCTACTTGGCCGGACAAATAGGGAGCGCTAAGGGCTCTCGCCCACCACTTACATTAGTCGAACATATCACAAAAATCACTTTGTGATCCCTAGTTTGGTTAGGACATTACAGGCTGATCACCTGGCTGAAAGTAAGATGATCCGTGCTTCGGAAGGCACGTTAAGCTGTTGTCCCCAGTTACTATTTACTGATGTCAGTGAGTAATCGTTACATGAGCCATGTAGGCCTTTGGCGGATCAATCATAACCCTGACACCAGGGTTGATGAGGTTGGTATTCCACCTCACAACCCACACGATAGAAGAAGAAGATTAGTTTAACTTCTGTCCACAACCTTACTATTTAGTCTTTGTATCATGTCTATCGTAGTTTTTGCCTTTTCTATTCTATCTATCCAAACATTTGTCGGATTCACCGACAGAGTTAGCGCTGAAACTGGTAACGGACAGTCATAATGTGCTCTTGTGACTACATTGACTTTCGTATTATTCTTGTCGTAAATCCTTTCGCAAATAAAAGTCTCAAACTCTCTCAAGGCTTCATAATAATTCGTCTGATACGGCCTTAAGCGTATTTCTTCCAATAAATTCTGATTGGATATTTTCCCTAACGTCTTATGCTCGAGGTATTCTTCGTACGCCGTGTCGTTGTTCAGGAGGTAGTGCAGGTGTTGGCTGAGCAGCTCCGGCGTGGGGAAGTCCTCCAGCAGTATGGCCGACTTGTTGTTCGGCAGCCAATCCCTGATCTGCGGAGCTCCAAAGTATATCGGCACCACACCAGCTTGTATAGGTCTCCACAACTTCTCTGTCATGTAATCATTACACACTCCATTCTCTATTGCAATCATAAATTTGTACTTAGCTATGAACTGGTACATATCTTTGTCACTGAGAAATGTCTGATAAGATCTATTGATGACCAAGTCTTTATTGTGCAGGCACTCGCCATAGGAGTCAACTTTTATGTACTCCATGAGAACTTTGACGTACTCGTCTCTTTCTGTGGTAGTGTCACAGTCGTTCTGCATGTACAAAACCGGAGCCAGATGCGTCAGAAAAGCGTTTTTCGTCGACGTATTGACGTAAAACTCTTTTGATGTTAACGTCTCTAAAGACCTCAGGAGATGGAGCGGGAACGGTACGTCACTAAACCTGCTGAAAGTTGACGAAAAATTGAACAAGCTCAATGATTCTTCGTAAACAAATTCAAGGATGTTCTTTGGAGACTCTTCGTGTATCAAACCCCATATCGTGTTGTGATTCTTTGGCAAAGGATAGTCCTCAATATACGTAGCGTAAAATAGGTACGCTTCTGGATTTTGGTATTGAGAACTCTTGAGGAAAACGTCACACTGTAAAGTACTGTTTCTGCATGTAACTTTATTGATGTATGGAAGCCAATGCATGTCTTTGGTATACCAAACAATGGCTGGGTTTCTCGTGACGGTCACGGCTTTGGCATCAGGAAATATCACCACATTGGTAGTCATGTACCATGTAGTGATTAAGAGGATGAGCGCAGTAGCAAATAACGTCCAGAAAGCGACGAGAATTTGAAAGCATAGTCTGGTCTTTCCAGTCTTGAAGCTGTAATGAACTTCCGACCATTCTGTTTCCTCGTAATTCAGCTCTGAACTGATCCTCAACATGGTAAGTAAAACCTGGAATTAATCCTGAAATTAAATCAATATATAAAGCGAAGTTGATGGTAGGGCTGGCAAAGGAAGACCTAGAAGGACTTACATTGACCAAATTGGAGATGTCCTTAGAAAAGGTTTAGTACGATCTACTCTGAACCGGCGTGCGTGTATGAAGCGATTGATAAATGTGGAGGAAGCAAGAGAAGTGTGTCAGGATCGAAGCAAAGGGAATTCTATATAGTCTCTGCTTACCCCGGTGGAAAATAGGCGTGAGTTTATGTATGTATGTATGTGTATGCTAAGGCTAGAAGGCGCAACGCCTAAGTCTTAAAGGTTGTCGGGTAATACGACCTGTCGGGAATACAGAAATGTGCTGGGACTTCCACTCCTGCTTTTGATTTTACGACAATCACGAGATTTACAGATGATACTGTCTTTCTTACCTTAAAACATTATTCCGAGATATTTATTTACAATTGAAACATTCGTGTGGAAATTATCTCACAAGAAGTCACTTCTCTTCACTTTAAATAGTCCGGACTGTGTATGATCATAACTGACAGCAAACATTTAAAGGTTAGCCCAACTGACGTCTTCCCACCCTGCGTTGCCATTTCGTAAAAAATAAATTACCCGCGACCAATGTTTTTACTTTTATTTTTATTTAAATTACTTTGCAAGGAAATTTTTTACTTTAAGCAAAAGAGTTACATACACTTTTAATGATTTTTATATAAGTGACAAGTAATAGTAACTAAATACATTAGTCAGTAATTCACTTAATTTTCTATAATCAAATTTACATTCTTGGAATGTTGGTACCAATTTAATGGTAACACTAACGTCATCAAAGGGCTAGCAATGGCGGCTTGTCATAGGCTTGAGCATACCTGGTTTTCTTTTTTCTTATACCATGAAAATATCAATAGTAAAACGTAGTGAATTATATTCTCTTTGGTTGATACAGTCAGCAAAGAGATTATTGTAAAATTATATTTTTTAAGAAATTATTGAGTCAATGATAAGCAGCCTTGGGTCCCTAATACACATTTTTTCTTTCTTATTTTTTTCTTATTTTTATTGTAATAAACGTTTCTTTCTTTCTTTCATACATTAACCAAGCCAAAAAAATAAAAAAAGAAGATACAGGGGCTCCCATTTATCCGGACAAGTATTTAACACCACAAACCTCCATCCAGAGGTCTCGGGTTTGATTCCTAATGGGGACATAAGACAAAAATCACTTTATCCCTATAATCCCTAGTTTGATTAGGACATTGCAGGTCGGTCATCTGATCGTCCGAAAGTAAGATCCGTGCTTTGAAAGGCACGTTAAGCCGATGGTCCCGGTTACTACTTACTGATATAAGTAGGTATGTATTACTTTCTGAATTTGACACGTTTTTATTAAATGTATATACCGCTGTGTACGAATATATAATATAGCTAAACAAGCGCCAAGTTTTCGCCGCATTTTTGTATCAAGCGCTGTATCTACGGTAGTCTATTCTCAATAAACCCTGAAACCAGGGTTGATGAGGTCTGGTAATCCACCTCACAACCCACAGATGAAGAGGCAAATGTAAAAAAAAAATTATAACATGGCCATAAAGCCTTAAACTCATTGTCTTTCAAGGGGATGTATTTTAAAATTCATAATATATTTCCTCAAGTTCCCCTCGGTTCCGAAGATCAACAGAATCACACGGTACAACGGTTTCTATTTCACGACCAGAGGGGCGTGAGGTGGCGAAAGTTTTGAGTGGATGCGCCAATGACATGGTATGAATATAAGGATTTTTTATTTATTTTTTTCTCTTATTTTATTTTACTTTTTTGCGCGCTACACTGCAGCTGTACAAGTGTACTATATCCTCTGCCGAAGGTTGTCTGGAGGAGATGGCTCTTAGCGATAAGGCCGCCTTTGCCCACCTTAGAATAAGTTTATCCTGTAAATGTTTTGTGAATTTGTGTGCAATAAAGTATTTTATTATTATTATTATGAATGTACTAATGATGATAATGATGATGAACCAATGTTATGGGCGATAGGCTGATCCCTTATCACCATAAGGTTCATCATATCCAGCTTAAGACATCGTATCAACAGTGGCTGCAAGTTGTCTTTGATTACTTGTGGCTCTGCCCACCCCATTAGGGATAACGGGCGTGAGTTTATGTATGTATGTATGTATTATGAATGTAGGAAAGCGAGTGGAACGGAAAGTAAGATTGACAAAAAGTAAGTTTGGTTGTTTATTATGGCATCGGCCTTAATTCTGAAATAAAACTGAGACTTGGCTTCGCCCTTAATTTTGTAAAAATACGCCAGACTTGGTTTCGGCCTTCTATGAATTTTATAATTAAAAAAAAAGAAAAAAAAATATATGACTTGGCTGTATGGACTATTGTGTTTTATTATTTTTAATTGGACCGTGTACTTGGTTCAAGATAAATTATGGAATTCTGATTACTAAATAAAGACACATCTAAAACTAACGAAAATCATTTTTTTTTCTAAATAACTTATTTATGAATTTTAAACAAGAAAAACGTAATAATAAGTACGACATTTTATCACGCTTTTCTATGACGTCACAGTGTGCTTTTTCATACGAATTCCATAGTAATTTCGTGTTTTGAAGGTTAGGTAAAAGTAACTGATTTGACTAGTTGGAAACTAGCCTATTGGTTTGTTTTACTTTTTTCGATATATGTACATACATACATAAACTCACGCCCGTAATCCCTAATGGGGTGGGCAGAGCCACAAGTAATCAAAGACAACTTGCAGCCACTGTTGATACGAAGTCCAAAGATGGATATGATGAACCTTATGGTGATAAGGGATCAGCCTATCGTCCATAACATTAGTCCATCATGTTAGAGGACACAATCCCTCTGTCGGTTTTTACGACATGCCCGGGAAGAGAAGCAGCTGAACGTGTTCTATGTTTTTTATATGCTCCCAGAACAGCATAGAAGCAATATATGGATGCACTCATAACAATATTGTACTGTCTTATCCACACAAAACTAGCCTATCAAATAAAGACACGGCTAAAGAAAAGAAATCGTCCAATCTTGTATATTTAAATTCAGAGACAACTGTCGCGGAAACGGAATTCCAATCGAGTAACAACTTTTTTATTTTTAAAGGAAATTAACATTTATCCGGGACTTCTCTCCTCTATTATTATTATTGGTATTTTTCTATATTTTTATACTTTTTAAATATGTTTGAAATACTTCGAAACTCATTTTTTTTATCCCACCATAGAGTTTTTCCATCCAGAAATCAAAAAACGATAATAGTAAACAAAGCTTTTTTGGGGCCTAATCTTTGCAAAGTTTTCGTATTCAAAGTACTTATAAGACTTTAAAGACTAGCAGTATCCCAAAGCGCATTGTAACGAAGCATTTCGGACCAACGAGCCTTGTAGCGACATCTTGTGGTTTCTGGAGATATAATGTTGTTTCACAGAACACAGATGGCGCTGCAGGGTTATCGATGGGCCCGAATATTTTTGATTATTTTATTTTCTTCAAAATTTGGTATATTTAATTATCTGCAACATTTATTGAAATTATATTATATTTTATTTAGGTTTCGGATCAAACAAGTCGATCGATTATTGTCGTTGATTCGGCGAATTTATGGTTTGGTAGATTTTTTCTAGTTTGGCAACTTTGTTCGTGGTTCTTGTGTCAGACTGACAGCTGGCTGAGCTGAGAGACAGGTTATGGAAAGTGGGGACGTCGCGAGAGCGCCGGAGACTCCACTGCCGTAACAATAATGTGGGCAAATTAAAAGCCACGATTTATCGGCGACATCAAGAGCCGATGTCTCCATTTATATAAATAACTTAACTGAGATGGTAAGTCCTCGCAATTCTTCGTGCATATTTTTGCACCAACTTTGTGATAACCTCGAGGTCCTTGTTTTCAGCAACATCACTGAAATCCCATCGCCTAAGGTCCAGTGGGTGGGTTTAGGTTTCATCCGAGCGATGCCCAACTATCCCGGATGAACCTGTAAGTTATTTTCTTTGTTTTACACTCGTGAGTTGCATTGCCACGCTGTCAGCTGAACCACATGCTAATCATTGCCATTCCTTGTTGCAGATGGGTTTTTTGTTTCCTTTAAGTTTTTAACGTTTTAAAGTTTCGAACGTTTTGCAAGTTTTAATCTAAGAAGAAGTTTATGATTGGATCAGACTATTTCAACAAATTTGGTGAATGAAGATTCCTACTGTTTTCTTCTGCATTTGAGAGTTATTTCAAGCTTCATTTCGGCGGAGCTTGCCTTGGTTGTTTGCACGTCGAAGCTTTCCTTTGTGCGGCGCGCATGTGGATGTGCCGCGCCTCTCCTTTTGTCAACACACCGGATAAGGCCCGGTGAAGGACTGCGAGGTTGACCGGTGGACGTGCAGCCCGCCAGCTGCGTAACAGTTGGCCCGCTGCGCCGCCATCGTCCAGCACGCCCTGGCCTGAGCCGGCCTCAACTCATCACCTGTACGGTATTCCGGGACGCCTCAGGTAGGCCTGATAGTCAGAGGTCCTCGAGTAAGTGAGGTGCCTACTAGGAGGACGGAAAGATATTTTAAGACCTAGTGATATCTTATGGTCATGTCACAGAGTGATACTTTACCTAACGGCCCACTTCTCATTAATTGAATTCTATTCTATTGGAATTACAAAAATCTTTTGTTTCAGTGGCGCCCTTCTTGGTGAAATTGTCGCTTTGTACAACCATTTTAGTATATAAGTGGTGTTGGCATAAACTTTAAGATAAAAATTTTTTTTGAGAAAACAGTGTATTTTTTTTTATTAAAAAAAGTGATGGGATTTTGTGTGAATTGTTTGTGTTTTGTTTGCATCTTAGGTTAAGTTGTGTTTGTCTTAGCATAAGTAAAGTTATAGGCCTCCTATTAGAGACCTAACTTAATTACCTATTTTGTTTTTTTTGTTCATTAAGTTTAAACCCAATTTATAACCTAAATGGTCTAGGGCTTATTGACATTTTTACAATTACATTTGTGTTTTTTTTTTTAACCTTTATATAGGTAAACTAGGGGTTAAAAGCAATTTTTTTTTTGATGCTTACTAGCAATTTTATAGATTGAGTTTTTTTGCTAAACATATATTATTTAATTAAAAAACAAACATAATTACCCTATTATTTGAAATCAATTATTATCACTTTCTTAAAACACATAAAGGTAGTATTTTATAACATTTACAACAGGATATTGAGTAGAAATAGATATTTTGTAACTTTGCTTCATCATCATATTGATAGTTGTGCCGCTGCTTGGCAAATATTTTGCTTATTTGTTTTTATTGAAATAATTATAGAACTGTCTTTCAATATCAACTTTATTGAGTATTCAGTAGTAAATTTCCTTTACCATCTTTACATATTGATTGATAACATATTACAACTTAAAAAATAACATTTACTTCATAGTAAACATAACCTTAAACAAAATTTATATAAAACACTGTTGTTTTTTTATTGTTTTGAAAATTATTTACAGGGATAGACTGAGAATTGATGTTGTGTGATAATTACACTTATTTGGTTTATATTTAATGAAAAATTTTGTACATATATTAGATAATAAGTTTTGGAGGCAGACGGGTACATTTTGAGATATAAATTTACTTCAGTTTACTTCAAACCACTTTACAATCTTGAAATTATAACTCTGAAACACAACCATGGATATCCAAACGGTTTATTTACATTCACTGCTCCGTGATGAATTAATATATGAAGTGAGTATTCGTGCAGAAGCACCGGCTGATACTGTTCTCAATTTGAAGAAACAGCTTAGGGAGTTGATCACTGGTTTCTCTCCGGATGAAATAATGGACGATGAACGAAAACCACAGGCAGAATTCCCAATCATCACCGAGAAGCTGAAGGAGCTGCAGGCAAAACTTGATTTAGCAGTGAAGTCTAGGGACCGTCATCACCTAATGCGTGCTAAGGCTTTGTATAATCATCTTCATCACCGTCTTGAGCGTGTAGTATGCACGGAGTCTGTCGATAGGGACATAAAATTGAAGCAGAATAAAAATCTTATAGCTTGCGGTCACTCATTGGAGAAATTGTTGTCAACAAAAAACGTCATCGACCCAGAAGAGGAAAACAGGGGAAAAGGGACAGATGGTTCAGCAATTAATTTAATGAAGTGGAACATTAAATTCGACGGCCGTACGAGTCCACATACGTTCTTGCAATCCATAAGTGAACGCGCCTCAGCGTTCGGAGTTAGTGACAATGTACTTTTCAGGTCCGCCTTTTGTTTCTTTTCGGATCAAGGTCTTCTATGGTACAGAGGTGTTAAGGAGCAGGTTACGACTTGGCAGGAATTGAGTGAGCTTTTAATCCAGGAATTCGCACCCGTTGATTTTGACTATCGTTTGCTGGGGGAGATTAGAGCTCGCACCCAAGGACAGGATGAACCAACACACATCTATTTTGCAGTCATGAACTGTATGTTTTCACAATTGAAACGACCACTTTTGGACAGTGACAAATTTGAAATTTTAATACATAATATTAGACCCATTTTTCGAGAGCAGTTAGCATTGCACGACATAGCTACGATAGCTGAACTTAAGGAAAAATGCCGTAAAATAGAATCTGCGCGACAAATGACACAGCTGTTTGTCGAACCACCTAAGCAGTCTAGTTTGAATATTGATTTCGTGTATAAAGGCAAAACGAAACCTGTAATGCCCGTCAGCGAATCGTCCGATGTTAGGGAAATGGAACAGGTCTCGGCAGTTCAGCCACCAATTCAGGCCCAAACTTTTAGGCAGCGTCAACCGCCAAGTAATGAAAAGCCTAGTAGTTATCCTAATACAAAATCTGCGGCTAACAAATTAGTTTATTGTAAAAGATGTAAGGTGTCTACTCACTCAACCGCAAGGTGTAGGGACAAGACAGTCAAATGTTTTAAATGCGGTCATTTAGGGTTTACGGTGAGGTCGTGCCCTAAATGTAACAACCCAAAAAACTAGGTTGCTCGGACAATAACGCCGATCCTCCATCGAAGGTCGAAGATGGGGATTGGAAACATTGGTTACAGGTAGTAACGAATTATTTTAAGCTGAACAACGTAGCTTCCGTTTTGTTCGAGCCCAATGATGATGACGTTCGACCATATTTAAAACTTAATGTCCTGGATTTGACAATTTATGGATTACTGGACTCAGGTGCAGCAATTTCTATTTTAGGTAATGGAACACATACGTATTTTGAGTCATTAGGTTTCACAGTACAATCTGGGAAAGACACTAATGTAACTGTTGCGGATGGTTCCCAGTGTACCTCTACAGGATTTTTAATGTTGCCCATTACATTTAATGGAGTAACCAAAATTTTGAAATTTTTTATAATACCCAGTATTAAATTAAATGTTATTTTAGGCGTAGACTTTTGGCGGGCATACAATTTGATGCCAGAAATTTTTGAAAGTGTTTCCTACATGAGAGGTCCACAAAAGTTTGTAGAAATGCCAGTCAACTCTATACAAGCTTATGACAGTCTTCCCAATGATCACAAGGAGTTAGCGGAGCTTATGATAACGAAATTTCATGACATTTCTTTTGAGCGCAAGGGTTTAGGTAGGACGCATCTTACTCAGCATGTCATCGACACTGGGGTTGCGCCACCGGTCAAGTGTAGACCTTATCCCATGTCACCGGAAAAGCAGAAGGAACTACATAAGGAATTAGACAGGATGCTGGAGCTGGACGTCGTCGCTCCGAGCGAGAGTCCTTGGAACAATCCAGTCCTTATGGTTCCTAAAGCTGACGGTACATGGCGATTTTGTCTGGACTGCCGGAGGCTCAACTCTGTGACGAAAGGCGATGCTTATGCCATTCCCTACATACCCCAGATATTGGATAGCCTCAAGAATGCCAAGTACATCAGTTCTGTGGATTTTAAATCGAGCTTTTGGCAAATTCCACTCGACCCTAGCTCACAGGAGAAGACGAGTTTTACAGTGCCTGGTAGGGGGTTGTTTAAATTTAAAGTTATGCCATTCGGCCTATGCGGAGCTCCTGCTCGCCAACAACGGCTCATGGACATGTTGTTTGGACATCCTTTCTGCAGTGACGTAACTAAAGGCATGATATTCGTGTACATCGACGACATTATAGTAGTTGCTGAAGATCTAGAAACGCACATACTTCTTTTAAAAAGGCTTCACGAAAGAATACAGAGCGCCAATTTAACAATCAACTTTGAGAAGAGCAAATTCTTCCGCAGCTCTTTAAAATATCTGGGATATGTAGTGGATGAGTTTGGACTTAGAACGGATCCCGATAAGGTTCGTGCTGTTCTGGAGTTTCCGGTACCCAAAAGTTCGAAAGAACTAAAAACCTTTCTAGGTGTTTGTTCTTGGTACCGTAGGTTTATTAGGAATTTCTCCATCATTGCGGCACCCTTACACGCTCTTACCAGCTCAAAAACGAAATTTATTTGGAACCAAGACGCAGAAAACGCTTTTGATACATTAAAAACCAGTTTAGTTTCAGCTCCAATTTTAGCCTGCCCTGATTTTAGTAAACCATTTTCAGTTCACTGCGATGCATCTAATTTTGGCGTAGGAGGTGTGTTAGCGCAGAATATTGATGGCCATGACCGCCCTATCGCTTATATCAGCAGATCCCTTAACAAAAACGAACGTAACTATAGTGCTACCGAAAGGGAGGCGTTAGCAGTTGTGTACGCGGTTGAAAAATTTGAACCATATTT
Organism: Pectinophora gossypiella; assembly: GCF_024362695.1. Classification (NCBI taxonomy): domain Eukaryota; kingdom Metazoa; phylum Arthropoda; class Insecta; order Lepidoptera; family Gelechiidae; genus Pectinophora; species Pectinophora gossypiella. The sequence continues at coordinate 5,768,145 of NC_065432.1, forward strand.
AGGTAGTAGACCATTCACCGTCGTAACCGATCACGCTTCACTTAGGTGGTTCATGAATTTGGAGAATCCTACGGGACGCTTAGCTCGTTGGGGTTGTAGGTTATCCCAATTTAATTTTACAATCGAGCATAGGAAAGGGAAGGATAATGTCGTCCCTGATGCCCTCTCACGATTGCTGCATGTGGATGCCATCAATGCTCCAAATGCAGGAACCGGTGATGAGTGGTATGATAAGGTTTACTCTGGATGTACGGCTTATCCCAAAAATTATCCCAATTATCGCGTCGAAAATGGTACTCTTCTACGATACAGCAAGGGTAAGTATGCCCTGACTCAGGAGTTTGATTGGAAGATTGTTGTGCCAAAGTCAAACCGTCTGCAGGTCATGTCCGAAAACCACGAACCACCGACCTCGGCACACCTCGGAGTGTTTAAAACGCACCGTAGGTTGTGTTTGAGGTATTTCTGGCCAGGAATGTACCGCGACGTGCTTGATTTTGTCAACAAATGTAGTATTTGTTCCGCTTATAAGCACAGGACCAAACTCACTCCTGGGATCATGGGTCAGCCTAAGCAATGCTATAGGCCGTTTCAAGCTGTATCCGTAGATTTGGTAGGACCTCTTCCACGATCACGTTCGGGTTACATGCACCTTTTAGTAGTAACATGCTGTTTTTCAAAGTACACCATGTTATTTCCACTTCGTCGAGCGACTAGTGCTGCAGTAGCTAAAAACTTTGAGAATTATGTGCTTCTAGCTCACGGGATTCCTGAAACCGTAATTACCGACAATGGGGTTCAATTCACGGGATCAGAATTCAGTGGCCTTCTCAAGAAGTACAATATTCCACGAGTTCACTACGGGCCTAGGTACACGCCACAGATTAACATGGTGGAAAGGTATAACAAAACAGTCATGACAGCTGTTTCGTCTTATGTAGCTGACGATCATAGGGCATGGGATCTCAATTTATTTAAGGTGCAATTTGCAATAAATAGTGCGGTGAACGAAACCACTGGGTTTAGTCCATTCTTTTTGGTCCATGGCCGGGAACCAATTATTAACGGTTCTTTTTATAATGATGACAGGGAATATGAGGTCTCTATGCCAAGGGACGAGTATGCGGGTGAATTTGGGGTCCTTCGGGATATTTTTAATAAGGTTCGGGTTAATATAGAGAAGGCTCACACGACGAACGCGAAGTACTACAACCTGCGACGCCGTAACGTCAATACTTTGCGCGAAGGTCAAGTAGTGTGGCGGAAAACGTACGTACAGAGTGACGCCGCAAATTTTAAAGCCTCGAAACTTGCCCCAAAATACGAGCAGTGCGTAATTAAAAAGGTTTTATCACCCTTGGTGTACGAATTGGTTTCGTTTAGTGGCAAGAACTTAGGTTCTTGGCATATAAAAGATTTAAAAATTTAATTTTCAAATTGCCCCGTGTTCCTCTTGTCGTATTTTTTCTTAAACAAAAATTTACCGGCTTGGATCATTGTATTTGGCTCAATTTAAATTCACGTTTATAAAGTAAGTAACATCATTTTTGTTGTTTGTTTTCATGGTTAGCTTCATAACATTTTTTATTAATAAAAATAATGGTGTGGTTACTTGTGTCGTAAGTGGCCTAGTAACAGCCTATTTATGACAAACAATTTTTTTTTTATGTAGTTAAAGACTATTAATTGAGTCTTTTGATTTAAAATAACTACATTTACCAATAGATGTTTTATGTTTAATGTTTTTAGTGTGTTTATGTGTGCGCTGATAAGGCCCATACACACTAGCGTCTGCAACGCAGCGGTTTTATGAACGCTCAATTTAGCGTTTCATATTTTTTTGTTTAGGCGGTTATAGCCAAGTTTTAAGTATAGTTTTTTATGTTGCACGTGTCAACATTATTTTAGGCTTTATGGTAGCCATTATTTTAAATTAAATTAAGATTAGAAACCTCTTTAGGTTACTCATTGTTTTTTTCCTTTTCGACGGAGCGGGTAGTGACTCCTTAAATAAGCCTCTAGCAACTGTTGTTTTGTTTTTTTGTCTTTGTCTTTAGAATTGGGGTATCGAGTGACACTAAGATAGTCGTCAGCTCAACAGGGGTATGAATGTGGGTGACACCCAGTGAAATGGATACTGGGTGCTACTATATGAAAGAAGTGATAGGTGATCAATGAATGGTGATGAATAACAGGTCGGGGTAATTGTTGTGCTTAGGGTTGTGCTGTTTAGATGTTGGTGTTTGTGCTTCGTTACGTTTTTTTTTTTTATGATTTGTTTTGTCGTCGTCTTTAAAGACAGTTTTTTTTTTAAATTTAGACTGGTTGTGCGCTCCAGGCTCTATGGCTGAGGGCAGCCGTGTTTCTCACCCAGTTCGAAACCTCTCGTGGGTAGGGGGGTATTGTAACGAAGCATTTCGGACCAACGAGCCTTGTAGCGACATCTTGTGGTTTCTGGAGATATAATGTTGTTTCACAGAACACAGATGGCGCTGCAGGGTTATCGATGGGCCCGAATATTTTTGATTATTTTATTTTCTTCAAAATTTGGTATATTTAATTATCTGCAACATTTATTGAAATTATATTATATTTTATTTAGGTTTCGGATCAAACAAGTCGATCGATTATTGTCGTTGATTCGGCGAATTTATGGTTTGGTAGATTTTTTCTAGTTTGGCAACTTTGTTCGTGGTTCTTGTGTCAGACTGACAGCTGGCTGAGCTGAGAGACAGGTTATGGAAAGTGGGGACGTCGCGAGAGCGCCGGAGACTCCACTGCCGTAACAATAATGTGGGCAAATTAAAAGCCACGATTTATCGGCGACATCAAGAGCCGATGTCTCCATTTATATAAATAACTTAACTGAGATGGTAAGTCCTCGCAATTCTTCGTGCATATTTTTGCACCAACTTTGTGATAACCTCGAGGTCCTTGTTTTCAGCAACATCACTGAAATCCCATCGCCTAAGGTCCAGTGGGTGGGTTTAGGTTTCATCCGAGCGATGCCCAACTATCCCGGATGAACCTGTAAGTTATTTTCTTTGTTTTACACTCGTGAGTTGCATTGCCACGCTGTCAGCTGAACCACATGCTAATCATTGCCATTCCTTGTTGCAGATGGGTTTTTTGTTTCCTTTAAGTTTTTAACGTTTTAAAGTTTCGAACGTTTTGCAAGTTTTAATCTAAGAAGAAGTTTATGATTGGATCAGACTATTTCAACAAATTTGGTGAATGAAGATTCCTACTGTTTTCTTCTGCATTTGAGAGTTATTTCAAGCTTCATTTCGGCGGAGCTTGCCTTGGTTGTTTGCACGTCGAAGCTTTCCTTTGTGCGGCGCGCATGTGGATGTGCCGCGCCTCTCCTTTTGTCAACACACCGGATAAGGCCCGGTGAAGGACTGCGAGGTTGACCGGTGGACGTGCAGCCCGCCAGCTGCGTAACAGTTGGCCCGCTGCGCCGCCATCGTCCAGCACGCCCTGGCCTGAGCCGGCCTCAACTCATCACCTGTACGGTATTCCGGGACGCCTCAGGTAGGCCTGATAGTCAGAGGTCCTCGAGTAAGTGAGGTGCCTACAGGTGTACGGACAGTGTTTTTAAACATAGTGATATCCCATGGTTGTTACGGAGTGACAATTAACCTGACGGACCAAAGCGCGACCTGTCTCCCTCCATAGGGTTTTTGACCTACCTATGGTTAATGAAATTTGTAGATTTAAAAAATATACATTGTACAAATTCAAGGGAGTTTTCTTTGTCTCATGCTCACCGGTCTATAACATCTAGCTGTGCCCTTCAGGTAAACACCACTTTATAAATTTCTGAAACATATCGATATCAGTATTTCTATAACACCTTTACCCTTTAACCTACCTTTCCTATAAGGTAAGCAAAAATCTAGTGTTTCAGCATATTTTCCTAAAACTGTAATGCCAACGCGCATAAAACTCGTCCCAGTAATTAGACTTTGCGTATAACTTTTTTTCTTTAATACTTCAAAAGTGGTCTAAGTAACAAACTTTTACAAAAAAAAAATAGATAATTATCTAATCCGTTCGAATTCCGAATCGAGATCGCAAATTCGAGATCCCGCGGGATTGGAAATACATAACGTAACATAAACAGCCTATATATGTCCCTGATGGGCACAGGCCTCCCCTCAATCAACCATGGAGGATACTCCACCACGCTGCTCCAATGCAGGTTGGTGGAGGTGTTTTGACGGCTAATAAAGTACCCTCCGAAGTACGGAATCATCTTACTTTTTCGGACAATCTGGTGATTCAAGCCTGAAAAGTCCCAAACTAAGGACAGTCTCACAAAGTGATTTCGACAATGTCCCCATCGGGAATCGAACCCGCACCTCCAGATCGTGAGCCTAACGCTCTAACCACTGGACCACGGAGGTCATAATATGTATTGATCCCGAAAGATTAGAAAAATTGTATTCCCTATCGCGAGCCCCTCTGACTTGAACCCCTGTCCTAACGGAGGGGAGACTCCTGTCAAATGTCCTGGTCCCTAATAAGCATACAAATGGGGGCAACTTTCACTAATCACTGTTTTGTTGAACGTTGGAAAGAGATAGACAGATAAGAAAGATGAGACGAAAGATACATTATCGTCTTATTCCTAGTCCGTCCTAGCATCGTCGCTTACCATCAGGTGAGATTGTAGTCAAACGCGAGCCAATTTTATTAAAAAAAAAATACATACATACATAAACTCAAGCCCGTAATCCCTAACGGGGTGGGCAGAGCCACAAGTAATCAAAGACAACTTGCAGCCACTGTTGATACGATGTCGTAACCTGGATATGATGAACCTTATGGTGATAAGGGATCGGGCTATCGCGCATAACATTAGTCCATCATGTTAGAGGACACAATCCCTCTGTCGGTTTTTACGACATGCCCGGGAAGACAAGCAGCTGAACGTGTTCTATGTAAAAAAACCTAATAAAAATAATCTAATAATATATATTATTATTAATTAATTAGTTATTTTATTATTTTTTTAATTAAATATCGCACTCAGTCTGCGATTGTTGAAGTAAAGCAACTTTCGCAAAGGCCGTTCATAGGATGGGTGCCCACAAAAAAAAAATGTTTTCATCTCGAGCTCCTCCGTGCTTCGGAAGGCACGTTAAGCCGTTGGTCCCGGCTGCATTAGCAGTCGTTAATGACCGTCATTCCGCACTGAGCCCGCGTGATGGTTTAAGGCCCGATCTCCCTATCCATCCATAGGGAAGGCCCGTGCCCCAGTAGTGGGGACGTTTATGGGATGATGATGATGATAATTATGTGGTCAAATAAGTCATCGTTCTGTAAAAATACAAACAAAACCAAGTGCTACGCATGTTAGGGAAAAACATTTTTTTTTTTTTTTGATGTGACTTATTGTAGATTTGCCGCAGATGGCATTAACTACTTGGCCGGACAAATGGGAAGCGCTGAAGGCTCTCACCCGGTACAACGTTTAAGACAACAGGCCTGAGGGTGCCTAGTTGGGCGCGAACCTCGGCTCAGGGCGTCGTCTGAGAGGAAAAATATTTGAAAGAATTAATCGACCCTAGTGGGTCGATAGCGATAAGACTTGCCGCCACGCCGGCGGGGTCGGTATCGGGGAATCTCTTCATACACGCACGCTGACTACATAGGAGATATATTCGTGAGCAAATATTATTTCATGTTAGGATGATTCTGGTGGTGCTAACTACTTGGCCGGACAAATGGGGAGCGGTGAAGGCTACCAACCAATACCAACCAACCAACTACGATCTCTCTTTCTTTATTTAAGATCTGCGCTCTTGTCGGTGGAGTAATCGCCTTCATTACTCCATAGATAGGGCGTGTAGAACGGTGGTTGCCCCAATCGCCTTCCGTTCCGCAGTACACCGACCAATTTCTCAATCGGTGATGTTCTAGCTAGAGCCCTACGAGAATCCATTTCCTCGGCCTCCGACCAGTACTGATACCGCTGCTGCCCGGCATCAGGGGTGCGCTTTTGAAGTAGCGGCGCCTACTCGCTACGTCACAAGATCGTCATAGAACCTAAGTAGTATTTTATAGGTTAGCCCGTCCCAGTGAGCTATAGTAGTGACTATGCTGGTATGGTACTTATATTCGGAGTTTAACAAAGTGAGATGTACTCATAACTTCCGGCCTCACCTCACGTAACAGCTATAAAGGTTCGCAAGGCTTTATTATAGCCACCGCGAGCTTCATCGCGCTCATAGCGTGTACAGGGTGAGTAGAGAATATATTTTTGGTTAACGTAACAAAGCGAACATGCGTGAGTTTTAAATGAAAGTGGAAGGAGCGATAGTGGAGTCAGGATTTTAATAAGTGTCTTTGACATCAACCCCTAGCATTTTCCACAGGGTCCGCTTACCTAACCTGAAGATTTGACAGGTCCGGTTTTTTACAGAAGCTACTGCCTGTCTGACCTTCCAACCCGCGAAGAGAAAACCAGCCCAATACAGGTTAGGTCATATACCTCCGAAAAATGCATTTCTCGGGAAAATGGGTTTCCTCGCAATGTTTTCCTTCACCGCTGAGCACCAAGGTCTCTGCCTACCCTACTAACGGGAAATTGGCGTGACCTTATGTATGTATTTGTGAGGTGGATTACCGACCCCATCAACCCTGGCGTCAGGGTTGCTATTGAGCCGCCAAAGGCCCCTGACCTGACTAGTGTAACGACTACGTACTTACATCAGTAAGTAGTAACCGGGATCAACGACTTAACGTGCCTTCCGAAGCACGGATCATCTTACTTTCGGACAATCTGGTGATCAGCCAGTAATGTCCTAACCAAACTACTGATATGAACTACAAAGTGATTTTTGTGATATTATGTCCCCACCGGCATTCGAACCCGGGACCTCCGGATTGTGAGCCTAACGCTCAACCACTGGACCACGGAGACCGCCGTGCACTTAAGATAACATAAATCTTGTAAAAAAAAAATCTGCACATCCTGTATAGGTATAAGATGTCGGTATAACTGAACTACCCTATGCACTGCAGTAAATTTCGTGCGATGAATATGATACAGCATTTATGAAGTCCGCAGTATATCAGACCTACTTTCTTTACCAGAATTTTTAAAGGAAAAATATTAGAAAAATAATATATAGAATTACACACGTTAAGACAGCCTCCGTGGTCTAGTGGTTAGAGCGTTAGGCTCACGATCTGGAGGTCCTGGTTCGATTCCCGATGGGGACATTGTCGAAATCACTTTGTGAGACTGTCCTTTGTTTGGTAAGGACTTTTCAGGCTTGAATGAGCTGATTGTCCGAAAAAGTAAGATGATTTCGTGCTTCGGAGGGCACGTTAAGCCGTTGGTCCCGGTTATTAGCCGTAAAAACACCTCCACCAACCCGCAGTGGAGCAGCGTGGTGGAGTATGCTCCATACCCCCTCCGGTTGATTGAGGGGGAGGCCTGTGCCCAGCAGTGGGACGTATGTAGGCTGTTTATGTTATGTAATATATAGAATTATTAAGCGGTGCGAATAACGAAACGACCGATAGACATAGGTAAAAAGTATACTTAATGTTTTTTTTTGTTGTGGTTTTTCACGAAGGACAAGGCAAAGGGAACTATGCCCATACAGCCATGTTTTATGTATTTTTTCTCTTAATTATGATAAATAATGAAAGGTGATGACGATGAATGATGAAACCTAAGCCCCCACCCTCGGAGCAGACTCCTACTCCGAACCCCAAACGACCCAAACGACCGAACGAAACGACCGATAGACATAGGTAAAAAGTATACTTAATGTTTTTTTTTGTTGTGGTTTTTCACGAAGGACAAGGCAAAGGGAACTATGCCCATACAGCCATGTTTTATGTATTTTTTCTCTTAATTATGATAAATAATGAAAGGTGATGACGATGAATGATGAAACCTAAGCCCCCACCCTCGGAGCAGACTCCTACTCCGAACCCCAAACGAATTAACTCAAAAGTCCGCATAAACTTTCGAGTTATAAAGCGGCTTGTTGGCACGAAGCGAAAATAGATAGGTACACTTTGTTTATTGAATATTCCGATATAATAACACTATCGCGAATGTTTTCCGACTAACTTAATGCAATCATTAACCATAAAACACCAATTCGTATTAATTATTTAGATTATTCAATGAAGAAAGCAACTGTGCCGTTTCCGTTCCCGCCAAAAAGAGTGTAGGTATAATGACAACTAAAAAGAAAAAAACAAAATGCAAAGAAATAAAAAATAATAGATAAAAACATTTTTTTTTTTTGGTAAATTGGCCCCGAGAAGGAGCAGGCAAAGGGACATAGCCATACAGCCTGGTCAGATGAAGTTTTTCTTCGTGTATTATTTTCTTGAATTTGTTTTCTTTGTCTTCAGTAAATTTTTTTCGAAGGCCGGAGCCATTTCTTTTGTTTAATTATTTGTCTTCATCCATTTATCATTTTGTCAAATATCAGGAATAAAAGTCTTGAATCGGGAATAGAAGTCTTAAATCAGGAATAAGAATAGATAAAAATAAAATACATAATTATAAAAAGAGACCGCAATGGGCAAACGCAACCTGCATAAGAATAAAGAATTCCGAAAGCGGCATATAACGCGAAGGTTGATGGTAGGGCTGGCAGGGGAAGACCTAGAAGGACTTACATTGACCAAATTGGAGATGTCCTTAGAAAGGGTTCGGTACGCCATTTGCCATTTACTTAGTTAAGAGTCTTTTTGTAATTATTTCCATCCATTACTTTTATCCATCTTGGGACTTTGTATCGACAGTGGCTGCAAGTTGTCTTTGATTGTTTGTGGCTCTGCCCACCCCATTTGGGATTACGGGCGTGAGTTTATGTGTGTATGTATGTTGTAATTATTTCTTTTTATTTTGGTGCAATAAAGTGTATTTTTATTGTATTGGTACGATCTACTCTGAACCGGCGTGCGTGTATGAAGCGATTGATGAATGTGGAGGAAGCAAGAGAAGTGTGTCAGGATCGAAGCAAATGGAATTCTATAGTCTCTGCTTACCCCGGTGGGAAATAAGCATGTATGTGTCGTGGCCAGATCTTAGAATTGATCATTTCATGATGTGTTCGACCATTTCATAAAATAGCCAACTTAAGTGGACCATATCGTTGAAACGTCAACGTTTAATGATATTTCAATCAACGTTTGGCCATATCGTTAATGTAGGCGTTGTTATGTGATGTTTATTCAGGGTATGTATGTGTTAAAAAATTTTAGAAAACTTCTATGAACTAATATAAAGGACATCGTAACGAATATTGAATGGGAATGATTCAGACCATGATTCTAAGTTGCAAATTATACTTTTGCGACGGAAAATTCGACATGACATTAACTCAGAACCATGGTCTGGATGATCGCCCTCGGTTTGTATCAGGCCGTAGCTGTCAAAAAAAAAGAAATGCTGGTATTTTTTTTCAGTGTAGCTATCTATTTTCACTCAAGAACCGTACCCAAACACCTTAATCATAAAATATAAAGACCCTTACATCTTGACCGGTCGCAAGAATAACATTTCTTTAGCGCGCCTGCGGCCAGTAGATAGCGGGGTCAGAGGTTTATTTGTATTGGTACAGTCTTGTGGAAAACTGCTATACAAGTTGTGAGAAGCTGCAGTAGTTTTAGGCGGATGAGACGTTCGTTATGTAAAAATTGACGATTCAAAGTGTAACTATGTTACCTACTGAATAAAGATATTTTTGAATTTGAATTTGAAACTGTTACGTTAAAAACTTAACACAACGGTAGTCAGAGGTACATCTAAAAATATATATGATCCCTTTCGAAAAAAGTAAAAAGAAACCGACAAAGTACGGTTCTTATATCGTGTGGGTTGTTAGGGGTGTCAGGGTTACTATTGAGCCGCCAAAGGCCCCTGACGTGACTCATGTAACGACTACTAACTTACATCAGTAAGTAGTAACCGGGACCAACGGCTTAACGTGCCTTCCGAAGCACGGATCATCTTACTGCCGTACAATCGGGTGATCATCCTGTAATGTGTGATTTTTGCGATATTTCCCCACCGGGATTCGAACCCGGGACCTCCGGATCGTGAGCCCAACGCTCAACCACTGGACCACAGGTAAGCCGACCCTGTGAAAAACAGGATAGCGATAGGCGAAGGAAAGTAAAAATATTTTATTACACTTTTCTGCCGTACTGTACATCACGCCTGCGTGTTATGTTAGGTCGACCGCTCTCAGCGATAAGTCCGTAACAAAATAATGCAATTAGGATTACGCGGACATTGCGAACCTGATCGAGCGATCGAGTGAAGAATTTGATCAGTAATTATGGAATAGGCTACTTTCCAACTAGTCAAATCAGTTACTTTTTACTAAACGTCAAAACACGAAATTACTATGGACTTTGAAACAATAAATTTTTTGAAGTATGGCTTCTGTCATCTTTGACATTGTATGAAAAAGCACACTGTGATGTCATATGAAAACGTAACAAAATGTTTTTATTATTACATTTTTCTTTATTAAAATTCATAAACAAGTAAGTTACTTAAATAGAAAAAAGAAAACAGGTGATCAGCCTGTAACATAGTAGTTAAACAGAAACTTTACAAAAAAGGTTATTATAAAGTTAGTGATTATTTAGAAGATATGAATGCATGGGATTAACTGTCTGAGAACTGATATTAGGCAGCTAAATTACTCAATTGTATAAAAATATTTTAAGTTTATTTTTTTTAAAGAACGTCTAGGGCCCTGTGCCGAGGTTTTTCTTGCCGCTCCGTTTCCCCGGCTATACAGGTTGTGAGAAGCTGCAGTAGTTTTAGGCGGATGAGACGTTCGTTATGTAAACATTGACGATTCAAAGCGTAACTATGTTACCTACTGAATAAAGATATTTTTGAATTTGAATTTAATGTCCTAACCAAACCAGGGATCACGAATATTTTTATAGTATTCAGTGGAGAAGAGTGGTGGAGTATATTTCATACCACCTCCGGCTGATTGCTTATGTAATGACTAGATAATATGCCCACTTAGGTAAATAATAGCAGGGTTTTTTTGTATTAAAAAAACATACATTTTCACAGATTCATCACACACCCACACAGACACAGATTAATTACAGATTTATTCTAATACAAAAATCATAAAATAAAAATAGGGATTCTCTTAAAATGCATAAATGGTTTTGTCATAATTTTAATTATCATAATCCTTTTCGCATAATGTTTTTAAGCATAATAGTACTTTCCCATAATAACATCTAAGAATACTGGTTTGTTAGGTATAACTTATTTTTGGACTAATATTTGTGGGTATAAATTTGATTCGCATATAAATAGGTATCCATAATTCTTTTTTAGAATAATAGTGTTTTGTCATAATTTTTACAAGGCATAACAGTAAGTTAGGATGCGGCGGGGGTGGCCCAAGGGCCAGCATGTTTATCTTACACACGAAAAGTATACTGAATGATCACCAACAATATGAAATAGAGTCAAAAAATATAAAAAGTCAAATCATGAACCAAATGCAGCCAATGAAAAAGTAAGTTTCAGAAATGTTCAAAGTTGTGCCAAAACTTTTCTTATTCGGAGTATAGTTTTTATGCTTATAATACTTATGCTTATATGTCATTATTGTTATTAATTATTATGCTTATGGTAGTTATGAGTTTCAAAATTATGCTTAAAAAGTTATAACAAATTAATACTATGCGTAACTAATAATAGGACAAGTAACATTATGCCATGGTAAATTATTCCATAAAAAATATGCGTAAAAATAGAGAACCATAAAAATAAAATCAAAACTCATAATCAGAAACGTACATCAACTTCGTCACGTTCAACTAGGCGTTAGGAGTCAGATCTATTTATTTATTTATTTTTAGGTTTCTTTTTGAGATTGCCTGGAAGAAATTGCTCTAGAGCAATAAGGCCTCTCAAATTGTACTGTATTCGTGTGTTGTGTCTGATTGTTGAAATTTAGTTCTGTGCAATAAAGTGTACATATTTGATTTGATTTATCGGTACTAAACAATTTCAAAGAAAGGACGATAACGATCTAAGTATGGGAGGTCTGTGAGGGCGACCCTCTTAAAAGAGGTGTAGTACCTCCTCCCTCAGACAGGGGATCACCATAAATCTATCACTTGGTAGGAAGCTAAAGCAGTAACCACTTACCAAAACCGACATTTACAATAAAATACCAGACGATATTTTGGATTTGACAGAAAATAAAAGCTTTTTTTAAGTGACAATTTACACCATAAACAAAACAGTTACAGAACAAAAAATATCAAACAAAATTAAAATTAAATTAAATAAAACTAAAACAAAAAAACAAAACTCAAAATAAAATAAATTATGTGCAATTAATAATAATTTATTTTACAACAACCTCCGCGGTCTAGTGGTTAGAGCGTTAGGCTCACGATCTGGAGGTCCGGGTTCGATTCCCGATGGGGACATTGTCGAAATTAGTTTGTGAGACTGTCCTTTGTTTGGTAAAGACTTATCAGGCTTGAATCACCTGATTGTCCGAAAAAGTAAGATGATTCCGTGCTCCGGAGGGCACGTTAAGCCATTGGTCCCGGCTAATAGCCGTAAAAACGCCTTCACCAACCCGCATTGGAGCAGCGTGGTGGAGTATGCTCCGTACCCCCTCCGGTTGATTGAGGGGGGGTCTGTGCCCAGCAGTGGGATGTTTATAGGCCGTTTATGTATGTATGTTATGTATGTGCAATTAACACTTAAACGAAACCATTTTGTTTGTTATGGCCAGTACTGTGCCGTTCTCGCTATAAAAAATCTTTTAATGGGAAGGACACTGGCTGCTTTCCTTTTTCAAATTGTTCTTTCTTTTACTTGTGCTTTTTGGCGGGAACATAAACAACATGGTTGCTTTCTCCGTTGAATAATTGATCGTGTACTAGGTTCAAGATAAATTATGAAATTATGATTACTAAATAAAGACAGATCTAAAACTATATCTAAAACTAAAATAAACAAGTCAAATAGAAAAAAGGAAAGGTTTTTGTCACCTTTGGATCAGTTTTTATGTAGTACTTAATCAGATTTTTATAATTCTGATTAAGTATTTTGACCTAGGAAATTACCCAATTATTTAATCCTACATTAAAAGTAGCGAGCACTCATTTGAAGAAGGGTCGATTCATCATCTCTCCAGCATTATCCCATTTTCCACAGGGTCCGCTTACCTGACCTAAAGATTTGACAGGTCCGGTTTTTTACAGAAGCGACTGCCTGTCTGAACTTCCAACCCGCGAAGGGAAAACCAGCCAATACAGTAACCTGTATCAAGGTCAATGATAAACAGTCAATCAAACAGTGAAGTCAACAATGTTGGAGATACCAATTGAATGGTACCTAACACTTACGTCATCAATGGGCTAGCAATGGCGGCTTGTGATAGGATTGAGCATACCTGGTCTTCTTTATAACATGATAATATATGCATTTCCTTTCTATCTCTTTACGTTTTCTACTTACGCGGTTAATACATAATGCATACCATTGCATTCATCTCATATCGTACCTACAGTCGTAAGAACGCTATGAATAAAATTACATCTTCGTAAATTTATCAGCCGTATAAAATGTATGTAACTGCCGCCCTGCCCGGGATGAATGCATTTACATTTATATCCCCGGAAGATTGTAGGTTTGATGTGCTACCTTCTAGTCTAGGGCCCCGTGCCGAAGTTTTTGTGCAGCTTCTTTACCCCGGCTATACAGGTTGTGAGAAGCTGCAGTAGTTTTATGCGGAATTTACCTTTGAATAGTTCTAACACAGTAATTAAACAGAAACATTGCAAAAAAGGTTATTGTGTATGTTGCTGCCTAATATCAATTCCTTGGAATTGCCAAATTACTCAATTGTATATAAATATTTCATGTTTATTTTTTTTAAAGAACTTCTAGGGCCCTGTGCCGAGGTTTTTCTTCCAGCTTCTTTACCCCGGCTATACAGGTTGTGAGAAGATGCAGTAGTATTATGCAGAATTTACCTTTGAACAGTTTTATGACAGTATTTTTTTTCTTTTTTTTCTTGGTTTAAACTACAATCAGTCCTCTAGACTACAAGCAGTTTCGTTGAGTGGATAAGTGACGAAGACAGTAATTAAACAGAAACTTTGTAAAAATTGATATTAGGCAGCCTAATTACTAAGTTGTATAACAATATTTAATGTTTCTTTTTTTAAGAACGTCGACTTACAAGCCCTGTATTACAAGAAATTTTCTTGTAAAAATTTTCATTATTACAAGAATGTGTTTATCAAAACTACACTTGTAAATTACGCGTTACAAGTGTCAATATTTATTTCATAAGTATTTTTTACAATCCCTGAACTTTTTTTGATATTTATTACTTTATAATAATAATAATAATAAAAACACTTTATTGCACACAAATTCACAAAACATTTACAGGATAAACTTATTCTAAGGTGGGCAAAGGCGGCCTTATCGCTAAGAGCGATCTCTTCCAGACAACCTTCGGCAAAGGATATGGTACATTTGTACAGCTGCAGTGTAGCGCGCAGATACGTAAAATAAAACAATAGACACATTTTATATATACATACACAATCTTAATCAATCTTTATTGTGAGTAACTAAAAAAAAACCGCCGTAAAATACCTCCTCCATACCCCCTCCGGTTGATTGAGGGGAGGCCTGTGCCCAGCAGTGGGACATATATAGGCTATTAATGTATGCGTTATGTTTTGTGAGTAACTTGTAGCTTTTCAACGTGTAGACTTGTAAGTTTTGATAAACACGGCATAGCTTGTCAAGTAGCCTTTTGAAAAATGAAAATAAAAAATGTTTTTACCAGAAAAAAATACAATGAGGCACATAAAATAGGATGGGTACTTATATTAAAAATATATCCAAATGAACAGAGGTTCCCAAACTAGGCGGAGCCTGTATCTTGGGAAACCGTAAAAAATGGGTACATGCGATGTTGGCGCATAGTTTGCCAAAAGGAAACTTAAAATTAAACTTACATCTAAGTATTAGAGCGAAGGGTGTGTGTGTTAAGTAGGAATATGAATGTATGAGTATGCGAGTCTAATAGTAGAAGTAATCATAGCGATAATAAGTCAGTAACAAAATAAGTGCATATGTATTTATGTATGTGAGTATGTGTGGGGGTCAGAGTTAGGATGAATTTGTGTGTGAGGGTGTACGTTTTTCCAATTTATGTATATGAATATAAGTATGCGTGGGCAGCCAAATACTCAGGGAAATGTATCGTTGGTAAGCCGGAACAGGAAATGACCTTTACCCGGATGGGTATAAATCTGCGGTCCACTTGTGGCTAAGCGAAGCTATCTGTAAGATGGATTGTTTTTGTTGAAGAAATCTAAATATATAAAAGGAGAAACTGACTGACTGACATATCAACGCACAGCCTAAACGGCTAAACGTAGGCACTTGAAATTTGGAAGGGACGTAGCTTAGGTACCGTGGAGGTGCACTAAGAAAGGAATTCCCGAAATTCCCACGAGAACGGGAATTAGCGGAAACATCCTTTTGTATGAAAAATCTAAACCGCTTAAGTTAAACGCTTGAAATTTGGCATACAGGTACCTTAGTAAACTTAAAGCTTAGTTGCAACAGGATATTGCAAAATTCCCTAGGGAACGGGAGTTAGCGGAAAAAAACATTTGTATGAAAAACTCTAAACTGCATAAGTTAGATGCTTGAAATTTGACATGCACTCTCACAAACACAAAGACCTCTCTTTTATAACACGCCACGCGGACGAAGTCGCGGACAAAAGCTAGTCTTAATAAAAGAAGGACCCGGTGGTGTAATGGTTAACACTCTCGCTCTGGCTTTACAAGAGCTGCGGGTTCAACCCGTCCGAGTCAGATATTTTTTTCTAAATTTTCTCTATATGCATAAACGTCGCCATAAATATTTGGCTGTTCGTTTGTTTTGCTAAAAATCGAGAACGGCTGAACCGATTTGGCTAATTTTAGTCTTTAAATATTCGTGGAAGTCCAGCGAAGGTTTAAACGGTGATAAAGTATAACTTTCGCGCCTTTTTACTGACGGGCTACTTAGGTAAATGAATAAAACTATGAAAAAAGGATTTTCCTCTTACCTTATCACTATGTTTAACCGGTTGTTTCATTATGTAAGGTATTCCCGGCACAGGACCGAATATAGAAGGCATCATGGCTGGAGCAAAGATCACTTTGACAGGACTTTGACAACACTTTTCACTTTGCGCCTCACTTTGGTCCACTTTGTCACAAGTTTGTTTACAACAACAATGATGACACACTTTGACGCTCTGGCAGTGACTCTGACAACATTCTTTTTCGAATTTCGAAGCCAATTTCATGTCTTTTGCGTTTTGACTCGTGTCATTTGAATTTTTATTCGTGTCATTTGTGTTTTGATTCGTGTCAGATTGATCGTTGTAAAGTTTCGGTTTTTTTGTAAAGTCCTTCGGGATTTCCAGCAGTGGGTTCTTGCGTTTCAAGTCTTTTGGCGTTTCTAACAGGTATTTTTTTATATTTTCGTTATTTTCTGAATTTTCGGGGGTAGAAAATGGATGGACTAGTAAGGTCTTCGTTTGTTTTTGATTTTGGAAATGTCGTGAGGCCCCCGGCAGGGCCTCAAAGACACGTTTAGAATCCAATTTGGCTGATTTTGTGAAGCTCTTAAAAATAAAAGTACATTCAGAAGATTTGTACCTTGTATTTAGGTATCTAATTAAAACTTAACAGAGTACAAATTTAAACGAACAAAGTACCGTTCAGTTTATTTACTATTTTTTTTATTTACGCTCAAAATTGATTTAAAAACTGTTTTAATTCGCTTAAAACTATAGTCACTTTATCAATGTTTATTTTTTTACACATATACACAGTTTTGCCTATTTTAAAATAACTTTTTATTTTACTTTCGTTTTATACCTACACTTTTTGTACACGACTGTAACATTTTTTAAAGTCCGGCCAAGTAGTGAATGCCAGCCAAGGCAAACGTTCAATAAGCCACTACAAAGGAAGTCTTTCGAAGTCCACTGTTTTTGTTACAAAATCCACAAAATATGAATTAAATCACTATAGTTATGTTATTTTTTTTATAATTAACGTTCACTCAATAATAAATGTTCTCAAAGTACCCATGAGCCAATTCCAAGATTTTATTTAAAAAAAGCTTTCACTACCAAAACACAAAGGTCGATGACCTCTCGACCGTGACCCAGCACGTGTCTTTGTTTACAAATAAAACAAACAAACAACTCAAAAACATTTAAAAATAAACATTATTTTATTGCACTTTTACCCCATAAAACACCTTTTAGATTTACAGTCATTTTCGCGCGAAAATATTAACACAAAATGGCGGAAAATTGCAAAATGTTTTTGGAAAATTCTCCGCAGACGACTTACACGTCTACACTCGAAGAAGATTGACGAGATACTAAAGTGGGAGGGTTGAAAATGGGAGGAGTTATGGGCGGGGTGAGGACACGCCTACCTAGTTTTAAGATTTTAAATTTATTATAAGTCTGGTCTAGACAAAATGGCGGGCTATTAGGTTTAGGGAAGTTTAGGTTATTTTTTTTTTAAATAAAATAGGCTCGCGTTGTGACGATGTGTGGTTTAGAGTGGATGACGTTTACCTAGCAAATGCCTATTCACTCTAGCCTTGAAGATTCCCAGATTATAACGAGTTGGAAAAACAGACGACGGCAGACAGTTCCAGTCCTTTGCTGTTCGCATCAAAAAGGAAGAGGCAAAACTAATGCCGATAGCAGGAATATCCACAAAATAAGGATCACATGCCGACTTTTAAGGTAGGTAAGTATTCAAGGTTGCGTATTTAGGAATTATCATTCATATTGGGTTCGAATCCCGGTGGGGACAAATCACCAAAATCACTTTATAATCCCTAGTTTGGTTAGGACATTACAGGCTGATCACCTGATTGTCCAAAAAGTAAAAAGATCCGTGCTTCGGAAGGCACGTTAAGCCGTTGGTCCCGGTTATTACTTACTGATGTAAGTACGTAGTCGTTACGTGACCCATGTCAGGGGCCTTTGGCGGCTCAATCATTACCCTGCCACCAGGGTTGATGAGGCTGGTATTCCACCTCGCAACCCACACGATAAGAATAACGAACGACATAATATAGATGCATATTATGCATCTTTTATCTTTCTTTTTGGGTATAAATGTTTACCCTTTTTATTACATCCAGACACTGATCAAAATAAAGAGAAGCAATAAAATTTTATACATAATGTGATCCAAACATGAAGCAATAATCATTTTTAAAGAAAAGTCTCATAAAGTGATTTCGACAATGCCCCCATCGGGAATCGTACACGAACCTACAGATCGCGAGCGTAACGTTCTAACAACTAGACCATTACTGTTACAAATATAACTTTAAAAGTAGTGCGTCCTACAACTTCTTGCTTCTACATAGTTTTACTACTACTGTAGATTGAAGATCGGCGCTCAAAAAGTGGGACGCAAAGTCACTGTTAATATAGCGACGTTGACAGTACTTTACCTCAGTGCGCGATTAGGCGCCGAACTGGCAACACGGCGTGCGTGGTAAAAACTTGCAAAAATAGAAGGTCAAAGCGAAAAAAGAAGGATGGAGCATCATATTTCTAATAAGTAACAACATTGTGCATATTATCATAGTATAAACATTTTAATTTTCGCAGTAAAACCCACCAAAATTATTATTTTAGTTTAAATTACACTAAAACAAGTTAGTCAACCCGAGTCGCAATATAACCCGACCGCGTTACGAAGCACCACGCGCTAATATATTATGTAATAAAACGCACTTTCTTAATTTGACACGATTTTATTGAATGTATATACCGCTGTGTACGAATGTATAGCGAAACAAGCGCCAAGTTTTCGCCGCATTTTTGTATCAAGCGCTGTATCTATAGGACCCCGATACCGGCCCCGCCGGAGTGGTCGACGATTTCCCTCATTCAGCGCTTATCGCTATCGACCCACTAGGGTCGATTAATTCTTTCAAATATTTTTCCTATCAGACGACGCCCTGAGCCGAGGTTCGCGCCCAACTGGGCACCCTCAGGCCTGTTGTCTTAAACGTTGTATCAGGTGAGAGCCTTCAGCGCTCCCCATTTGTCCGGCCAAGTAGTTCATGCCATCTGCGGCAAATCTACAATAAGTCACGTAAAAAAAAAGCTGTATTTACGGAAGTGGTAAATCAATGTGCTTCTACCAAATTGAATCGTGTTTCCCCATCATTAGTATTCACAAGGAGATCAGAGAGTGGAAAAATCAACATCCAGTTAACAGGGCCATTGTTTTAAGGGAAACGTTTTTTTACAATGAAATTCTGGACAATATTTTGAAATTGTCAGAAAATAAATTTAAAACTCATGTGAAGCGTACTTTATGTAATAATTGTAATTTTTACTAACAGAGATATAATCTTTTAATAAGACTTTATTTACTAACAATTGCTATGGGGAAACACCCGAAATAAATGTGTTTTTATTTCTTTATGTAAAAAAAAAGCTTATTGTAAGATTAATTCTTCTTCTATCGTGTGGATTGTGAGGTGGAGTACCAACCTCATCAACCCTGGTGTCAAGGTTACTATTGAGCCGCCAAAGGCCCCTGACATGGCTGATGTAACGACTACTTACTTACTTACATCAGTAAGTAGTAACCGGGACCAACGACTTAACGTGCCTTCCGAAGCACGGATCATTTTACTTTCGGACAATCAGGTGATCAGCCTGTAATGTCCTAACCAAACTAGGGATCAAAAAGTTATATTTGTGATATGTCCCCAAGCGGAATCGAACCCAGAACCTCCGGATCGTGAGCCCAACGCTCAACCACTGGACCATGGGGGTCGTTAGATTAATGATTAGCTAAATGATAAAAATGCCTGTGCCGTGTTTATCAAAACTTACAAGTCTACGTCACAAGCTACAAGTTACTTACAAGTATGTGTAAATTACGTTTATCAAAAAAGTACAGGGCTTGTAATAATTTTATTATACTTGTGAAATAAATATTGACACTTGTAGCATATAATTTACATAATTAATTTAATTAATTATTTAGTTTTAATAAACACATTCTTGTAATAATGAAAATTTTACAAGAAAAATCGTGATCATGGCACTTGCAACAGTGTCGAAATATCCGGAGTTTCATTCCTACTTTAAACGCGGTAAGAACCCGTTATTATGTGTTTTAATTTTACAAGAAAATTTCTTGTAATACAGGGCTTGTAAGTTTTGAAAAACACGGCACTTGTATTAATTGTGTTCCTCTAGTTATTAAATAACTTGTAATGTATACCTACATTGATTTAAAAGATGTGTTGCTGTTGCAGTTTCTTGTCATTTCTTCTCCTCAGCCATAACACCTTGCGAAATGACGTAAATTCAAAAATGTTACATTGACCTTCAACAAGTTTATCCATGATAATTCCGTTGAACAGATGATTTATTTTCTATTTTTATTGATTTTTATCAAAAAAGAAAACGAAATCAGAAGCAGAATCATTCAATCATTTCATTCGTTTTCCTTTTGAGTTTCGGATCCCTAAAAACAAGAATGGAAACTGACAGAGGGCAGCAGTAACTGTCAGTACTATTCAGAGGTGGAGGACAGGAGTCTCTACTCTGGGCGCCATCTCACTAGCGTCAGACAAAGTACTGCGGGGGGAAGGCAAGAGAGAAACCACTGCCCTATTTTTCCCTAAAACGTCGCATGGAGAATGCTACACCGTCAAGAGCGTGGCTCTTAAATTAATGGTAACAACAATAGTTACGTAATAGTTGATCACGCGTGTGGGTTGTGTCTGTCTACCCTTTAAAGCACAAAGCGTGAATATTATTCCAGGGACCTGTTTCATAAAACTAACAATTGTAAATTACAATGACAATTTGGTGTTCATTACGTAGCTAAATTGAAACTGCAAAATATTCATGATCACAAATTCAAATATATTGTCTTTATTCAGTAGGTAATATAGTTACACTTTGAATCGTCAGTTTTTACATAATCAAACGTCTCATCCGCCTAAAACTACTGCAGCTTCTCACAACCTGTATAGTCGGGGAAAAGAAGCTGCAAGAAAAACCTCGGCACAGGGCCCTAGACGTTCTTTAAAAAAAATAAACATAAAATATTGTTATACAATTGAGTAATTTAGCTGCCTAATATCAGTTCTCAGACAATTAATCCCATGCATTCATATCTTCTAAATAATAACTAACCGCTTATAACAACCTTTTTGGTAAAGTTTCTGTTTAACTACTGTCTTAAAACAGTTGAAAGGCAAATTCTGAATGTCAATTGGAATCTTATTGTAAAAACGTATACATTGCCCCTTAAAAGATTTAGTGATCTTATGTAATCAACTGACTTGTAAAGCAAGTTTATTTTTATTCCGGGTATTAACAATGTGCCGATCGCTATTTTTGCACACTCCACAATACCTATATATCAAATTGTCATTGTAATTTACAATTGTAAGTTTTATGAAACAGGACCTTTTTTTTGACGTGACTTATTATAGATTTGCCGCAGATGGCATTAACTACTTGGCCGGACAAAAAAACAAAAAGAAACAACAGGCCTGAGGGTGCCCAGTTGGGCGCGAACCTCGACTCAGGGCGTCGTCTGAGAGGAAAAATATTTGAAAGAATTAATCGACACTAGTGGGTCGATAGCGATAAGCGCTGAATGAGGGAAATCGTCGACCACGACGGCGGGGTCGGTATCGGCGTCCTGAAGTGTTTGGTGTCGCTAGCTGATTGGCTGACTTTATGGCTAGGCTAGAGTAATCGGGTCGTCGGGATCGTATATTACGTCCTTAGGACGACGATACTTTTCAAGAAACAGGACCCAGGTAGCTTCAAATGTAATGTCAGAGCCCTGTCCATTACGAACCCTAATTTAACCCCTCTATATTCGGACTACGGTTATTGTAACTCGAGCGTAAAATAACACAATTAACTGTTATGGAGGTATAACTGGGGGGTTAACTGAGGGTTAATTAGTTTGGTTAACTCTTGAAATTCTATAGTTTATGCCTACCTCAGATAAGATTATTCCATATCCACCTTCAAGAGTAGTGTGAGGGTATTTTTAATTGATGTATAACTTTAGAAGTTTTTACCTTCTCTATGTATCTTAAATATATAAAAGGAGAAACTGACTGACTGACATATCAACGCACAGCCTAAACGGCTAAACGTAGGCGCTTGAAATTTGGAAGGGACGTAGCTTAGGTACCGTAGAGGTGCACTAAGAAAGGAATTACCGGAATTCCCACGGGAACGGGAATTAGCGGGAAAAGTCCTTCCACGCGGACGAAGTCGCGGGCAAAAGCTAGTGTATTATACAGGGTGTTAGTGATATCGTAACGAAAACTTTGAGGGTTGGTTCAGGCCATGATTCTGAGTTGATATCAAGTATAATTAAAAAAAAAACTGAAAATAATTTAAAAACTCACTAACACCCTATCTACTTGTACGGCACTTGTGTGTACAGTCATGAGCAATATAATGTACCCACTTTAGGACTCTGTCGCACTAACATATTTGACATTTAGTGAGACTCGCAGTTCGATTTGTTAAACAATTTAATGTGACATGGTACCAAAGTGTATACATATTAATCACGAGCATTAATATGTATACACTTTGGTACCATGTCACATTAACTTTTTTGACAAAAAAAAGAAAAGAAGAAGCAAGAAGTATATTTGATTTGATTTGATTTGACAGGTTCGGTTTTTTTCAGAAGCGACTGCCTGTCTGACCTTAGTCACCTAGTGACCTAGGTCACATACCTCCGAAAATGCATTTCCTCACGATGTTTTCCTTCACCGCTGAGCACGCGATAATCATTCATGATCCAAACATGAATACGAAAACAAATTCGACAATCATTGGATTAATTAAAACACAATAACGGGTTCTTACCGCGTTTAAAGTAGGGATATGAGACTCCCGATATTTCGACACTGTTGCAAGTGCCATGATCACGGTAAGAACCCGTTATTATGTGTTAATTTAAAACAATCATTGGATTTTTTAAAAGTAATAACTCAAGTTTTAGATTTCCACGCTCGTAAATTTTCACACCGACTCATCCTGTCATTCACAGCACGGTTTACCCTGATAAGACCCGTATAACAGCTTTCAATAGAGAATTCAAACTGTGTTTCAACAATGGGTGATTTAGGCGTGTTTAAATCTCAAACTTGACAGCCCTATCTCCCTAGGGGTACTCCTTCGAACATCGAACGTCAATGTGGGACTTTTCAGGCTACGTTCTCCAAAAATAATATATATGGCGTTGTCGAGATTTCACCACCGCATAATTGACAACATTTCAAATTTTTAAGCCGTGGTTTTTTTGTGCTATTTCGAAAGTACTTGTTTAAATAGAAGACACGTATTTTTTCTTTTCAAGATTTTTCCACTAGAAGTTACAAAAAATATTTTTTGAAAATTGGATTCTGCCATTGATAGAATGAAGGCAGTATAATGTAATGTACCTTTGCATGCGTATTTAAAACAAGTCGCAAACAAAGTGTCATGTTATGTATGACATTTACTTTTTTTATAATTTTTATGTAAAGGTCTGAACTTATTATGCCTTCCTCTTCTGACCTCGTGGATTTTTCAATATATTTCTATTATTACTGAATTAAAAATCTGAAAAAATGTGTTTTGTGTAAATCATAGAAATATCTCGAAATGGTTTTCGATTTAAGGCACCTTAGTAAAAATGAAATGTTGTCAATTCCAGTACAGTTATGAGCAATATAATGTACCCACTTTAGGACTCTGTCGCACTAACATAATAATATTTGACATTTAGTGAGACTCACAGTTCGATTTGTCAAAAAAGTTAATGTGACATGGTACCAAAGTGTATACATATTGATGCTCGTGACCGTACCCGCCTAAAAAAAGTAACAACATACATACATACATACATAAACTCACGCCCGTAATCCCAAATGGGGTGGGCAGAGCCACAAGTAATCAAAGACAACTTGCAGCCACTGTTGATACGATGTCGTAAGCTGGATATGATGAACCTTATGGTGATAAGGGATCAGCCTATCGCCCATAACATTAGTCCATCATGTCAAAAGTAACAACAACATGGAATAAAGAATAATTCTACGTATTAATTAATTTCAGTCTAATGTCGTACGGCATCTTGCTGTGGGGTCATGCTGCAGATGTCAACAGCAATTTTGTTCTGCAAAAGCGAGCCATTCGGGCGATTTACAAATTGGGACCCAAGATATCACTTAGAAATAAATTTAAAGAAATTAATATTTTAACTTTGGCATCACAATATATCTTTGTAAACTTAATATATTATGTAAAAAAACACATAGGATTATTTGCAAAAAATAGCGATCGGCACATAGTTAATACCCGGAATAAAAATAAACTTGCTTTACAAGTCAGTCGATTACACAAGGTTACTAAATCTTTTAAGGGGCAATGTATACGTTTTTACAATAAGATTCCCATTGACATTCAGAATTTGCCTTTCAACTGTTTTGAGACAGTAGTTAAACAAAAACTTTCTACAAGAAAGGTTATTATAAAGTTAGTGATTATTTAGAAGATATGAATGCATGGGATTAACTGTCTGAGAACTGATACCAGGCAGCTAAATTACTCAATTGTATACCAATATATATTTTATTTTATTTTTTTAAAGAACGCCTAGGGCCCTGTGCCGAGGTTTTTCTTGCAGCTTCTTTTCCCCGGCTATACAGGTTGTGAGAAGCTGCAGTAGTTTTAGGCGGATGAGACGTTCGTTATGTAAAATTGACGATTCAAAGTGTAACTATGTTACCTATTGAATAAAGATATTTTTGAATTTGAATTTGTATAGAACGGTAACTCTCCGCCCGCACCAATTCGTAACGGGCGCAGGGCCAGATTTACCTCACCCCATTTGGGTGTTTAGAAATAAAAATTAAACCACGAAGGTTGTTATTGTTAAGTAATCGATCTTTATATTCAAATTCAAAAATATCTTTATTCTGTAGGTAACATAGTTACACTTTGAGTCGTCAATTTTTACACACCATCTAAATTTATTTTAAGTTACACCTCTTATTTTCTTATCCGCCGAAAATTAAAGAGACACGGGTATTCGACAGGCAACAAGATTTAAATAGAAATTTAAAAAACCCTCCTACAATTTTATATTGGCCAATAACCCGACAGAATTAAGTTGACAGCACACGTTAAACGGATTGCATATTAGCGAAATTCCTATATAATTCGCCCGGGTTATTCATTTATTTAAAATTAACAGTTGTCTATCTCCCGTCTCTTTCCTTTTCGGTGGTTAAAAAAATGACGGGTATAACTTAAAATTAGGTGTCTGCAGGAATCTAATACTAATGTATAAAAATATAAAATAATTACTTCAAAAAAAAATCATGACCGAAACTTGCTCATAAGGAGCTGTAAAAGTATTTTTCAGGCGAGTTTTCAGCAATATAAAACGGTTTATTTGGAGTTTAAAACGGCAACATTTAGTAACATTTTAAATTTTTTGTTTTTTTTGGTTTTGGTTTTTCCCGAAGGACAAGAGAAAACTATGCCCATACAGCCATGTCTTATGTATTTTTGTTGTCATATATATTTTTTGATTAATCAATTGATGAAAGGTGATGAATGATGAAACCTAAGCCCCCACCCTCGGAGCAGATTTTAACTCCGAATCCCAAACGAATTAACTCAAAGGTCCGCATAAACTTTCGAGTTATGAAGCGGCTTCTTGGCGCGAAGCGAAAATAGATAGGTACACTTTGTTTATTGAATATTATATTATAGGTATATATTCTGATATAAAAACACTATCGCGAATGTTTTCCGACTAACTTAATGCATTTTTCACAAATATTGTTAACTTTAACTTCTTGTATTTGGCTAAATGCGTAGCGAAGCCTTAAAAAAAATCTGTAAGCGGTTCAAAGTTCAAACGTCAAAACGGTCATCATTTTAAAATGTACCTTATCGCTTAAATAATTAGTGGAAGGGTACTCACAGGATTTGGTCTGTCGTTATCTTGTGACCCCAGGGTATTCTTGGAGCCTGTCGATGTGCTTTTCTATGTATTTCACACAAAATTATTAAATAACTTTTATCACGTTTTTTAAAGTTCTCGCAAAGATGCGCGCGCGATGACTGCGGTGTTTTTTTTATTATTTTTTTTAATTATTTGCCCATTCGGGCAGGCAAAGGGAACTTAGCCCATACAGCCTAGTCTTTGGTGATCGATGTTTTTTTAATTCGTTCGTGGATTAGGCCACAGATCATAATAATGATTAGGCTGAGGCGAAGATCATAACACCATACTGCCAACTTGCCAAGCAACTTAGAGTTGACTTAGAGACAATTATGTTTTAAGCCTTGTATGGATCAGGCTATGATCATTACACCATACTGCCAAGCAATAACGGTGTTGATTTCTTTTTTTTTGTCTTGTATGGTTCTTGGTTCAAACTAACAACGGATCGCCATTACTTTGGCAGTAAGAACATACTGCCGAAGAAATGAAGATACGTTGATAAAAAACAATTATTTTTTTAAAGATTTTTTAAGACTTGAACTAGAAGATTTTGGCCAGAGTTTTTATCAATTTATGAATAAAACAAAACATTTAAATAAATAATAATTTATTTCGCAATAAATACTAGTTTTACGTGAAAACAGTCGCTTGGATGTAGGTACATACACCCCTATAATGTTAATAATATTAATTATTACTAATAAATAAGCGTATAATAATCAAATAGCTTAACAATAATAAACTTAAAATTAATAGTTTTATTAGTTGCCTCGTATAATAAATAATAATAGTAATAAATGCAACAGGAAGGATAAAAATCTTATTTAAAAAAGTTTAGCTATTTTTTTCTTACATCGTCACCCTGTGCCGAGGTTTTTCTTGCAGCTTCTTTTCCCCGGCTATACAGGTTGTGAGAAGCTGCAGTAGTTTTAAGCGGATGATACGTTCGTTATGTGAAAATTGGATAGTTTCCTAGGTCAAAGATGAATTCTGAAATTCTGATTACTAAATAAACACAGATCTAAAACTGACAAAAACGTTTTCTGTTTTCTATTTAACTTATTTATGAATTTGAATAATAATTTAATAATAAGTGCGACATTTTGTCACGTTTTTCTATGACGTCATAAACCTATGACGTCACCATGAAACGCAACCGCAACATGAAAAGCAACCGCTTTTTCATATAAATTCCATTGTAATTTCGTGTTTTGACGTTTAGTAAAAAGTAACTGATTTGACTGGTTGGAAACTCTCCTATTGACGATTCAAAGTGTAACTATGTTACCTACTGAATATATTTATGAATTTGAATAGTGAACCACGCAGGCGCCTTATAAAATATCACATTGTAATGTGATTTTATTCAACGAAACCTCGTATTTTTTCAACGAGTGACTTTCCAATCGGCGTTCCCCAAAACACGATAGATGGCGTTGTTAAGTTTTTTCTTCGTTTAAACTTCTAATTTCATGGGTTTACCCAACAGACATATGCATCTTTTATCTTTGTTTTTGGTATAAATGATGACCCTTTTTATTACACCAAGGTACAATTACAATTTCCACCCATTATTATTCTGATCGAAACAAAGAAAAGCAATATAGGTAGCAACATCATTCTATACATAATGTGATCCAATTATCAAGCAACAATTCGTTTTATATGTTTTTTTTTATTTATTTATTTATTTATTATTATTACAAATTCTTATAGCTAATTTACACCACTATCCAAAACAGACCCAAAAGAGCGTGTTAACGCGATAAATTGTTTTTAATGCAGTGTTACAGTAGCAACCCAAAAAGACCGAAGCCTGTGATAGGGTTAGCTACAAATTTCGTCTTAAAACAATGACATAAATATACATATTCAGTAGGTAGACAGCGCGGCGTAATTTTAATACAAAAAAAAAACTTAAAATAGATATTAAAGGATTAGTAATAAATTTAAAATTATGTAGTTAGTAAATAATGCTAAAGTTAGTAACAACATTGTAAACAAATTATTTTAAAAGCTCAGAGTAAGCATACATAAAATCATCTAAATCCATGTTTAATAGAAACTGTTTTAGTTTAAAGTTGATGTTCTTAACATTATACGGCTGCGAGTTCAATATTCGGTCTCTAATGAGATCTATCTGCTGTTGCACTTCGTCTGGCAAATTCTCATACATTCGGGGTGCAATAGAGGAAAAATGTCTGCGTGCAGCTGCTGTGCGTCTGAAGGGAGTCACAAAGCGCCGCACAGTGTGAGCGCGTAAAACTCTTACAGGTTCGCTATCAGGTATAGCCTTAACATTCTTAGCCAGGTAAACCATTACCTGCCAAATATACAATTGCCTAGGAGAAAGTACTTTACTCAATAAATATAACTCCGTTGTAGGGAAAAGTCTAGGCTTTCTCAAGATTATTTTTAGATTGAGCTTCTGTGCCTTCTCTAGTGGGTCCATTACTACCCCACAGCAACCACCCCAGGACGATATTCCGTACAATAGAATGGATTGAGACAATGCACAATAGACTGTCATAAGGGTCTTAGGATCCAGGACATTTCTAAGTTCGAGATATATATACGAAGTTCTTTTAATCCGTTTCGCAATAGCCTTTACGTGCTCATCCCACTTCAAGTGCTGGTCAATTAGCACACCGAGGTATTTAACGCAGTAACATCTTTGTAATACTGGACACCTGCAATCCCCAACAAAACAGTCCCTGTTGTGGACCTTTAAAATAACCTGTTGCTTTGCTAACCCAGCTCTAGTCAACGAGTAGCACATATAGGTACTTTTTTCTTGATTTATGGACAAAAGGTTATCATCAAACCATGCTTTAGCTTGCCTCAAACCATTGGAGGCATCACGTAAAACAATTTCCCATGTAGCTCCAGAAAAACTGATGACTGTATCGTCCGCAAAGCAAATAGTTTTGGCCGTTGGTACTACGCCAGTTAACTCATTTATATATAAAATAAATAACAAGGGCCCCAAAACACTACCCTGTGGCACACCAAAGCTTATATCCAACGGTTCACTAACTACTTCACCAAGGCGTACACTTTGCGTTCGTGACTTTAAATAACTATGAAACCATTGCAATTGTTTTCCTATTATCCCATACTTTGTCAACTTCTCTAACAAAATTTTATGAGAAATGGTGTCAAACGCCTTACAAAGGTCAATATATACCGATATGACTTTTCGTTTCGAGTCCAGATTGTCAATAATAAAATGGGTTAAATCTGCAATAGCATCCGCAGTGCTACGTCCCTTTCTAAAACCAAACTGAGTGGGAGACAATAAACCGTTGGATTCCAGGTACTGATAAAGACGGTTCTTAACTACTTTTTCTATGATTTTGGAAATCGACGACAGCAATGATATGGGTCTATAATTCGATAAATTTGTACTATCTCCCTTTTTATATAAAGGTACAACAATGGCCTTCTTCAAGGAAGAAGGAAAAGTACTATTTTTAAGACTTAGGTTTACGATGTATCTTAAACAAGGTGCCAAAAAAGATTTATAAGTCTGTATAAACAATCCAGTTATGCCATCTGTACCATGTGAGTTATTTGGTTTTAGGGTAGAAATAATTTTTAATATCTCGTTATTATCACTTAGTCGTAAATTAAAACTAGTATTGCAAGAACATTCCGGTGCCACTTTAGATGCTAGATCATCCTCTGTCGTATCCAAATTCTGCAAATGAGCAATTGCAAGGTCCTTTCCCATATTTGTAAAATATCTATTAAAGACGTTTGCACCTATGTGTGGCTCTTCATTTACCAATATCCTATTGTTATTATGTACTATCTCCTTAATATCTGTACACTTGACATTATTTCTCCCCGATACCTCATCAATGAGAGACCAAGTTTTTAACGCATCCCCAAAATTCTCCTGAAACTTTAGCCGATAATATTTTGTTTTAGCTTTTTTTATTATACGATTACATATTTTTCTATAATTTAAATAGTCGTGTTTTAGAATAATGTTGTCAGGGTGCTTTTTGTATATTTTGTGTAATTTATCTCTGCGTCTAATACAAGCAAGTAAACTGGAGGTTAACCAAGGCTTTAATGTTTTCTTTCTCGAAGGAGACGTAATGTACCTAATTGAGGTATTTAGATTGATGTACTTATTAACAAGCTCTGTAAATGTTTCGACTGCTAAATCAATATTATTAGT
Organism: Pectinophora gossypiella; assembly: GCF_024362695.1. Taxonomy (NCBI): domain Eukaryota; kingdom Metazoa; phylum Arthropoda; class Insecta; order Lepidoptera; family Gelechiidae; genus Pectinophora; species Pectinophora gossypiella. The sequence continues at coordinate 5,798,473 of NC_065432.1, forward strand.
TGCATAAATACTCTCCCATGTTTCGTTTTTGATATCTTTCAAAAGTCCCTCCTGATCAGTTCGTCTAATAGCAATGCGTTTATTGACTGTAGGTCGTGTAGTTATATTGTTTTCAATTTTACATAACAATAAACTATGGTCAGTTACCTTGGTATCGTACACTATGCATTTAATAGTGTGTTTTTTATTTCTGCTCATGCAATGATCTATACAAGTCTTGTCATGAGTAGGTACGGATATGACAGGACTAACTTTATAATGCGCAAGTAGTTCAATATAATCTCCAGCTTGTGGATGGCCGCCTGGTAAAGTGTCAATATTAACATCACCCATTAGTACTAGTTCCGGAATAAGTCTCGTCTCTTTAAGTGTTTTTTCTAAAGATTCTAAGAATATATCAATATTATAACTAGAAGGTGATCTGTATAAAGCTAGAATAGAGAGTTCTGACAGATTTATTTGTATACAGTTAGCACCGTATACTTCAATTTCTTTATAAGTAAAGTTATGACAGTTCTTAATAAACACCACCACACCGTCGTTCTGGATTGGGTTTATACGAGTCCACGCAGATGTGTAGCCTGGAATCGTCTGCAAAGGATCTCTAAGCTTGATTCTGCACTCTGTTAAAACTATCACGTCAAAATCAGTGTTAAAATCAAATAACGTAATTAGAAAGCTGTCGAAATTCTTATAGATTGATCTAATATTAATAGTAACAATTTTAAGCGAATTCGTTCCCTTCATAAACTGTTTACATGTATCTATGTTATCAGTTAAAATATCAGAATCCCTACTTGCTTGGTCATCTAAAATCTCGGACGTAATAAAATAATTATCATTAGCCATTTTCACTTATATAAAACATTAATTTGCGAACACACACACCCTTTGTTGAAGCAGATACATCTGAGACCAAAACGCTGATAGGACATGGATTCAGAATAAAGATACGTTCAAGAAAAACAATATATAGGTTTATACCACACACATGGATACAGAACTTGAAATAGACAACAAAATGACAACGGAACACCACCAGTCACTTGGACAAGTTTTCAAGAACCTTTTCATCTTTGACCCAAATGGGAGAACTCCCATCATTAGCTTTTACAAATATTTTTGCATTGGAGACCCAGCAGCTATACTTAAGTTCTCTGAGAGTTTTTTTACTCTTGAACAATAAGGTTTTCAATCTTTGAGTCAGATGCTCACAAACATATACAGCTGCCGGACTTCCTTCGTACCCCAATACATTGGTATTTAAGCGCTCTTTTGGATCTTTACATTTTTTATGAAACTCTCTACAAGCTCGTAGTACATCATTACGTGGTAGGATACTTTTAAATAGAACGATAATAGGCCTTGGTTTAGCTCCTGGACGTCCGCTTCTAAATAAAGTGTAGATATCGGATCTATCTATTTTCACATTGAGGATTGCACAAATATCTTCCAAGATTTTTAGTAGATCTTCACCTACACCTTTTATTTCCGGGACTCCTCTAATCTCCAAGTTACAAGATCGACTTCTACTTTCCATATCATCCATCTTGGCCTCCAGGAAAAGTACTTGTGACTGAAGGCTCTTGATTGTTGTGCAATTTTCTTCATTGTCTTTCATCAGCGTCCCTATTTTTTTGCTTGCAATGTCAAGTTTCTTTGTTAAATCATTACATTTTTCACCGTTTTTGGCTATGATATCTTCCATCACTCCAGTTTTATCCAATAGTTGCTTATATGTGGCTTCGAGTTTGGAGTTAACTTCCCTTAATAACTCAGCTTGAAAAGTTTGAATCCGGCTATCGATGTATACCTTTAACTCTTCTATTTTATTGAGCAGTACTTCATCTGCATTGAGCTTGCATTCAGATTTCTCCTTGGAATGAAGAGTGACATCGCTAACTGCTTCTGTATCGTCCTTACTTCTGTTACGTTGTCCTCCGCGCGTAATTGTCACGTTGTTAGCTGCGGACAACGGACTTACATTTTTTGATGTTGAAGAATTAGAAACCCGTGCTGCATTATTCGCATTAATCTCCTTTGTTTGCTTTGATACACCACATTTCGTAGTAGACGCCATCTTACGGTGATTTTAATAGTTTATCAATAATAATAACAATAAAAGAAGTTAAAAAAAAAAAAAAAAAAAACAACAAAACAAAGCATAAAAAAATATATAAATAAAAAAAGATAAAAAGGATGCCTCGACGCGGATTCGAACTCGGAGTCGTTATCGCACTGGTCGCTAATCCTACCACTCGACCAAACCTGCTGATGATAATTGTGTCGAAAAAGGCGTATAGGACAGTCAGAGTTTAAGTTTGTATGAAGGTAGTAATTATTTAAATATTGTATTATCTTATCACTAATATTTATCACTAATACACATTTCGATTCACTATTGTTTATATTTAGATGTTTCACTCAAATTAGGTTGGCACAGCTCACCAAACAGTACAAATAATAGTTTATGCGTCGATATTTTTGATGACAAAATGCACAGTGTTTCTTTGCAGAATTGTTGATAGTTTCCGTAACATAACCATGTCACTAATAGTATATGGTATTTTTTATTATAATATTATGGAATTGGCAATGTTTGCGAACTAGAAATATAACTGTATCTATTTTTAATTACAAAAATCTATGGAGCTAATGTTTATTGTTTATTTGCCGACTACCTACTCGTCTGCCATTGCATTTTTGAACAATTATGTACGCGAGCAATGTGAAAATAGGTAATTATCACGTTAAAAGTGAACAACGCGTGTGTGTCTATCGTGTGTTTGGGGAACGTCGATTGGAAACGACGGAATGGAAATCGGGAATCGGGGCTTTTATCGGTGTATAGTATACAGATGTTAGTGACATCGTAACGTATACTAAGGGGGATGATTCAGACCATGATTTTGAGTTAATATCAAGTGGGATTTTCCGTCGCAAAATTCATGATTTTCTTCTTAAGATTTTTTAAATTATTTTCCATTCTATACTTTTACGATTAAAAATTCCACTTGATATTAACTCAGAATAATAAGATGAATTATCCCTTTCAGTATTCGTTACGATCTCAGATAGCCATACAAGTAGGTATGGGTGTTAGTGACACGTAACGAATACTGAGAGGGATGATTCAGACCACGATGCTGAGTTGATCAAGATATCAAGTTGACATCATAAAAATTTTAGTGTTTTTTTTAATTATTTTCCATTCCATACTTTTGCGACGGAAAGTGCGAATAATTAGAAAACATACCAGGGCTTAGAGCAAGAGGACGCCAAAAACATGGGCAGATGGGCAGATGTGGTCAAAAAGAACCTGTGATGTCTCCGAGAACGACACGTCCGATAGAGCGAAGTGGAAGAGAAGTACGAAGAAGGCAGACCCCACCATCAGATGGGAATAATAAATGTCAAGGAGAGAGAGACTGCGACGGAAAATTTCACTTGATGTCAACTCAGAATCATGGACTGAATCATCCCTCAAAGTTTTGGTTACGATGTCACTAACACCCTGTATACTTATACACCAGTGCCTACCCCTTCCTGAAGACACCTCCTAATTTTATTTTAAGTTATACCCGTCATTTTCTTATCCGCCGAAAAGGAAAGGGACGGATGATTGACAGCTGTTGGTCCTGATGAGGACCGATCACATTGGATACCTGGTTGATGGTTGCGATGAGTGGTAGTGTGGAGTCTGTGCTTTTGTGCTGTCCTAAGTGCCCTAACACCTGCACCATTAAAGACCTTCACGGAGCCACTGACAATGCCGTAAGCGTGGCCAATTATTGGTCAGCAAACATTTAGTATCGATCGCCATCGACTCGCAAAGAAGAAGATTGGCAGCTGTTATTTTTAAAATGAATGAATAACCCGGGCGAATCAAATAGATATGGCGCTGGTATACAACCCGTTTGACATGGGCCGTCAACTTAATTCTGTCGGGTTATCGACCAATGCTAAATTTTGAGGCTTAACATTATCGTGTGTTCCGTAAATTTTATGCGTGTCAATTATCCGTCCCTTTCCTTTTCGGCGGATAAGAAAATGACAGGTATATTTTTTTGTAATAACTTTTTTTTTAATTAAAAAAAATATGTAACTTTTTTCTTACTTTTCTTCGACTGCGATTTATACTTCTATTTTAGCACCTTCAGGGTGGGCAGAGATCAGTACGTATATCAGCATATCAACTTAACAGTTGAGTCGACCGCTCTCAGCGATAAGTCCGTTACAAAATAATGCAATGGGAGGATTTCGTTTTTGGAATTAAACAAAAAACCTACATTGTTTTAAGTTTACATATATGTATATAATATGTTATATGGGTCATTCTTCATTTTTATCGACAATAAGAAGTAATTTTCTCGTTATATCGGATTTAACATCTTTCATTATAACGGCAATATGGTGGCGCGATGTCCGTACTTCACTCAGTACTCAGGCCTCACAGAATACCAGCGTCGCGGCTCACGCCGCGGCATAAGCTGAGTGAGGACCTTTTATACGGGACACCATCCACTACACATGGGTAAGCCGACATGAGGTCACATTTTAATTTAGGTATAAGTTTCTGTGTTCGTTTTCCATGTTTCTATATAGAAAATATTTCGTGTGTGCGTTAACTTCTAATGTGATGTCATTATAATGTATATATATGTAATCCGTGTCTGTGGTGTCCTAAATAATAAATGTTTCTTTCTTTCTTTCTTTCTTTCAATAAATATTTAAAAAAACATCATATAGAGATGTGTCTGTAGAGGAGTATTTAGTGTTTCTCTTTATCTTGGTAATATACTGTTCCTTGCAGGCGCATTGCAAAATATATTGTGACAGAGTGGCCCTTTTCATCGGAGACAGCATTTCGATTTACCACTCTGTCACAGAATTTTGTGAAAAACAACCAAGCTACGTTAATCACTAATCGAGGAACCGATTAGTATTTCGCTAGTATTTTAAGTATAATAAGATAACTATATTTTTGGACAATGGAAAGATTAAATAAAAATCTAAAACATGCTATGTTATAGCAGAGCGAAGGACAGATCATTGTCGATAAAAAAGAAGAACGACCCATATATACTATATATGTTTAGGTGTTTAAATTTACATTAGCCAGTAAGGGGCCGTCCATTAAGGCCGTCCATTAATCATGTGATGTTTTTTTTCCAACAGCCTCCGTGGTCTAGTGGTTAGAGCGTTACGCTCACGATCTGGAGGTCCGGGTTCGATTCCCGATGGGGACATTGTCGAAATCACTGTGTGAGACTGTCCTTTGTTTGGTAAGGACTTTTCAGGCTTGAGTCACCTGATTGTCCGAAAAAGTAAGATGATTCCGTGCTTCGGAGGGCACGTTAAGCCGTTGGTCCCGGCTATTGGCCGTAAAAACACCTCCACCAACCCGCAGTGGAGCAGCGTGGTGGAGTATGCTCCATACCCCCTCCGGTTGATTGAGGGGAGGCCTGTGCCCAGCAGTGGGACGTATATAGGCAGTTTATGTGTGTATTATGTTTTTTTTCCTCATTTTTAACCAAGCCCTGGTGATACATGGTGAGGTTCAAGACTACCCCCCTACCCCAAATCACGTGTATTTTTTAGTAAAAGATCATTCGCCCACTTCATAAATTCTCCTTTGACAATATATTTTTGTACGCGTTTGACGAAAATATAATTGCACGAAACGCCGCTTTCCGGTTCAGTATCGCGTTTGCCGAAACAAATAAATACTCGTGATATATTACTACACTACACCCCCCCTCAGCCCTTATGATATTTCGTAATTTTTTCATGGACCCCTACCCCCCTCTCGAGGCTCGCAGACGGCCCCTAAACAAAAAACCTATATTGTTTTAAGTTTACGCGGTTATTATCGTAATTAAAATACGTATAATAACGGGTTCTTACCGCGTTCAAAGTAGGGATATGAGACACCCTGAAAAGGCTAAAACAATAGGACACCTAGCTTACACTCTAGTCATCGCCAACCAAAGCCGCGAACTTATTTGCCATAGCCGCTAGTTCTTCACCGTTTTCTTCACTATCTTCATCAGATTCTTCTTCATCGGATTCTTCATCAGAATCTGAACTGATGACGACGTCGTCCTTAGTCGATTTTAGAGCTTGCACCCATTTGATGTCCTTTATTTCTGCGCAGGATTCGAATTTTACTGTTGGTGAAAAAAAAAAATTACATACACATTATACTCACGCCTATTTCCCACCGGGGTAAGCAGAGACTATGGAATTCTATTGCTTCGATCCTGACACACTTCTCTTGCTTCCTCCACATTCATCAATCGTTTCATACACGCACGCCGGTTCAGAGTAGATCGTACTAAACCTTTTCTAAGGACATCTCCAATTTGGTCAATTTACGTCCTTCTGGGTCTTCCTCTGCCAGCCCTACCACAGGTTTGGTCACATACCTCCGAAAATGCATTTCCCTCGTGTGGATTTCAAAACGATGTTTTCCTTCACCGCTGAGCACGTGGTAATTTATGATCCAAACATGAATTCGAAAACAAATTCGTCAATCATTGGTTTAGGCCTGTGCTTTCGAACCTGCGACCTCAAAGTGAGAGGTAAGCATTCTTCCACTCTTTCTCTCTTTAGAAAAACATGTTTCATTACTTTTTTTACATGTTTTACATCATCATCATCAGCCCATTAACGTCCCCACTGTTGGGGCACGGGCCTTCCCTATGGATGGATAGGGAGATCGGGCCTCAAACCATCACGCGGGCCCAGTACCGATTGATGGTTATTAACGACTGCTAATGCAGCCGGGACCTTCCGTGCCTTCCGAAGCACGGAGGAGCTGGAGATGAAAACTTATTTTTGTGGTCACCCATCCAATGACCGGCCTTTGCGAAAGTTGCTTAACTTCAACAATCGCAGACCGAGCGCGTTTACCGCTGCGCCACCGAGCTCCTCTTTATAGAAATATTTTCTTTCTTTCTTCCTTTCTATATACCTCTGTTAGCAGTGAAGCCTGGTGGCCGCAGCCACAGACAGATCTTGCCATCCAGCGCCATCCGGAGTAGACTGTTCGCAGCTCGGTATGTATCCAACCTATAAACATACACAGGGTGTTAGTCAGAGATGTTAGGGTGCTCCGTAATCGTAACCAAAACTCATCCGTAAATATAAAAAATCATCCGTACCCGTAACCGAACCCGAAATAAATCATAAAAAAAAAATTAAAAATAATTGAATTTGTAAAATTCTTCCCGTACATTTAAAACATAAATACCTGGCTATTAACCACCATGGCAATCAAGAGCATGACCAACTATCTTTAGCAAGCCATAGTTATGGCACGAGGTCGGTGTGCGCGGGCAAATTCGAAGTCCCTAGAGTTAATAATTACTATGGCGATAGAACTCTAAAAAAGAGACTTCCCTACTTACTGAATAGTTTGCCTGAGAACATCCGTCTAGAACCAAATAAAAGTAAATATAAAAAATTACTTAAACAACACCTTCTAGACTCGTGTCCTAGCTAACTTATTATTCCTAGTTAACTTATGTTATTAATTGACTATTAGATATAAGTTCATATTATTAGTAGAGACTCTTTCCTGCAGACAAACTGTTTAAACAGTTTTGCAGGGCATTGATAATTGTATTTTTAGTATTAAGATTTAATAAATAAATAAAAGAAAAAAAAAATGTTTCGGATAATATCGGATTGGGGCGGAGCCTAATTGAGAGAAAGAATGAGGGTAGACAGATATGTTTGCCCGTTAAAAAATAACGTTGCGTTTCAGATCAACCCCATCTATGTTGTATAGGCGGAACTGCAAAAGCGAGCCATTCGGGCGATTTACAAATTGGGACCCAAGATGTCACTTAGAAATAAATTTAAAGAAATTAATATTTTAACTTTGGCATCACAATATATCTTTGAAAACTTAATATATGTAAAAAAACATATAGGATTATTTGCAAAAAATAGCGATCGGCACATTGTTAATACCAGGAATAAAAATAAACTTGCTTTACAAGTCAGTCGATTACACAAGGTTACTAAATCTTTTAAGGGGCAATGTATACGTTTTTACAATAAGATTCCCATTGACATTCAGAATTTGCCTTTCAACTGTTTTAAGACAGTAGTTAAACAAAAACTTTACAAGAAAGGTTATTATAAAGTTAGTGATTATTTAGAAGATATGAATGCATGGGATTAACTGTCTGAGAACTGATACTAGGCAGCTAAATTACTCAATTGTATACCAATATTTTATGTTTATTTTTATTTTTTTAAAGATCGTCTAGGGCCCTGTGCCGAGGTTTTTCTTGCAGCTTCTTTTCCCCGGCTATACAGGTTGTGAGAAGCTGCAGTAGTTTTAGGCGGATGAGACGTTCGTTATGTAAAATTGACGAATCAAAGTGTAACTATGTTACCTACTGAATAAAGATATTTTTGAATTTTGACTAATTAGTCCCAGACAAGAAGTGTTTACCTAGCAGCCTTAGCAGTGAGGTATCCCCTCTTCTTGGCCCAGCCGTCACAAATGTCTCGCGGAGACCAGGTGTCGTCGTTCTCAGGGTGGTCTATCTTCAGGAGTTTGGGAAGGTTTATACGCTCTGCTATATATCTGAAAGAGAAATATGTTTTAATAATTAAAACACATAATAACGGGTTCTTACCGCGTTTGAAATAGGGATATGAGACTCCCGATATTTCGACACTGTTGCAAGTGCCATGATCACGGGATGGCTGACTGTCATCCCGGTCATCAGTCATCCCGTGATCATGGTACTTGCAACAGTGTCGAAATATCGGGAGTCTCATATCCCCATTTAAACGCGGTAAGAACCCGTTATTATGTGTTTTAATAACCACGTAAACTTAAAAAAAATAATGTTTTATTGTTATACTTTTTGAGTTATTAATTTATCTCAAGTGCAGTTTTCACTAACACAGTTGTCTTGACCATTATAGACGGCGATACGGCTCACCTATCACGTTGGTCTAACAGAAAGCTCGGTGAGGCGTGGGTACTCAGTTCAGCTTGCCTCTGACTGCCCCAATTGGGATATAGGCGTGAGCTTATGCCTGTGGTACACCCGCTTGCTCCTCAAGATTTATCTCAAGTGCAGTTTCCACTAACACAGTTGGCTCGACCATTATAGACGGCGATACGGCTCACCTATCACGTTGGTCTGACAGAGAGCTCGGTGAGGTGTGGGTACTTAGTTCATCTTGTGATGGATGTATATCTTCGTGAGCTTATGTAATTTTTTTTTAATATATTATTTCAATTGTATATTCTTCTTCTATTGGTTGGTAAGATCAATGACCAACCCCATCAACCCTGGTCTCAGGGTTACTATTGAGCCGCCAAAGGCCCCTGACATGACTCATGTAACTACTACATACATCAATAAGTAGTAAGCGGGACCAACGGCTTAACATGCATTCCGAAGCACAGATCATCTTGCTTTCAGACAATCAGGTGATGAGTCTGTAATGTCCTAACCAAACTAGGGATCACAAAGTGATTTTTGTGATATGTCCCCACCGGGATTCGTAGGACCTCCGGATCATGAGCCCAACGCTCAACCACTGGACCATTTAATCAGTAAACATACCTGATAGTGGTATACGGTTCCCGTAGCTGAGCGATAGGATACGACCCCATGAGGATCTGTATGGGCCGAGGCACCTTCGACGGGAACACCAGCCCAGGGCAGTCGCACAGGCGGACCTGGGGAATAAAATAAAAATATTTATATTATGAGGAGCTCGGTGGCGCAGCGGTAAACGCGCTCGGTCTGCGATTGTTGAAGTTAAGCAACTTTCGCAAAGGCCGGTCATAGGATGGGTGACCACAAAAAGAAAAGTTTTCATCTCGAGCTCCTCCGTGCTTCGGAAGGCACGTTAAGGCGTTGGTCCCGGCTGCATTAGCAGTCGTTAATAACCACCAATCCGCACTGGGCCCGCGTGGTGGTTTAAGGCCCGATCTCCCTATCCATCCATAGGGAAGGCCCGTGCCCCAGCAGTGGGGACGTTAATGGGCTGATGATGATGTTGATGATTCAGTAAGTGTGTAGCCAGTGAGTAAGTGAGTAGTCAAAAGGTACCCACCTGTGGCGTCAAGAATATGGTCTGGAAGTGCTTCGTGTGTCCTGGTGTTTTGGACACAGACACCACTTTCTTGCCCATGATGGCGTTCAGTAGGGATGACTTCCCAACGTTGGGCTGGCCAACGCATCCTATGGTAAGAATGCCGTTCTTGTATTTCTCGTGCTGATAGAATGTCGTGTCTGCTTTCTCGAGGATCGTTTCACCTGTTTTGAAAGAAAATAAAATAGCAAGGTATTGGTGCTAATGCCTGCAGACGCCCCGTCCAATTTTATTTTATGTTATACCTGTCATTTCCTTATCCGCTGAAAAAGAAAGATTTAGGTTTCCCAGCTAAATATTAATGTGTGTATATTTTAATGTTGTAAATGTATATGGGTTGTTCTTCTTTTTTATCGACAATGATCTGTCCTTCGTTCTGCTTCTGATAAGTTATGTTTTAGAATTTTATTTCATGTTTTGATTGTCCAAAAATATAGTTATCTTATTATACTCAAAATACAAGCAAAATACTAATCGGTTCCTCAATTAGTTATTAACGTAGCTTGATCGTTTTTCACAAAATTATGTGACAGAGTGGTAAATTGAAATGCTGTCTCCGATGAAAAGGGCCACTCTGTCACAATATTTTTTGGAATGCGCCTGCAAAGAAAAGTATGTTACCAAGATAAAGAGAACCACTAAATAGTCCTCTACAGACACATCTTTATATGATGTTTTAAAATATTTATTGTCGGTATAATTTTAAAGATGTTAAATCCGATAAATCGAGAAAATGTCTTTTTATTGTCGATACAAAAGAAGAACGACCCATATGTGTGTCGTAGATTTTAGCTGAATAGACTTTATTATTATTACGAACGACTCATCCTCCTAAAACTACTGCAGCTTCTCACAACCTGTATAGCCGGGGGAAAGAAGCTGCAAGAAAAACCTCAATACAAAGGAGTATAAACATTGTTTTAAGTTTACGCGGTTCTTAAATTATGGATCTACCTACTCCAATCCAATCTCGTCAGTCATCCCGTGATCATGGCACTTGCAACAGTGTCGAAATATCAAAAATATAAAAAAGAAAGAAAGGAGAACATGAAACAGTAGGACTAGGGCCCTGTGCTGGGAGGTTTTCTGGCCACGTCTTTCCCTCAGCGTTACAGATTCCGATGTGGTAGTAGTTTTACAGCTAGTTACATAATAATGTAATTTAATTGTTGACGTTCAAAAAGCGCTAACTTTGTAATTCAATTTTGAAAAATAAATATTTATGAATATTTTTTTTGAATCGGGAGTCTCATATCCCTGCTTTAAACGCGGTAAGAACACGTTATTATGTGATTTAAAGGAGTTTAAGTTTTCGCCATCGCCGCCACCACGTCACGACAGGAGACACCTCCACTTACAGTGCGGCATGTGACGTACAGACAGAAGGATTATAGACTCACCAACTTCAGTAGCTTCATCCTCATCGAACTCCACCTGGCTCTCTTCTTTAATCTTCTTCTCCCACGAAGAGAGATCCACCCCCCCTCTGACGATGTCCTTGCAAGCTTCCAATATCTTGGTGGCTCCTTCCACGCACATGCGCTGTTTGCCCTTACGACGACGGACGACCAGACCTGGGGGGTTAAAATGGCCACATCGACGCAATTCATCTAAGAAAGCATCATTCATAAAACACTGTTTCTGTGATAAAGTCCCATAAAACTCTTTATTTTTCACTTTCCTTCCACCGACTGTAATTGGAATACCATTTTATTTAAGTCTATAAATTATGTAATACAAACTGGATTTAAAGAAAAGAAAGGAAAACATGAAACAGTAGGACTAGGGCCCTGTGCTGGGAGGTTTTCTGGCCACGTCTTTCCCTCAGCGTTACAGATTCCGATGTGGTAGTAGTTTTACAGCTAGTTACATAATATGTAATTTAATTTATTGACGTTTAAAAAGCGCTAACTTTGTAAGCCAATTTTGAAAAATAAATATTTTTTAAATTTTTGAAAAAGCAATATTGCAATTTGACATTTGCGCATATAAAAGTATTTGCGCAATGCAAACAAATGTCAAATAGCAATATTGCTTTCTTAAATGAATTGCTGACCAATAATTGGCCACGCTTAGTGGCTTCGTGAAGGTCTTTAATGGTGCGGGTGTTAGGGCATTTAGGACAGCACAAAAGGTGAGCTATAGTTTGTGGTGATACTCCACACTCGCACTCATCTCAACCATCAACCAGGTATCCCCGCCTGCAGAGATTATCCTTGCAGCGGCCAACCTGTGTCCGGAGCCTGTTTAAAGACCACCATGTCGACCACGCTAGATTGCTTCCAGGAGGGAGGCTTTCCGACTTTGTGGCTTTTTTAACCCCCCTGGTTGATAGATTTAACGTGTTTTCTAATACTGATGATAAATAATTGAATACTGTACCTATTGTAACCTTAATTATCTTATATTAATTCGCATCTGATGTATATCAGAAAGTAGTAACCGGGACCAGCGACTTAACGTGCCTTCCAAAGCACGGATCATCTTATTTTTCAGACAATCAAGTGATCAGCCCAAACTGAGGATCACAAAGATGAGTTTTGTGATATGTCCCTACCGGGATTCGAACCCGGGACCTACATTAGTGACATTGTAACGAATACTCAGGGGATGATTCAGACCATAATTCTAAGTTGATATCAAATGGAGTTATCTGTCGCAAAATTCATGTTTTTTTTTTTGTTTCTTTTTTCAATTATTTTCAATTCTATACTTTTACGACGGAAAATTCCACTTGATATCAACTCAGAATCATGGTCTGAATCATCCCTCAAAGTTTTCGTTATGGTGTCACTAACTACCCTGTATGCTTCGTTCATGACAGGAGCCAGGACCAACTAACCTTGGTCTCCGGAACTGTGCGCGAGGTTATACCCAGGACAGGATGTGAGATACACCACCCGCAACCCGGGACATCTGTACAAAAAAACATACATAACATAAACAGCCTATATACGTCCCACTGCTGGGCACAAGCCTCCCCTCAATCAACCGGAGGGGGTATGGAGCATACTCCACCACGCTGCTCCAATGCGGGTTGGTGGAGGTGTTTTTACGGCTAATAGCCGGGACCAACGGCTTAACGTGCCCTCCGAACCACGGAATCATCTTACTTTTTCGGACAATCAGGTGATTCAAGCCTGAAAAGTCCTTACCAAACAAAGGACAGTCTCACAAAGTGGTTTCGACAATGTCCCCATCGGGAATCGAACCCGGACCTCCAGATCGTGAGCCTAACGCTCTAACCACTAGACCATGGAGGCTGTTCAAAAAAAAAGAAAGATTAATTTATTTAATACTTACTCTGGTTTATGAAACCGTATTAGATAAGGTTTCAAACTCCGTTGTAACAATTAATAAATAAAAAAAGCCAATCAAGTGCGGCAAATCAAGCCCTATTTCAGTCATCATTCCCTTCATCACCAGCCCATTAACGTCCCCACTGCTGGGGCACGGGCCTTCCCTATGGATGGATAGGGAGATCGGGCCTTAAACCACCACGCGGGCCCAGTGCGGATTGATGGTTATTAACGACTGCTAATGTAGCCGGGACCAACGACTCAACGTGCCTTCCGAAGCACGGAGGAGCTCGAGATGAAAACTTTTTTTTGTCACCCATCCTATGACCGGCCTTTGCGAAAGTTGCTTAACTTCAACAATCGCAGACCGAGCGCGTTTACCGCTGCGCCACTGAAATCCTCATTTCATTCCCTTATATAAGAAAAATCCCCTACATGTCCTTGCTTTCAAAATTATCCGCTATTACAAAAGTCATCCCCTATTCCAGAAATCATGAAAAATTAATATGTATGGGTACCGCGCAGACGTACGATCAAATATTTAGAACATCGGTCTCCAATTTAAAAAATCGTAAACTAAACTTTTAAATAATAAAAACTACGGTCCGCGCGCAGCCTTCACGATTCAAGTCTAAACTATGTTCGACGGGGTGACGTAAACCTAGTTCAGCCGCTGGTGGGGCGGCGGAGAGTTGCCGTTCTATACGTAGTATTTTTTTTTTTATTAAAATGGGTTTGCTCTTGACTTCGTCCTTCCACGAGGAGAAGAGATCGACGTTGGAACGAGCTTACCCAGAAAATGCCTATACACCCGTGATTTAAAGGACCCCAGGTTATAAGATACAGGAAATACCGACGCCGGCAGCCCATTCCATTCCTTGGCTGTGCGCATTATGAAGGATGATTAGTGGTAGGTCAACCAAGTGAGGATGGTAACCCGCCGTACGTCTGGATGTCCGTATTGTATGGTACAGACCTGATGTATATGCTGTTTATGAATGTATATACCTGTCAGTGAGATACTGCTTCCAGGCAGCCACCACCGCCGCTGGCACCAGGTCTATCTTGTTAAGCACCAAGATCATGTCCTTCTTCTGGTCTACAACCACATACTCGTAGAGGGACGGAGGGAACATCATACCCTAGACAAAAAAATAAATTACTTAGTTAATCTGACATGCTAATCTAAATTAGATTGAGTCACTAAATTGACTTGACCTGAGTCACTAAATTCACCTGACTTGGGTCACTAAATTCACCTGACCTGGGTCACTAAATTGACCTCACCTGGGTCACTAAATTGACCTGACTAGGGTCAGTAAAATTGACCTGACTAGTCATAAAGTTGACCTGACTAGAGTCACTAAATTGACCTGACCTGAGTCACTAAATTTACCTGACATGACACAAGTCAGTCAACTGACCTGACTTGAGCCAATAAACAAACTTAAGCTGACACAAGCTACTCACAGCGTATCTCACGTCGACCACCAGCAGTGCTATGTCGCACATCTCCAGCACGCGCCACAGCTGCCGCCATGTCTCCAAGTTCAGTTCCCAGTACGACATGTCCTGCCAGTGCGGCGACGACTGGAGGGCTTGCACATATTCCTGTTGCACGAGAGAAAGTTTTTTTTTTTGACGTGACTTATTGTAGATTTGCCGCAGATGGCATTAACTTTGCCAGACAAATGGGGAGCAATGAAGGCTCTCACCCGGTACAACGTTTAAGACAACAGGCCTGAGGGTGCCCAGTTGGGCGCGAACCTCGGCTCAGGGCGTCGCTAGGATCGATTAATTCTTTCAAAATGGGGTAGGAAAATTAATGTTTGTTTTTAGTTTTTGGTGTAAGTAAATAGCCGTTAAATGAGCCATGTCAGGGGCCTTCGGCGGCTCAATAGCAACCCTGACACCAGGGTTGATGAGGTTGGTTGAGGTTGGGTTGGTAAGAAGACTCATATGTGGCCTATACCTACCGTAAAATACTTATGCTCCTGCGCATCCAGCTGCGCGGCGGTCATGCTGAAGTCCCACGGCGGCCGTTTGGGGAAGGAGAGCTCGCTAGGGAACATCGCCGACACGTCCACCTCCATGGCTTCTTCGGACACCGGGTTCAGGGCTTTCCTGCGGGGAGAAAGTTCAAATTCAAAAATTCCTTAGGCAAAGGATTGGTCAACCAGATAAAATAAACTAAAAGCCTTACATGATAGTGGCTGCGTGCTTCGGAAAGCACGTTAAGCCGTTGGTCCCGGCTGCATTAGCAGTCAATAATAACCATCAATCCACACCGTGTGATGGTTTAAGGCCTGATCTCCCTATCCATCCATAGGGAAGGCCCGTGCCCCAGCAGTGGGGACATTAATGGGCTGATGATGTAATGTTGTATGACTCTGCCAACCACCAATTGCATTTATGCTATAAACTCACAGAGCTTCCTCCTTCTTCAACTTCAGCTCTTCATCGGTCTCCCTGTAGAACTTCAGGGCGTATCTGTTGACGTCGCCGCGGCCACGACTGCGGGGCTGGTAGTTCATTGCCGTCACGTCATAGTCGCCTGTCGTGCCGCCCGTCGCTGTTGGAAGATTTTAAAAAACTGTCAATTTCAATGATGAAATGAAGGAACAGACCTGCTTATGGTCTTCAGACCGATTGGAAGTGGTCACAAAATAAGAAAAAAAATTTCAATTAATGTTACGTTAAAGGTGTTGGGACCCTCGCTGTAAATGTTCGGCAGCGGGTGCGCGGAAACAAAAAAAAACTAAAGTAATATCACTTTTACTGAAAATATATACGAGTATAAAGGAAATACATTAAAGAAAAGCAAAAATAAAATAACTTAGAAAATCAAGGAATCTTGGTGACAGCGAAAAATGGAGAGAAGAAACAAAAGACAATCATACCATATAGAAGAATAAGAAATTCTTATAAACTAAAAAGATTGTATATAATGAACAAAAAGTATAAAATCGATATAAAAATGTTAGTGCGTTGTTTACACTCTCTATATACGTTTCGGCGTCAACAGATGACGTAGGTGTAGCCATGTCATTCGGTGATCGAAATTATTATTTTTGTCATAGATAAGCTAAGCTAAATGAGCTCTACACCTTTTTGCCACCACTTGGAAGGTCTAGAGAACCTAAAAACAATAAAAAATATTATAAACCCTTCCTATTTTCTTCAGGTTTACTCTGTAAATAAAAATAACTTACACGACAGAAGGAGTGTTTTATTCTGTTTTTTCTGTTGCAGTTGCTGTTTCTTCGCTTTCCCGCTGAACGGGGTCTTGCGCCTCGCTTGCGGCATACTGGATCACTGCTGGCAAATGAAAAAGTAACATACTTTAGTTTATATTTCTATCTAAGTGACGGATAATCCACTTGATATTGTCAGAATATCAAGGGGAATTTTCCATCGCAAAAGTATGGAATTTAAAATAAATAAATAAGGTCTTGACAGAAAGACGGATGGACAAGAAAGTGATCCTATATTGAGGTTCGGTACCCTAAAAAACAGACATTTCATTCATTGCCTGCAGTGCCATGTAATTGTTTCCCTATCTTGATTGTTGTCGTCACTCACGCGTACAAGACCGGCCCTAAGCGGTAAAATCCAGATGGATATTACGCCGAATTTTATTCAAATTCAGTGTAATATCCAATCATTATCACTTAACGATGGAAGTAACTACTTTGAGTAAACGATACAGTGACAGGAACCGCGGAAGTTCAACGCATGTTCAAGGTTACAGGCGTGTACACTGTGAATTAAAATAAAACTACAAACTATACATAAGATACCACTCAAACATGCGGTCTTGAAAAGACACATTTTGTTAAAGCGTTACGCGTTATTCAGCGGTTACATACCTCACAACTTCCTCTGGGAACGATGTAGAATGAACTTTTAACAAGAAAGTAAGGAACAATTAATTAGAAATCGCTAATTTCTCGTAGATTCACACGTTTCACCGGCAGATTTCGCTTCCTTTTTTTTTTTTTGTTTTGTTTTTCCCCGAAGGGTAAGGCAAAGGGAACTATGCCCATACAGCCATGTCTTACGTATTTTTTTTCTTGATGATTAATGAAATGATGAAAGGTGATAATGATGAAACCTAAGCCCCCACCCTCGGAGTAGACTCCTACTCCGAACCCCAAACGAATTAACTCAAAAGTCCGCATAAACTTTTGAGTTATGAAGCGGCTTCCCGGCACGAAGCGAAAATAGGCAGATACACTTTGTTTATTGAATACTCCAATATAATAACACTCGCGAATGTCTTCTGACTAACTTAATGCGATCATTAACCACAAAACACCACTTCGTATTAATTATTTAGATTACTCAATGAAGAAAGCAACTGTCCCGTTCCCGTTTCCCGCCGAAAAACAGATTTCGCTTCCATTTACAGTTTGTTTCAAAGTGACAGACGACAGTGACAGCAAGAAAAACAGCCGTCAAAATTGACATGTGAAGTTTCAAAAAAATATTTAATTAATTCCTCATTTTGAATTTTGTTGTATTGTATATAATTTGTACAAAAAAGGCTCGTGAAGGCAGAAAGTATAATGAGTCATATTAAAATCTAGAGAACTAATTTACATGATAAAATAAATTATAAATAAACAAATAAATATTCATTTATTTTATTTTATTTTTAAACAGATGAAACGAACGTGCCTTTAAAATTAGGTACTTTACTGTACACATTTTATATCCTTTTGCAACAAGTAACAACCATGTAACAACATAACATCCAACTCACCCAAACTTGTATGAAACTTGTAACTAGAACTACGTTTTATTAGTAGAACGTAGTATTATTTCTTATTCTATGCTAGAACCTTGTATACCTACTCATATAACACCTCTAAAACGTCAAACGATTTTTAGGTGTTTTATAAGTACTTGTCACTTTTACCCTAAAAATTAACTAAGCAAATTACGAATATTAACAGTAATTTCTTCATTAATCAGCTACAATATCAACTATGTAAAATGATTTAACAAGAAAACTATAATTTATACACTTCTCATCAAAAAAATCGAAACACTTCCGTTTTCATTGTTTCTATCCGAATTTAACACAAAAAAGAATTCATACGATGAAAAAAAATACATAAATGTATAGCTGGCAGTTTGGCCATTACAGTAATAAGCGAAAATTCTAAATTCAAATTTTTTAGAATTAGAATCACTGTTTTGAGACAAATGTGTGTTTAGGGTTGGAGTACATTTAGCGTTTAAAAACTAAAAATTGGCGCCTATCCTTAAACTTTTTGTTTTTTATTTCAATACTGTGACTTTGGGACGTCTGAAAAAAGGTTTTTTTTCTAAAACGTATGGATACTTCGCCCACAGAAGCCGCCCAAGTTGTGGCATTGCTGGATTCTGGCCTTAGTCAGCGTGTTGTGGCTGCAAGACTGCATCTAAGCCTGTCATCTGTTCATAGAGTCTATAAACGTTATCGGGAGACTGGTTTGTTCACGCGCCGTTCAGGATCTGGCAGGAATCGGGTCACTTCTGAGCGAGATGATCGATTTATTGTAACAACTTCTTTAAGAAATCGACGCCTTAACGCTTTTCAACTGCAGCAGCGGCTTCATGTTGTACGAAGGGTGGCTGTAAGTGACTCTACAATTAGAAGAAGGTTGAAGGATCGTGGACTGGTACCGCATAAGCCAGCAAATGGGCCGAAATTAACTGCAGACCACCAAAGAGCGCGCCTTAACTTTGCACGTGAGCACCTAAATTGGTCATACCTACAGTGGAGCAAAGTTCTCTTTTCTGATGAGTGTAAAATTATGCTGTATGGTAACGACGGAAGGAACAAGGTCTACAGAAGAGACGGAGAACGCTATGCACAATGCTGCATTGAAGAAAAGGTCAGCTATGGTGGCGGTTCGTGGACGGTTTGGGGAGGAATCAGCGCCGACGGTAAGACAGAGCTTGCTTTCGTGTCTGGGCCACGTCTGCCTGCACTAAACTGTCATCGGTACGTCGAAGAGTGTCTCGAGCCTGATGTGATGCCCTATGCACATTTTATTGGCAACGGCTTCATATTCATGCACGACAATGCTAGGGCTCACACCGCGGGCGTCGTACGAGATTATCTTAACGAAGTCGATATCTCTATTATGGAATGGCCAGCAAGAAGCCCGGACATGAATCCCATTGAACATCTGTGGGATGAATTAAAGAGACGAATTCGAGCAAGAGATCCTGCCCCAGAAACACTTAGCCAGCTGCAAGATGCAATCCAAGAGGAATGGGACAATATACCACAGCATGTGATCGTGACTCTCATCCGATCGATGAAGAACCGTATGGAAGCAGTAATTAGAGCTCGGGGAGGGAATACAAGTTATTAAATAAACGTTTTTTAGCTTTTTTTTCATTTACGTGTGTTGTTTTATCCATTTCCTTTATACTCCATACGGAATAAAAATGACTCATTTAACAAAATACGAAACCTATGAAAAATTCATTTAAATTTAGAACATTAACATTAAGATTTGATAAGCTCATATTACTCACTATTAAACGACATTTAACATTTATTCCTAAATGTACACATTTTTCTGATAATCCTGACAAAACGTAAACTTGCAAGGTGTTTCGATTTTTTTGATGAGAAGTGTAATATTGTTGAAGTTTTAAGTTAAAACTTTAAAAGTTTTAACTGTCAGTCGAAGCGTTACTCATAAAGAACCCAAAACCAAAAATATAACCTATATTTCTAGAACGCTTGTATTTTGCGAAAATAAATAAGAATAGGACAAAATCGTTTTGTTTAGTCATATAAACCAAATTTTCTTATAAAAAAACACGGCTTTTAGTCAAAATGCTGCCGCTGTCGCTACTTAGAACTGCACAAAACCATCCTATGTTAGTAGAGTTGAAAAATGGCGAAACTTATAACGGGCATCTTGTTAGTTGTGATAATTGGATGAATATCAACCTTAGGGAAGTTATCTGCACATCACGAGACGGAGACAAGTTCTGGAGGATGCCCGAATGCTACATCAGGGGCAGTACTATTAAATATCTTAGGATACCGGATGAAGTAATCGACATGGTCAAAGAGGAAACGCAGGTGCGTATCTTGGCTTTCACCAGCTATTCTGACTGACAGACACGCTTTAGTCACGTCTGTCTACAATCTGAATGATATATACATAAACTCACGCCCATAATCCATAGCAGAGTAGATTAGGAGTGTCACAACATATTGCTGAGCTGATGTCCCTTTTTAGAAATAAGGTTTAATTATTATGTTCACTCCTACTGTGTACATATATCTACTTATATCTAAAATAAATGATTTATTTTCTATTCTAAAAGGAATTTATTGCCAGCAATAGTTTTTATTTTTCTTTACAAACTTATATGGGCGAAGGGACATGACTCGGGTTGTGATGTAATGGAGCAAGCTATGGCACCGTCCTGTGTTTGTTTTTTTTTTTTATATGGGTATCTAATTTTCCAGGCTTGAGCCCCTCCTGGTGGTAATACCAGCAGCCCCATAGTTAATAGTGTTTAATGATGAAACCATCACTTTACCTAGTTTAGGCTCCAGCCTCTAAAACATAAGTTAATTAAGTCAAAATGTAGCTTATTACTATTATGTTGTTACTATTATGGAGGTAATATATGACTTTTTTTTTACAATAAATCAACACTATAGCACTACACTATGTCCACATTGACAAGACTTGTATTATGAATACTGTACTGTGTCTCTTATGAATGACAAATTCGAAAATACAAACATTTGGACAATTACCATAAAACAGAAAGGAAAACACAACTGAATAGTTGAATACAGGCACTTATCAGTGAAAACTGCCTGCCTGAGTTAATAATAATAATATCTTTAATAAGGTAACATAGTAGGGTTTAGGTCACAATAGATCTGTCAGGGTCGCAGTGATGTCTCGGGCTGTTTTTCAGTCCGACCCTCACAATTTTTCAAATAATAATAATAACATAGTTACACTTGAAATTGTCATTTTTTAGGTAACGAATGTCTCGTCCACCTAAAACTACTGATTTCCCTCATTCAGCACTATTTTATTCGAAATATCCTGTCAGACGACATCTTGAGCCGAGAAGTCGAGGTTCACATCCAACTGGCCACCCTCCTTAAATTTTGTACCACGTGGGAGCACTCCCTATTTATCCAGCCTAGTAGTCAATGCCATCAATCTACATTAATCACTTCAAAAATAGTGTTAGTGTCATAGCTCGGAGAATTGCAAAGCTGAAGTGGCAGTGGGCAGGACACATAGCGAGGAGAACCGATGGCCGATGGGGCGGAAAGGTTCTGGAATGGCGACCACGCGTCAGACGACGCTCAGTGGGTAGGCCCGCTACAAGGTGGACCGACGATCTGGTGAAGGTCGCGGGAAGCCGCTGGATGCGGGCAGCGCGGGACCGATCGTCGTGGAGATCCTTGGGGGAGGCCTATGCCCAGCAGTGGGCGTCATACGGCTGATGATGATGATGATTGTAGATACAGCACTTGACACAAAAATGCGGCGAAAACTTGGCCGGTAAAAAAAAGTAATTTCTCTGTGTTTTGAAATGTTCGGTGTCCATTCGTTTTCAGGTGAAAGCGAGAGGACGTGGCGAGATGAACAAAGGTCGTGGTGGGCAGAACATGCGGACGGGTCGCGGCGGCAGCCGGGGCGCCTTCGGTAACCGCGGCCGCCCCGCTCCGCTCTCCCGGGGCGGAGGCAACACGGGTCGGAATCCACAGAATAAGAAGAAATAGTCCCTCCTAGATCCCTTTGTATGATTATGTACCTACTTTAATAAATTAAGACTTTGTTAAGTGACATTCTGTTTGTTTTAAACAAACCTTAACATTTTCACTGTGTATGAACCACATCATCATCATCACCAGCCCATTAACGTCCCCACTGCTGGGGCACGGGCCTCCCCTATGGATGGATAGGGAGATTGGGCCTTAAACCACCACGCGGGCCCAGTGCGGATTGGTGGTTATTAACGGCTGCTAATGCAGCCGGGACCAACGGCTTAACGTGCATTCCGAAGCACGGAGGAGCTCGAAATGAAAACTTTTTTTTGTGGTCATCCATCCTATGACCGGCCTTGGCGAAAGTTGCTTAACTTCAACAATCGCAGACCGAGCGCGTTTACCGCTGTGCCACCGAGCTCCTCTCGCTGAACCACATATAAGGCAATAAATTTGAAACTTACATGTGCATGTCCCATATGTGAGGCACATTTTTGGTAATTTATTTTTTACGAAATGGCAACACAGGGTGGGATGACGTCAGCTGGGCTAACCTTGAAATATTAGCTGCCACTTTTGAGCATACCAGCGGGCTTAGCATCGTACGCGCGCGACTCTTTCTTGCCTCGACATACGTCACCCGTCACTCTCACAGTACTGCACAGAAAGAGACAGATGATCTCTGTCGCGGCGAGAAAGAGTCGCGTGCTTACGGTGCGAAGCCCCCTGGTCCGGACGTCATATAGTAATAGCAATCAAATACATTCGTCAGTAATTCACTTAATTTTCAATAATAAAATTTACGTCCTTGGAATGTTGAAGACACCAATTTAGTGGTAACACTTACGTCAATGGGCTAGCAATGGCGGCTTGTCGTAGGATTGAGCATACCTGGTCTTCTTATACCATGGTGTAATGCTGTAATATTGATCTTTCGTAAAGTCTTCTTATCGTGTCGATGGCAAACTAAATAGTATCGGCCCAAAACTTGGCAACAAGTATGGCGCTATCTGCAGCGCTCATGAGATCCTCCTGCGTGCAGGTGTTCGGGCACGCAGGACACGATGTAAGATGTTCCATCGTTTGGGGAACAGTTCCGCACTTGCACTTTAAGGCCGAGCCATCCGAGAAACCCCACCTGAACAAATTGTCCTTATAACTAAAACACATAATAACGGGTTCTTACCGCATTTAAACGCGGTAAGAACCCGTTATTATGTGTTTTAGTTATGATAATAACCGCGTAAACTTAAAACAAAATTGTCCTTACTTCGGCCCACCTGAGTCCGAAGTCTATTTAAAGACTTCCAGGTAAGCCAAGGCAAATCAAAACCTGGCGGAGGTCTCGGACGGCGGAACAAAAGAGTTTGGGAGGTGTACCCGTTCCTGCCAAATCCTGCAACTTTCCTTCCTTTTGTAAAGTGATTTGATGCTGTAAAATATCAATCAATCAATAATACTTTATTGCACAACTGCATATAAAGGACATAAATATACGAATAAAAACATAAGCGCAATAGGCGGCCTTAATGCATTGGAGCACGGACTGGTGCCCCAAGTAGCAATCAAGAATTGTGATTAAGTCATATATGTCTAAACTTTAGCTAAAGTGAGATTTATCCAAATCAAATAGGACTTATTAGGACTTCATAAATTCATTTCCTTCTTTAATTCTATATAGTTTTCAACAAATCCTACTTTAGATAATTTAGAATACACAAAACCAAGTTAAGTATTCACAAAACTATTTAGTCTTATCTCAGCCTACTGTTAAGTCTACAAGTATTCTTTTACTTTACTCAGATTATTTGAAGGCTCACTTAACACTAAATTGATTTAGTGAAGTATCAGTTTAGTCTTGTAAAGTAAAAATTGATTGCCTAGATATACTTAAGGCAATTTTTATTATTTGTTGCTCCTATACAAGACTGTTTTATTCGTTTTTGACTACAATAAGTAAAACATAAGAAAAGTCTATTCAATGGACGATAAAATCGAAATAGAAGCAAGCAGAAAGATGGATGAAGTCCAAATAATAAAATGATCTGGTGATTTTCGAAGGCAGAATATTAAATACTTACAGAAAATTAACCTGTGATAATGCACATCCCACTGTTTTTGTTAGCGATGCGATATCTTCTTCATTGCCATCATTTTTTTATATCGATTGGTATAACACAATCATTTAATTTTGGCAAAAAAATCGTAAGTTCCTGTTTTTCAAATCCGATCCAGCGTGTGGCGGCCCAGGTACCTACGTCTCGCACAAATCTTCTCAAAAATGACTAAGCTAGTCTAACCTAATCTAAGCGCACGGCAACACTACACCATGAAAAATCGAGTTTTATAGTAAAACCTGCTAAGTTCAAATATAAAATTAGGTACCTATTAGTCTAATAATAAATAAATCCAATCAAAAACATAAATGTGAAATGAGAGCCAAGTTCAATATTATGCAATGCTTTGGTTGTTGACTTCAACGACAAAAGAAGTGAGATCTAAATGGGTGCCAAGTTCAATGGTCAGTCCTGAAATTTATTTATAAGTAACAGTATAACATATCATATCTTCTTATAACATAAATATATTGTAGCCTAAGGTCTGTCTTATTGTAGGTAAGTACATATCCTCGTAACGCGTGGGTCCTTTTAAAAGGACAAATTCAAAACTAAAAGTCGACTTTATAGATATAATACATTTGAATACCTATTAAACTCGTTTAAGATTCACGTTAAGTTAAAAAAAATAAAAAGCCAGTAAAATGGATGTGAGTTGTGTTGTATCGTGGGCGAAAAGCTGACAACCTATCACCGCTAAACACATGTTCCAACTTGCTTACCTACCCTTAAAGTACTTGTCGAATATGGCATCAAGTGGTTTTATGATCACTTAGTGCTCTGCCTACCCCGATATAGGCGTGATTGTATGTTATGTTAAGTTAATCCACATACCTACCACAAAAAGACCGGCTGTCATGAGTTTTGATTACTTACTGATTCTTACATCTATAGTTAGGTACAGGCACTAATTAGGTAATTATGTTAAGCGTTCATAATAGAATCTAATAATTAAAAATTTGCCAGTTTATTATTTTTTCCTTTATATTCATCTAATTACCTATCTTACCAAATACCAAATTTTAACTCTCTAGGATCATCTGGAACTGGGTTAGACTTTTGATTTATAGGTCAGTCAGTCAGTCAGTCAGTCAATGATAAAAATGAGGATTTTTGTACATTAATATCTAAATAACCGTTTGAGATAAGCTTATGAAATTTAGAACACTTATATGTATCTCACAAGTCTCAATATATGAGCCAAATTTACGATACGATACGATACGATTTGATACGTTTATGTAAAATAGTTTTTGATTTATGAGGGGGTCAAAAGTGGCTGCAAATGGTTCGTGTAATATTACACACGGTGCGGCTCGCCAGTTCTATTTCTTGAACTTGGCTTGATACGCTACCGCGTGTCTAGATACTTTTCTTTCTTCTTTCATTCTTTCTTTTAATAATTTTAAAAATGTACCTATTTTTAACTAAGCTTTATTCACAATCATAAACAAAACATATCTATTTTAAGTTTTGTGTATGGTTAAATGCATTTAAAGTGGGCATTAGATTCGATTCCTTTATTTTTTTAGCTTGATAAAGTCATCGGGAGTTACATAGATGATTCTGGCCTTTTTTATTAACAATAATGTTTTTGGTGGGCTTAGAAACTACCGCGCACACACACGACGTTAATCAAATTGCAAGGGTTCTTCGTATATACAATATTCAACGGATACTCGTAAATTTTTACAATAATCACATTGTTTCCGTTGGCAATTAGAAGCGCGGTGATCGTACCTACTTTGCGTCAGCGAACCATGTACCTATGAGAATGTATGCGCGGAGACTCATTAGCAAATTGAGTTTATGTTTGTTAGTTCCAATTGCGATAAATATTAAATAATTAAGTAAATCACATTCCTATCCAAGTAAGAACTCAGCATAACAATATTTTTTATCTTCCACGAGTCGAAAAACTTACCTCTCAAACAAACATACTTTCCATAGGTTTTAAAAGCTTGTTCGATTTTAATTGTTACTTGTTACATAGATGATTCTGGCACAAAATAAACAAACATGATTTTACGACATTACTTTACTAAATCAAAATAGAGGATCACTTTAGACATAAGAGTTTTAAGTAGGAATTCACTAAATACTTTTTGTCTTAAGTTGGTATACTCCTAGACAATTGAAGTAAAATTTATCTTAACTAGTACTTGATGAAGTGCAACTTGACTTTACTTTTCTAAACTGATTCTTACGAAATCAATTGTTTCTAAAGTCTTACTTCATTTAGAAAAATATTACTTAACGCCATTTTGCACTTACAGGAAGAAAACATGTAATATTTTTTTGACAATATTATCGTCAAAAACTGAAGTAAATTAATATATATCTCTGTTGTAGTAACAATTACTGCGTTCAGCTGTCACATATTAATACAAAATGAATTTCTCTATACTATATGTCACCATTTTTTTTATTTGCTGAATAATCAATCCAAATTTTATTATTATTTTTCTGGTATATTAAAGGCCCTTCTGTTTTTTAACACTTTCTATCGATTTTACACGAGAAACAATCATGCGTTTATAATTTCCTGTATGTGAAACGGCAGAATAACCTTTTGTTAAAACAACTTAACAAATATTTTAGACGCCATTTTCTTACAGACTTCATTTCTTGTGTTAATGTAAATGTTCGCCATTATATTCTAAAATAAAGACGCGTGAAGTAAAAATCGTTTTAGTATGACCTGAAGTTTTATTCCTTAAGTTACAATTGACTCAGTGCAATTCAATCCTATAGTCTTAACTAAGTATTGTAGATATCTTCAAGTATACATTTTTGGTATTAAGTGATACTACAAGAATTCTAAGTTTAGAATACGCAAGAACATTGTCTAAAGTAGGGTTTAAGTCTGACTTAACGTTGTCTTAAGTCTGTCTTGTATAAGAGTTAAAGTATGTGCCCACTTTTACTAAACTGTATCTTCAAGACATCTTGAGGGATATCTTGGAGACATATAAGACTTATCCAAGACAAGGGCTTGATTTAGTCTACTTGCCTTCAAGATATCTACAATTCTCTTTTAAGACAATCGGTTGCTACATGGGGCAATAAACATAATGATACCAACATAATTAAAATAATAAAATAATTAATATTTTTTGTATATATATACATAAATATGTGGCTGGCATAACCACAAAAAGTAGCTCAAGCCACGATAAAAAATATTAAAAAACAAAACCTTAAAAATGCGTATACAACAGATATGAGCAACTGTTATTTAAAGTTAAAAACAAATTGATTAATTTTATATCTTTTATTGTCTTGTATAAAAATGGTCACTTAATTATAACTATCTTAATAATAATTGATAATTTAATATTATCCTCGTAAGCCCTGGGGTCCTCTGAGAAGGACCAAATAATTGTAGTCATAAAGGCCGAAGGTTTTGAAATAGTTTGTTCTAATAATCAACGAAGGTACTTTTAAAAGTACCAAAACTTTGCCTGTCAATTTATTTCAAACCTTTGCGCCGATTGAGAAAAAAAGTATTTTGTCTATGAACTAGTTCATTCAATTTCGTGAATAGGTGGCTTTAATATAAAAGAAATATATATCACTCGTCGTAATTTGTCATTTTATGGCTTTTCGGCGGGAGACGGGAACGGGACAGTTGCTTTCTTCGTTGAGTAATCTAAATAATTAATACGAAGTGGTGTTTTGTGGTTAATGATCGCATTAAGTTAGTCAGAAGACATTCGCGAGTGTTATTATATTGGAGTATTCAATGAACAAAGTGTATCTGCCCATTTTCGCTTCGTGCCGGGAAGCCGCTTCATAACTCAAAAGTTTATGCGGACTTTTGAGTTAATTCGTTTGGGGTTCGGAGTAGGAGTCTACTCCGAGGGTGGGGGCTTAGGTTTTATCATCATCATTCATCACCTTTCATCATTTCATTAATCATCAAGAAAAAAAAATACGTAAGACATGGCTGTATGGGCATAGTTCCCTTTGCCTTACCCTTCGGGGAAAACCAAAACAAAAAAAAAAAAAAAAAAATTGTCATTTTATTGGTAAAGATGGCGCGCACACGGCGACGAGGTAAAAAAAAATCGAGTTAATAATCGAATTTCGTAGTTTTTCATACACATTATTTTCGGAAATCGCAGGTAATATAATAATCAACAACATGACATAGTTATTTTATCAATTTCGTATCGATATCGTTAGCAATATGAAAGCAAACTTTTTTAGTCCTTTGCAAGGGACTTTAGGTGTCATGTCCGGATATTTTTCAAATACTTTTTTAAATTGTTATATGTGATTAAATCATACTGATATAGACTGACTTGCTTACGTGATCTTATTATTAAAAAAAACTACCGTCTTCATTTTATTTCCTTTTTCCTTCTAATGATGATCTAAACTGACACCATGAATTAATTTCTTTCCTAATAATAAAAACCTAATGTACTTCCAGAGGGACTAATCACAAACTACATCATAAAAACTAAAATTCGTTACTTATTTTATATTCAAATATGTAAGTATATACACATATTTATGAAGTACAAATAGGTATGTATTTTAATGAAAAAATACATAACCCTTTATAATAATAATATTTTTCAGATTTTACTAAAAGTAGTGACTTAAACCTGGAGTCCTTCTGGAAGAACTAAAAAAAAACGTATTTTTTTCAAAAATGTCTTCTATTCATCCTTACATAGGTCTCCACTTAATTTGAACCCGATCGGATAACTCTAACACTTTAAAATTTGTACTTGAAGTGCTCGGCCTTTACGACTACAAAAATTTGGTCCTTTTCAAGGTACCACCGTCGTTTATTACTTCGAAATCGTAATTATGCTTCGGCGTTACGAGGTTAAGGCATCAATTTGTAAATAAAGACAAGTAGTTGATACAATACTAAAATAAAATACAGGGTGTTAGTGACACCGTATCAAATACTCAGGGGGATGATTCCGCTCAGGACTCTGAGTCGATATCAAGTGGAATTTTTCGAACTGAAAATCACTACATAGTATAAAACAAAGTCGCTTTTTCTGTCCCTACATCCCTATGTACGCTTAAATCTTTAAAACTACACAACGGATTTTGATGCGGTTTTTTTTAATAGATAGAGTGATTCAAGAGGAAGGTTTATAAGTATAATAACATCCATTAAATAGTGGAGAAATGCTGTTATTTTTGAGGTTTTTAATGTGATGTTGTAAATAATTTCATTTTTTCCTCAGCATTGCACCCGAGCGAAGCCGGCGCTAGTAACTTAATAAAATACTAACATTTCGTGAGTTTTAGCGACGGAAAATTCCACTTGATATTTAACTCAGAATCATGACCTCAATCATCTCCCACAGTATTCCATACGGTGTCACTAACACCATTAAAATGATGAAAATACTTAACTAGTAATTTCTATGTAATATCACATCTTATAGGGGTAGGCAAATATGGTGCTAAATCCTGTAAACACCATCTAATTTTATTTTAAGTTATATCTGTCATTTTCTTATCCGCCGAAAAGGAAAGGGACGGGTAATCGACAAGCATAAAATTTATGGAACACACGTCAATTTTAAGCACAAATCTAAAACAACCGTCTAAAAAATGTACACTGGCCAATAACCCGACAGAATTATGTTGACTACACACGTCAAATGGTTTGCATACCAGCGAGATAACTTTTTGATTCGCCTGGGTTATTACATTTGCTCATTCTTCCTAAAATTAAGAGCAATCATCCGTTCCTTTCCTTTTCGGTGGATAAGAAAATGACAGGTATAACAAAATAAAATTAGGCGTCTGCAGGAATTAGCACCATTAACACATAACATATGCTCACGACTATATCCCAATGGGGGTAGTCAGAGATCGCAATCGCAAGATGAAATAAACCCACACCTCACCGAGCTTGTGAATGACTATTGACTACCCAGTCATTGTGGATCCTGTGCTCATACGAGGAGCGTCAGTTGGAACCCCGGTACAGGACTTGCACCAATGAGTTACTAATTTATCATAAGCGCAGTTACACAGGGTGTTAGTGACATCGTAACGAATACTGTGTAACGATTTTACCTGAATAAACATTTTTATTCATCATCATCACCAGCCCATTAACGTCCCCACTGCTGGGGCACGGGCCTTCCCTATGGATGGATAGGGAGATCGGGCCTTAAACCACCACGCGGGCCCAGTGCGGATTGATGGTTATTAACGACTGCTAATGCAGCCGGGACCAACGACTTAACGTGCCTTCCGAAGCACGGAGGAGCTCGAGATGAAAACTTTTTTTTTGTGGTCACAAATCCTATGACCGGTCTTTGCGAAAGTTGCTTTACTTCAACAATCGCAGACCGAGCGCGTTTACCGCTGCGCCACCGAGCTTCTCATTTTTATTATTATTTATTATTGTATGACTTTTTCATATCTCGGACCTATGGAGGCCCGGACTTTTGGAAGGCGTGCGTGGGGCCGAAGCCAACACGTAGAGGCCCCTTAAGACAGTTTAATCTAAATGTGGTGTGACACCAACCGGCGATTATCCCTGTATGCACTATGGGAGTGCACCCAAAGACAATCCCCGGTTCATGTAGGACTATTGCAGATTATGGGATTCTGGGCTATTGGGTTGGGGGTTAGTGGACCGGGATACTGGAGCTATGAGGGACTATGGCGCCTGCTCGACCAATGTTGGTAAACATGGATAAATGAGTAAATAAATAAATAAATGAGCAGGCGGTGACTCGCCACTCACTGGATGGATCACCTATCTAGCCGACGCGACTGGACGGCAAGGCAGCAACATGGTTGTGAGCAGCTCAGGGTGTCGAGAGGTGTACACCGCTTTCTGCGAGGCGGGTTACCCGCCTCACCAACTCGCGACTTATGCATCTTTCACTTCCACCCTGCGAGCGTATAGCTCTAACGCCCCACTCTGGCCGGCCAATTATTGTCATTACTGAGGGTGATGATTCAGATCATTATTCTGAGTTAATATCAAGTGGAATTTTTCATCGCAAAAGTATATAATTTTTAAATAAATAATGAATTTTGCGACGGAAAATTCCATTTGATATCAGCTCTGAATCATCCCCCTGAGTGTTTCTTACGGTGTCACTATCACCTTGTATGTCTGACGCCATACGATTGAAGACTAAAGTAAGACCGAGGGGGTGAGGTAAACCTAGCTCAGCCGCTGGTGGGGAGCGGAGAGTTGCCGTTCTATACGTGGAATTATTCCTCAGTCTATGACATGGTTTAGAGTTTAGACCAAGTTCTGGACGATTCCAACGACGTGTGGTGGTCCCATCTCCCCGGTCAAGTGTGTGAAGTATTGCATACGACCGTCGAGTTCCATGTAAGGGGGCTCCTTCTTCGGGGGTGGAGGCCTGGGTGGTTGCTAGAACAGAGTTTTGGTTAGTTAAACATATAACATTACATAAGCGCGCAGTTGTAACGGCCTCCGTGGTCCAGTGGGCTCACGATCCGGAGGTCCTGGGTTCGAATCCCGGTGAGGACATATCATAAATATCACTTTGTGATCCCTAGTTTGGTTACTCTGATCACCTGATTGTCCGAAAGTAAGATGATCCCTGCTTCGGAGGACTCGTTAAGCTGTCAGTCTTGGCTACTATTTACTTAACCCTTTCACGGACATAGATCAGAACGTCACGTTCTGTCCTTGAAAGTGTTAAGTATGTAGTCGTTACATGAGCCATGTCAGGGATAACATATACTCATACATACTCTCATACACTCATACATCAACATACTCTCATACTACCGATTATGAACCAATGACCCATGGTCTCTGTCCGTAAAGGGTTAAATCCGAACATACCAAAACGGTGTGCACACGTGCCCTCACTGTGCGCGGGAGTTCACTGTAAAGATAGGCTACATAAGCCATCTTCGGGCGCATCAGTCGTGCCGACTAGGAGTCGAAGTGGTCGCCATGGCCGAAATCGGTCGGAGAGATCATCATCATCATCATCAAATCCGAACAGCGCTATCTATATGTTTTTTGGGGGGGACGTAGCTTGGAAAGGTGTTCATTTACCTTGTTCCTCTTCCCAGCAGAGTGCATCATCTTGGTGTGTTTGTATATGGACGTCTGCCAGGTGAAGGTGGCTGGGCAGAGCTTGCATTTGAAACTCTTGGTGGTCGAGCGGTTCGTGTGCATGGCCCACACGTGGCCCTTGAGCCGTTTGCTTGTCTGTTTGGACAAGAAATACAACAATACAATACAAATAAGGAGTATACATAACTACATAAACTGCCTATATACGTCCCACTGCTGGGCACAGGCCTCCCCTCAATCAACCGGTGGGGGTATGGAGCTCACTCCACCACGCTGCTCCACTGCGGGTTGGTGGAGGTGTTTTTACGGGTAATAGCCGGGACCAACGGCTTAACGTGCCCTCCGAAGCACGGAATCATCTTACTTTTTCGGACAATCAGGTGATTCAAGCCTGAAAAGTCCTTACCAGACAAAGGACAGTCTCACAAAGTGATTTCGACAATGTCCCCATCGGGAATCGAACCCGGACCTCCAGATCGTGAGCCTAACGCTCTAACCCATCGACTAACGGAGTTTATCTTGCATTTGTTTTCTGATCTCAGTCTCAAACTCAAAAATGGTGCTAATTCCTGCAGACGCCATTTTATTTTAAGTTATACCTGTCATTTTCTTATCCGCTGAAAAAGAAAGGGACGAGTAATCGACAGGCATAAAGTTTATGGAACACACGTAAATTTTAAGCAGAAATCTAAAAAAGGAATCTGTAACGCTGAGGGAAAGACGTGGCCAGAAAACCTCCCAAAACAGGGCCCTAGTCCTACTGTTTCATGTTTTCCTTTCTTTTCTTTTTTTTAAATCCTGTTTGTATTCTCTCTCTCTATTTAAGAGCTGCGCTCTTGTCGGTGTAGTAACCGCCATTCCTCTCTTCTTCCCGCCAAAACCTTCACCTCCCGATACGACACGACCTGCACCTTCTCTTTTATTTGTTTCATAAATGTTATCCTAGGTCTACCCCTTCCTCTCTTCCCTTCAATTTTTCCTTCTATAATGTTTGTTATAAATGAATCGTGTCGTATCAGGTGGCCAATCATATTTCCTCTCCGGTTCTCTATAGTCTTCAATATGGTTCAGTTTGTATTACATAATCTTAAATACAATGGTATTCCAATTACAGTCGGTGGAAGGAAAGTGAAAAATAAAGAGTTTATGTGACAGTGGGACTTATGTTTTTATGTTTTGGATTATTAACTTACCTTGTAAGACTTCCCGCAAATCTCGCAGAGGTGTTGTCCTTCAACTTCCCTCTTCTTCCCTCCGTGTATGTTGTTCATGTGAGCCACCATTATCTTCGCAGTTTTGAATGGCTGGAAGGGTTTTAATGTTTTTTTATATATGTGAAAAGTAAAAGTAATCTAAATATATAAAAGGAGAAACTGACTGACTGACATATCAACGCACAGCCTAAACGGCTAAACGTAGGCACTTGAAATTTGGAAGGGACGTAGCTTAGGTACCGTGGAGGTGCACTAAGAAAGGAATTCCCGAAATTCCCACGGGAACGGGATTTAGCAGGAAAATCCTTTTGTATGAAAAATCTACACCATTTAAGTTAGACGCTTGAAATTTGGCATCCAGGTACCTTAGTAAACTCAAAGCTTATTTGCGACAGGATATTGCAAAATTCCCACGGGAACGGGAGTTAGCAGGAAAAAACATTTGTTTGAAAAAATCTAAACCACGTAGATGTTTCCAATCTAGCATGCATGCATACCTTAGTAAATAATATAAAGTTTAGTTATGGCTGTATTTTGAAAAATGGGAGTTAGCGGGAAGAAAATTTTGTATCAAAAAAATCACACGTCAAACGGTTTGCATACCAGCGAGATACCTTTTGATTCGACCGGGTTATTCATTTATTTACTCATTCTTCTTAAAATTAAGAGCTGTCAATCATCCGTCCCTTTCCTTTTCGACGGATAAGAAAATGACAGGTATAACTTAAAGTAAAATTAGGAGGTGTGTGCAGGAATCGGGACCATTAACCGCGTAAACTTAAAACAAAGTATGGAAGTGATTCCCAGCAGTGGGCAGACCTTGAAACAGACGCTGCACTGGTACTTGATCCTCTTAAGGTGGTCCCAGTCGATGTGGTCCACCATACACCACTTGGTCGCAAACTTCTTGCCACAATAGTTGCATTCGTGTCTGGAACAAAATTATATACATGGTGTTAGTGACTTCGTAACTAAAACTTTGACACACCCTGTGCGCTTCATACAAACAACCTCGCCTTTTTTTTAAATTTAATTGGGGACAAAAAACAACAGTACATTCTTCTTCTATCGTGTGGGTTGTGAGGTGGACTACCAACCTGGACACCAGGGTTGATGAAGTTGGTACTCTGAGCTTAAGTTGGATGTATGATTCACGCAGGATATTTTATTTTTGTCTGCCATACGTATTAGGCTGAGCTGTAGGCCATCTACGGGGTCCACAGGTGGCGGATAGTGGAACGGCCATCAGATATGATGGTTAGCTGCGATTATAAAAATAAGCAGTCCCCGACCAAACAGCGACAGGATTAGCAGAACGTAGTGGGTAGCTCACTGGGACGGGCTAACCTATAAAATGCTACTTAGGTTCTATGACGATCTTGCGACGTAGCGAGTAGGCGCCGCTACTTCAAAAGCGCACCCCTGATGCCGGGCAGCAGCGGTATCAGTACTGGTCGGAGGCCGAGGAAATGGATTCTGGTAGGGCTCTAGCTAGAACATCACCGATTGAGAAATTGGTCGGTGTGCTGCGGGACGGAAGGCGATTGGGACAACCGCCGTTCTACACGCGCTATCTATGGAGTATTGAAAATGGAGACGGTTACTCCACCGACAAGAGCGCAGCTCTTAAATAAAGAGAGAGATACTCAATAATACAATACAATGCAATACAAATACACTTTATTGCACCAAAATAAAAAGAAATAATTACAAAAAGTCTCTTAACGTCGTCAATAATGATGATAACCTGGTACAACGTTTAAGACAACAGGCCTGAGGGTGCCCAGTTGGGCGCGGACCTCGGCTTAGGGCGTCGTCTGAGAGGAGGGAGAATATTTGCCTACCCTAGAGCGTGTTCCGGCACGTGCCTCTTGCTGAGCCGCATGTGGTTGTTGTAGCAGTCCCTGCTGCTGAAGGTCTTCCCACACTGGCGGCACTCGTGCAGCGCGCCCGCGTCACGCTCGCGGTGGTTGCGGGTGTGGCGGGCGAGGTTGCGTTTCCATTGGAACAACTTGCCGCATATAGGGCATGGGTAGGTGAGGCCGTCGTGAATCACGCTGCAAGGGAAAGTGTGGGTTTAGTGTGAGTGTGTGAAATGTGTGTGATGTGTGTGAGATGTGTGTGAAATGTGTGTGAGATGTGTGTGAAATGTGTGTGAAATGTGTGTGAGATGTGTTTATGCACTGGCGGCACTCGTGCAGAAAGTGTGGGTTTAGTGTGAGTGTGTGATGTGTGTGTGTGTGAGGGGAAAAGAGATGGGTGTGTGACAATGTGTGTGGTGTGTGTGAGATGTGGGTGAAATGTGTGTGAGATGTGGGTGAAATGTGTGTGAAATGTGTGTGAGATGTGTTTATGCACTGGCGGCACTCGTGCAGAAAGTGTGGGTTTAGTGTGAGTGTGAGTGTGTGATGTGTGTGTGTGTGAGGGGAAAAGAGATGGGTGTGTGACAATGTGTGTGGTGTGTGTGAGTTGTGGGTGAAATGTGTGTGTGTGTGTGTGTGTGTGCGTGTGAGAGATGTGTGCGTGGTGTGTCCGAAATGTCTTTATGTTTTAGGCGTCAATTTATTTATGTATGTATTACGCATGAAAAACTTTGGGGAATGATTCAGACTATTTCAGGCCATTATTCTGAGTTGATATCAAGTGGAATTTTCTGTCGAATTTGTATGATTGACTGTCGAATGAGTAGAAATTGAAATTATTTTTCGTTATGGCGTCACTAACATCCTGTACGTATGTATGTACTTACAACACCGGCTTGCTTCTCAAAGGAGATACGGCTCACCTGTCACGTTGGTCTAACAGAAAGCTCGGTGAGGTGTGGGTACTTAGTTCATCTTGCCTCTGACTGCCCCAATTGGGATATAGGCGTGAGCTTAAGCCTGTGGTACACCCACTTGCTCCTCAAGATTTATCTCAAGTGCAGTTTTCACTAACACAGTCAGCTCGACCATTATAGACGGCGATACGGCTCACCTATCACGTTGGTCTGACAGAAAGCTCTCTGACGCGTGGGTCCTTAGTTCATCTTGCGATGGATGTACAGTCATGAGCAATATAATGTACCCTCTTTAGGACTCTGTCGCACTAACATGTTTGACATTTAGTGAGACTTACAGTTCAATTTGTCAAAAAAGTTAATGTGACATGGTACCAAAGTGCATACATATTAATGCTCGTGACCGTACCTCTGACTCCCCCGATTGGGATATAGGCGTGACTTTATGTTATGTACTTACACATGCGCGCGGTAGCTCTTCTTGGAATGGAAGACCTTATTGCATCCCTTACAGGGGATGTACAGTTTCTCTTTATGTTTATTCTCTTTATTCTGTGGCAGGATCCTGAAAACAGACAGGGTATTCATAATGTGCTGTGTTTTTTTGAAAAAGTTTTCAGCTCCAGCTCCTCCGTGCTTCGGAAGGCACGTTTAGCCGTTGGTCCCGGTTGCTGCTTACTGATTTAAGTAAGTAGTCGTTACACGAGGCACGTCAGGTTCGGTTTCTTTTCTTGTGCGGTTTGGAACCATAAATCATAATAATCATCACCAGCCCATTAATGTCCCCACTGCTGGGGCACGGGCCTTCCCTAAGGATGGATAGGGAGATCGGGCCTTAAACCACCACGCGGGCCCAGTGCGGATTGGTGGTTATTAACGACTGCTAATGCAGCCGGGACCGACGGCTTAACGTGCCTTCCGAAGCACGGAGGAGTTCGAGATGAAAACTTTTTTTTTGTGGTCACCCATCCTAAGACCGGCCTTTGCGAAAGTTGCTTAAATTCATCAATTGCAGACCGAGCGCGTTTACCGCTGCGCCACCGAGCTCCTCAAACCATAAATAATACTTACTTAAGATGGTATTTGAGTGTCATCTTGTTGGCAAACACCTTACCGCAGCAGTCGCACTGGGGCTTCTCCTGGTGACAGACGCTCTTGTGGTACGCCAGCTTCGACTTCGAACTGGAAATACATCAATCAATCAATAATACTTTATTGCACAACAACATATACAAAGGACATAAACATACGAAGAAAACATAAGCACAATAGGCGGCCTTATTGCTAAACAGCAATTACAAATCAAATCAAATATACTTTATTGCACACAACATACAAAACAGATTCACACAGATGAAGATAGATACAGTACAATCTGGCGGCCTTATTGCTAAGCAGCAATTTCTTCCAGGCAACCAGTGGATAGGAAAAACTACATTTATTCATTCATACTTTTTTTTTCATTATATCCTTAACCGTAATGGTTTGAATGATATCATTAAACAGAGGTATGTCTCGGCACCCAATCATCGCATTAAAACTGTAATATTATACACTAATATTGGTGCTAATTCCTATAAACACCATCTCATTTTATTTTATGTTATATCTGTCTTTTTCTTATCCGCCGAAAAGGAAGGGGACGGGTAATCGACAAGCATAAAATTTATGGAACACACGTCAATTTTAAGCACAAATCTAAAATAACCGTCTAAAAATTATACATAGGCCAATAACCCAACAGAATTATGTTGACAGCACACGTCAAACGGTTTGCATATCAGCGAGATACCTTTTTGATTCGCCCGGGTATTAATTTACTCATTCTTACTAAAATTAAGAGCTGTCAATCATCCCTATCCTTTTCGGTGGATAAGAAAATGACAGGTATAACTTAAAATAAATTTAGATGGCGTCTGCAGGAATTCAAATTCAAAAATATCTTTATTCAATAGGTAACATAGTTACACTTTGAATCGTCAATTTTACATAACGAACGTCTCATCCGCCTAAAACTACTGCAGCTTCTCACAACCTGTATCGGGGCCATTATAAATGCGAAAGTGCAAGTGTCTGTCTGTTTGTTTGTCCGTCTTTCACGGCGAAACGGAGCGACGAATCGGCTACTTGACAATTGTAACTATAAAATATGAAATATTTCGGTTATGGTAGTTGCTACTCCATTTTGTTTCTATTGTTTTATGATAAAATATGTGGCCAGCTAGCTAAATTGTTACATCCCGTTTTCGCTAGATGGCGCATGTCTGTGACATGCTGCCACCACCTAGGTGTCGTACAGCAAGTATCAGTTATCTGAATTCCAGACCCGGAATTGTTACAAATTAGTCACAATTATTTGTTAAATAGGTAAATAAATCAATACTAATTTAAAGTATTTATACAGGAATGAATTTAAAATTGATTTAGGCAAGCAAGTACTTATGTAGAACTCAACTTGGTTACATTATAAATATTTCTTACTAAATTATATCAATAGGTAGTAATTTAAATAGTTAAGTAATATAATAATAGTTTTAATAGTTGGTAAGTACTAACTTAGACATAACTAAAAATACTTAGAAATTCATAGGTAAGTAAGTTATGCAGA
Organism: Pectinophora gossypiella; assembly: GCF_024362695.1. Taxonomy (NCBI): domain Eukaryota; kingdom Metazoa; phylum Arthropoda; class Insecta; order Lepidoptera; family Gelechiidae; genus Pectinophora; species Pectinophora gossypiella. The sequence goes on from NC_065432.1 coordinate 5,837,453, forward strand.
AATAATAATCAAATTATTTATTAAATAAAAATACATAAACAAGTACATTCCATCCAACTACAATTGTAACAACACACATATTATTAAAAACAAAACATAAAAAAGTGATAAAAAGCTATAAATAAAAAATAAAAAAATAATTGAAATAATAATTGAAGTATTTTTAAATTATATAAATTTAGTTAGCCTTAAGTAGTTAGCATTAGGTAGATTATATTATAAATTTAGTTTTAGGTATATAAATTATACGAATTTAGTTTGCTTTAAGTAGTTAGTAATTAACTTAAGTAGGTATGAACAAACTAATCTTAGTTGACAAGTTAGTTTATTATTTAAAAATAATTATTCAATAGTTTTTTTTATATTTTTAAATATTTTATTTTTACAAAGTAATAATGCAATTTTTTATCTGTTTATTACAAGACCCGAAACACGGGCGGCCATGATTGAGCTTCGTGTGACGTCACATTTCACAAAATAACCAAAAACTATCTGTCAGGTTTCAAGTTATACTGTTTGACAGTTTCTTTGCTTATTAAAATTTGACGTCACTGGGCAAAATGTCACGTGACCGACCGTTTTCGCGCGAAATATGAAATAAATTAAGAAAAATATACAGGGTGTTAGTGACATCGTAACGAAAACTTTGAGGGGTGGTTCAGGCCATGATTCTGAGTTGATATCAAGTAGAAATTTCCGTCGCAAAAGTATGGATTGGAAAATAATTAAAAAGAAAAGAAAAATTTTCATGAATTTTTTGACACCACCTTTTTTTTACCACCTTTTTTGTATTCTATGTGTTCTCGCAAATAAATTGATTTGATTTGACACGAAATTCCACTTGATATCAACTCAGAATCATGGTCTGAACCATCCCCCTCAGTATTCGTTACGGTGTCACTAACACCCATACCTACTTATATGGCTACCGTATGTATACGTACTTGTACGGGGTGTAAGTGTCATCGTAACGAATACTGAGAGGGATGATTCATCTGATTATTCTGAGTTAATATCAAGTGGAATTTTCCATCGCAAAAGTATAGAATTGAAAATATTATTAAAAAACTAAAAAAAATCATGAATTTTGCGACGGAAAATTCCACTTGATATTAACTCAGAATCATGGTCTGAATCAACCCCCTCAGTATTCGTTACGATGTCACTAACACCCAGTATATTTCTTTCTATTATAAAAATATTTTTCGAGACAATAAAATATTTTAAGAGTAATAAAAATAAACTTTCTCTTCAGCCATAACACCTTGCGAAATGACGTAAATTCATCAATGTTACATTGACCTTCAGCAAGTTTATCCATGATAATTACGTTGAATAAATGATTCTGATTTATAAACTCTTGGATCTCACCTGAGTTGCGCCTCGCACATGTCACACTGCAACACGGTGTCGCCGTGCGTCTGCGCATGTCTCAGCATCAAACGCTTCATGCTGCTGATGTAATTGCACTGTATGCACTTGAACGCGTTTAGATGCAACGACCGGTGTGTCGACAGGTTGTCTTTGGTCAGGAAGTAGGCTTTACACACGTCGCATTGTTGGCAGGTTGCACTTTTCTGTAATAAAAAAAACATAGTATCACGCATAACGTAATATACAGGGTGTTAGTGACATCGTAACTAATACTCAGGGGGATAATTCAGACTATGATTCTGAGTTGATCTCTCTCTCTCTATTTAAGAGCTGCGCTCTTGTCGGTGGAGTAATCGCCATTCCTCTCTTCTTCCCGCCAAATCCTTCACCTCCCGATACGACACGACCAGCACCTTCTCTTTTATATGTTTCATAAATGTTATCCTAGGTCTACCCCTTCCTCTCTTCCCTTCTATAATGTTTGAAAATTCCACTTGATATCAACTCAGAATCATGGTCTGGATCATCCATCAAAGTTTGAAGTTCTTCGGTTCAAGAAGGGCATATCTACTCTCCTACGAAATTATATTTAACATTATATTTTTTTTGTAACAATAATTAATTAAGCTACTTATGTGACTTGGTGTGTTTACTATAATGAACTATATAGTATGTCCAAATTTAATGGAACATAATGATTATTATTTTGAATACTTTTATCTGTGGTACGATTAATGATAAGCTATGGAATTATGTAATAAACATTTTTTATTAATTATTTTATTATTTAAAAGCACCTACAGGGTATTAGTGACATCGTAACGAAAACTTTGAGGGATGATTCAGACCATGATTCCGAGTTAATATCAAGTGGAATTTTCAATAATTATAATTAAAAAAAAAACACTAACATTTTCATGAATTTTCGGAACGGAAATCCCCCTCAGTATTCGTTACGATGTCCCTAACACTCGATATAGACACATACATAAATAAATTCACGCCTAAAAACATAAACGCATCTCACACACATTTCACACACCCATCTCACTCTCTTGCACACACACACTCTCTCTCTCTCTCAACCTGCCAGGGTTGGTAAGGTCGGTCATTGATCTCGCGAGAGACGAGTGAAAACTACTCACCGGTTGATGTTTCCCATTCAAGTGATCGCTCATTAATTTCTCCGTATTAAATCCTATGATGCAGTCATCACATTTATACTTCAGCTTTATAAATTCCTTGCAAGCCCTATCTTCACTTCGCACCTGAAACATAACATTTTATACACAACAACATAACATATCTGTCGAGAGTACATGAAATGAAACGATCGAAAAGCCAAAAACATATAAAGTCATGTAAGATTAATGATTACCTAAATGATAAAAATGTCTGGTATTCAATGTGTTCCTCTAGTTATTAAATAACTTGTAATGTACCCCTCATTGATTTAAAAGATGTGTTGCTGTTGCAGTTTCTTGTCATTTCTTCTCCTCAGCCATAACACCTTGCGAAATGACGTAAATTTAAAAATGTTACATTGACCTTCAACAAGTTTATCCATGATAATTACTTTGAATAAATGATTCTGATTTCTGATTCATGTCGTTCTAATTGACCCTTCTTGCTTCTATGCTGTTCTGGGAGCAAATAAAAAACATAGAACACGTTCAGCTGCTTGTCTTCCCGGGCATGTCGTAAAAACCGACAGAGGGATTGCGTCCTCTAACATGATGGACTAATGTTATGGGCGATAGGCTGATCCCTTATCACCATAAGGTTCATCATATCCATCTTAGGACTTCGTATCAACAGTGGCTGCAAGTTGTCTTTGATTACTTGTGGCTCTGCCCACCCCATTTGGGATTACGGGCGTGAGTTTATGTATGTATGTATGACATTACATTTTAAAATAAAGACGTCTTAGAATTTCATAATTTATCTTGAACCTATAATTACATCTCTAGACTCGTAAAAGAGGCTATTGAAATCAGAAAACATAAACATTTCAACAGGGAAGACGGGTTTCAAATTATCGACCATGTGAAATCTGATGGAGGACGTAGATCGGCAGTGGCTGTGATTAGCACCATTAACAATGCGGTAGATAATTGAAAACAGCTGATTCACACCAAATGTATATTTTATTCCTCAAGAATACCAGTACACTTGTCACGATAATGTCAGTATTTAAGACAGTTAAATTAGTCACAAAAGTTAAAGTATAAGAAACAGAACAATGTAGCTAACCGTCACGGACGGTGGTCGAGCAGAGAGGAAGGGCAGACAATTCGTCTCTGGTCCCCAAAGGCATTGCCAGTGTGAAAAATCGTTATTAAATAATATAAAGCCTTCCATTCACAGTACAACTATCATAGTGAGTAACAGAATCCAGTAGTAGGTGTTGTAAAAAGCTTGAAACGGCCTAATGTGGTGACAAAACGTGAGGACACAGTGAGTGCGGTTTGTCGTAGTGAGTTTGGTGCGAGTTCAGATGGTTCCGAACATTCCGATATCAAAAACATAAACAAGCGGCAAAGAAAGAGGGTAGACACTAGACAGATATGTCTGCCCGTAGAAAAATTATAGATCTACCTACTCCACTCCAATCTCATCAGTCATCCCGTGACCATGGCACTTGCAGCAGTGTCGAAATATCGGGAGTCTCATATCTCCATTTAAACGCGGTAAGAACCCGTTATTATGTGTTTTAAATATCTTGAACCTGGTAGACGACCCAATCGTTTTACGCGCGTTTCACGCTCCCTTGGCCCGGTTTTTTGGCGGGAAACGGGAACGGGACAGTTGCTTTCATTAATACGAAGTGGTGTTTTGTGGTTAATGATCGCATTAAGTTAGTCGGAAGACATTCGCGAGTGTTATTATATAGGAGTATTCAATAAACAAAGTGTATCTGCCTATTTTCGCTTCGTGTCAGGAAACCGCTTCATAACTCGAAAGTTTATGCGGACTTTTGAGTTAATTCGTTTGGGGTTCGGAGTAGGAGTCTACTACGAGGGTGGGGGGATAGGTTTCATCATCGTCATCTTTCATCATTTCATCAATCATTAAGAAAAAAAATACGTAAGACATGGCTGTATGGGCATAGTTCCCTTTGCCTTACCCTTCGGGGAAAACCAAAACAAAAAAAAAGCTCCCTTGGCCCCTGACTACCCCATTTGGGATACAGGCGTGAGCTTGTGTTATGTTAAACTGTATACCTGCCACATCTCCTCTTCAGTCATGAAATGCAGTTGGACAATATTTTCTGGAAGGTTCTTCAGTTTCCTAGAGCCTCTCGCTTCATCTTTCACCTCGATTGTTTTACTCTGGAAGGTAAACCATTTAAACGGTTAATCATTTGTAGTTTGTCTGGAAGAGCTTTCAGCGATAAGGCGCCTTCGCCCAATTCTAGTGTTTAGTTGGCCTCTGTGGTCCAGTGGTTGAGCGTTGGACTCACGATCCGGAGGCCTCGGGTTCGAATCCCGGTGGGGACATATCACAAAAAACACTTTGTGATCCCTAGTTTGGTTAGGACATTACAGGCTGATCACCTGATTGTCCGAAAGTAAGATCCGTGCTTCGGAAGGCAGGTTAAGCAGTTGGTCCCGGTTACTATTTACTGATGTAAGTGAGTAATCGTTACGTGAGCCATGTCAGGGGCCTTTGGCGGCTCAATAGTAACCCTGACACCAAGGTTGATGGGGTTGGTAATCCACCTCACAACCCACACGAGAGAAGAAGACACTGACCTTCGATCTCCCTCTACTCCCATCTTCTTTCTTCTCCCTCTTACTCTTTCTGCCTCTCTTCCCTTTCTTCTTTATTTCTTTGAGCAGGGACAGTTGCAAGTCGTCTTCGGACTCCACATCTGGCTGTGGGTCTTGGTGGAAGTCATCTGACAACGTGTCCAGGGTGTCTTGGGGGTACTGGTTATCCTCTACCTTAGCGTCTTCTAGAAGGGGCACTTCTGCAAAAAAAAGTTTTTTTTTTTTCAAAAGATTGACAGCCTGGTCTTAGCAGCGATGTGGTCTAAGGTGGATCACGAAAACTCACAGTGCCTATTCACTCTTGCCTTGCAAAGCCCCAAGTTACACAGTGTGTTAGTGACATCGTAACGAAAAGTTTGAGGGATGGTTCAGACCATGATTCTGAGTTGATATCAAGTGGAATTTTCCGTCGCAAAAGTCATCATCATTAATTTAAGAGCCACGCTCTTGTCGGTAAAGCATTTTCCATTCCAGTCTATCAAAGGCCAATTTCTTGACTTCCCTATAAGACACGACGTTAACCTTTTCTTTAATCTGTTCCATGTAAGCTCTTCTTGGTCTTCCCCTTCCTCTCTTTCCTTCTATGATGTTTTTAATAAATTCGTCGTGTCTTATTAGGTGTCGCAAAAGTATGGAATTGAAAATAATTAAAAAAAAATGTATATACTAAATTTAAGACAACAGGCCTGAGGGTGCCCAGTTGGGCGCGAACCTTGGCTCAGGGCGTCGTCTGAGAGGAATAATATTTGAAAGAATTAATAAGCGATGACATAACATACAAACATAAACAGCCTATATATGTCCCACTGCTGGGCACAGGCCTCCCCTCAATCAACCAGAGGGGGTATGGAGCATACTCCACCACGCTGCTCCACTGCGGGTTGGTGGAGGTGTTTTTACGGCTAATAGCCGGGACCAACGGCTTAACGTGCCCTCCGAAGCACGGAATCATCTTACTTTTTCGGACAATCAGGTGATTCAAGCCTGAAGAGTCTTTTCCAAACAAAGGACAGTCTCACAAAGTGATTTCGACAATGTCCCCATCGGGAATCGAACCCGGACCTCCAGATCGTCAGCCTGACGCTCTAACCACTAGACCACAGAGGCTGTTAAATAAGCGATGAATCAGAGGCTTTTTTTCTTAATTAAGATGGGTTTGCTCTTAAACCCAATGTTCTCCAAGGTATAAGAGGGATTGACGAGGTAAAGAAAACCTTACCAAACTTAATCTCATCTTCAAATTCAGTCTTGATTTCCACCTCGATGGTATCAACAGGTGGAGGCACCTTGACCACGGTGGAGAATGTATCCACGGTGGAGGATTTGAGCCTCTGCTGAGCATACTTGCTGAGGTCTGTGGGGGAGTTGAGGAAGGTGTGCTGGGGACGAAGAGTACAGAGTGTTAGTGATATCGTAACGAATACTGAGGGGGATGATTCAGACCATGACTTTGAGTTCTTCTTCTATCGTGTGGGTTGTGAGGTGAATTATCCTCATCAACTCCGTGTCAGGGTTATTATTGAGCCGCCAAAGGCCCCTGACATGGCTCATGTAACGACTACTTACTTACATCAGTAAGTAGTAACTGGGACCAACGACTTAACGTGCCTTCCGAAGGACGGATCATCTTACTTTTTGGACAATCAGGTGATCAGCCTGTAATGTCCTAACCAAACTAGAGATCACAAAGTGATTTTTGTGATATGTCCCCACCGGGGTTCGAACCCGGGACCTCCGAATCGTGAGCCCAACGCTCAACCACTGGACCACGGAGGTCGTTCTAAAAATATTGGGTGGAATTTTCCGTCACAAAATTCATGTTTTTTTTAAATTATTTTCAATTTTATAGTTTGCGATGGAAAATTCTACTTGATATTAACTCGGAATAATGAGCTGAATCGTCCCCCTCAGGACAAGTACGCCAGCCCGTAGAAGAACATACAGTTAGCCATACGAGTATGTATGAGTGTTAGTGACACCGTAACAAATACTGAGGGGGATGATTCAGAGTTGATATCAAGTGGAATATTTTCGAATTTCGAATTTGTTACTTAATTCATAAATAATTAGGAAAAAAACGTATACAATAAGCTCTAAAATAGGCAGCTATATTCATCATCAGCCCATTAACGTCCCCACTGCTGGGGCACGGGCCTTCCCTATGGATGGATAGGGAGATTGTGCCTTAAACCACCACGCGGGCCCAGTGCGGATTGGTGGGTATTAACGACTGCTAAAGCAGCCGGGACCAACGGCTTAACGTGCCTTATGGGTTTTATCGGTTATAAAAATCTATAATTAGGAACTTACTAGATATAAGGAAAACTTTGTATAATCTTACTTTGTTAGTTTGTCAGAGAATAAAGGTTCTTATTTATTTTTATACTTGAATTATATTTACCTTTCTAGAATATTCAATGAGTGTGTGATAGCTCTGTAGGATTTGTTCTCTGAACCGGTTGGTTGCCCGGACAGCGGCCAGACACTCCCAGCAGACTTGGATGGAGAGACCGTCTGGGACCTGACACGTAACAAGCAGACAAAGGTAATATATTAAATCAGATCAATGTTGGTGGTGTTCGTATTTAATATTCTCTGCCTGAAAGGTTGTTGTGGACGTGGACCTAAGGGGCCACTATGAGCTGGGATTTTTAAAAAAATTGATCGATTTTATATGAACCATAGACATAGCCGGCTTTTCGAGTGATGGAGCCGTTACTTGCAAAACTTTTCAAAAATTAAGGGGGCTTTATTCAAAACATATTTTTCGATATATCTTGAAAACGGCGCGTCGTAGCGCAAAAATAACGAAATTTTGACCCCTTTTAGATACTCATAAATAAACCACCCCTTCCAATGTAATAAAATAAAAAAACTGACTTTACAAAAAAAAATTGAAAAATTTTACAAGTCCAGCTGCCATAGTAATTTCACTTGAAAATGTCCATGGCTTATACAAATATGATCTAAATTTTTTTAAGTCCCAACTCATAGTGCCCCCCTAGGTACACTCCAACCAAACTTGATTGCAACTTTTCTCATTACTTCGAGCTCTGTCCATTTCCTTAGGTATTACAGTCATCAATCAGTCTTTGTTTTTAAAAGTTGGTGTCATAATTCTTAAAATCAATAATTTACTTAAGTGAATTACATTAGTTACGAATAAGAAAGTTGCGTATGAACCTTTTTGTTTTTCATTCCTTATAGTAAACTGCGAATTGCTTCGCATTAAAAACCGGTTTAAAATCACAATGCAAAAAAATAAAACGAAATGACAATGGCGGATCCAAGGTTTTCTGTTTTCTTGTTTACATAGTGATATTACACAAATATGTCTGGAATTATTACAATAATCTCAACTATACTGTTTTTACTCTACTCAAATACCTATAAATACCCTTTAAAGGTAAATTAAAAGCAAACTTACATCAATACCGGCCAAGTTTTTAAAACAGTCTTGGATTTCGTTTGAATAAAACATATTTCGGTTGTAGTTTAAACAACCCACACAGATTCCGTTCACATTGTAACCTTCAATATTTATGTTAATTTCCTTCATTTTGATATTTTTTTTAAACTTTTCTTTAATAAATATTAGAAAATATTTATACTAACAAGGAAAGCTTCATGCCTTCCTTCGGCCATTTTGTTTTTGTACTGTTTTGTAGCCAACAAATTCGCCCTAGGCAAAAGGTGTGAAATGAAAAAAAGATACAGGTTTTCATACATTTTCTAGAGTTATGTTTTCTTTACTTTTAGCTTGTACTAGTAACGTAATAAAAAAACACATCTGTCAGTTTGTTTGTATGATTGGTAGCATTGACATTATAATGTTGCCAGTTGTAAAATATTTTTTCCCTATTAAGTTTTGTAAAGTTTGAGAATTAAATGAAGTCACAAAGGAAATGTAACTACAATTAATCAATTACTCAATGGTAAATAAATTGTAAGTTGCCGGTCCCCATCAGTGACTGACAGTAATCCCATTACGTCCCGCATCTTTTCAAACTAAATGTAAATAAAGATAGACAATGGCCCCGATTCCTGCAGACATCTCTTAATTTTACTTTAAGTTATACCTGTCATTTTCTTATCCGCCGAAAAGGAAAGGGACGGATGATTGACAGCCCTTAATTTTAGGAAGAATGAGTAAATAAATGAATAACCCGGGCGAATTTTTAGACGGTTGTTTTAGATTTGTGCTTAAAATTGACGTGTGTTCCATAAATTTTATGCTTGTCGATTACCCGTCCCTTTCCTTTTCGGCGGATAAGAAAATGACAGATATAACCTAAAATAAAATTAGATGGTATTTACAGGAATTAGCACCATTAACCGTGTCAAATTGATTCCACTATATCAATTTTAAGAAAGCACACTTGAATTACATTGAAAGCTTTTGGTTATAAAATGCTTAGCTAAATTATTGAATAAAACATCTATTTACAACTTCAGTACCTTTTTGCAAATGATTCATAATTAGTAAATTGTTATTTAATTTTATTTGACAAGAAACGTCAAATATTGAAAATAGAGTACATTAGATTAATACATATTTGCTGAACTTTCGGCAAATTTGATTAAATGGCAACCTACCAGGAAAACCAACATAATAAACAAACGTCAATGTGATTATTAATCTTCATTCTGACGGTAGTCAATAAACGTAACGTTGTAACACTACACCAATCTCGTATTTTTTGTCTCTTATTTACATAACCTAAACCGCCAACTTCATGTTTTGACAACCGAGTCAATTTCAGCGGGAAATTAAAAAAAATAAAACTATTATTTATTTTCTTTTTGTCAAAAACCGTACTTTATTTGGTTACTTATCCCAAAATACAATAACAAAACTATAATTTACATATTTCTTTCTGTAAAAGATCGTTATTTAACATTCTTGTAGTGCACCAAGTGATCGCATTCCCTCAATTTCGCGGCTGCTTGCTCTGGCGTCAGATCGCGTTGTGGCTGTGCTAATAATTCGAATCCAACCATAAATTTCTTCACGGTAGCTGAGCGAAGCAGTGGTGGCAGGTATAACGCGTGGAGCAGCCAATGGGGGGAGTCGCCTGGAGTAGCGTTGGGGCCTGTCGGCGCACCTTGAAGGAAACAGGTAAATGTTTAAGTTCCTATAACAGTACAATATTCAAGTACTTTATGTGAATTATTATTACTATCTACTAAATCTAGACAAAAGAAGCGTTAACAAGTAAAAATACTTAATAAAGATGGATAATTAATTATGTTTATTTAAAGAACACTAGAGTACTTAGTTGTTTTTTATAAAAATAGGTCCTGTCAAATCTTCAGGTTAGGTAAGCGGACCCTGGAAGAAACGGAATAATGCTAGGGATATGGTGAGATAATTATGTGTACATAAACCAAAGTGATTTTTTTGTGTCGTGTTAAGTTTGTAAGTAAAAAATACTTACCATGCCACCCCATACTATAAGGAAAGCTGCATTTGAAAAGATTATCGTATTTAGTATTCAGTTGCTTCATAATATCAGCCAGGGCCCTCTTCTGGGCCTCATTCAGGTCGGTCAGTCTCTGGGGGGCCCCGTTTAGAGGCAGGACCATAGTCTCGAAGGGCCACGCAGCCCAATAAGGGACAAGGGCCACCCATTCGTCGTTTTGGATGACTATGCGCTCCTGAAAGTATAACACATATCATAAGCTTACGACTATATCTCAATAAGGGTAGTCAGAGTTACATCTATGGTAAGATGACCTAAGTACCCACACCTCGACGTGATAGGTGAGCCGTATCGCCGTCTATAATGGAAAAAAGAAAGTACCTATTTGTGATTGTAAAAGAAATGAAGTTAGCCGCTGGCTTAGAAATAGGCTGCGTTTCCCTCTTGCCTTCCGCCCCGCAGTACTCTATCAGACGCGAGTGGGATGGCGCCCAGAGTAGTCTATTTCGAAGCCGTACTAGGACTCCTGTCCTCAGCCTCCGAATCTTCTTATGGTGTCGATGGCAAACTAAATAGTATCGGCCCAAAACTTGGCAACAAGTATGGCGTTATCTGCAGCGCTCATCAGATCCTCCTGCGTGCAGGTGTTCGGGCACACAGGACACGATGTAAGATGTTCCATCGTTTGGGGAACAGTGCCGCACTTGCACTTTAAGGCCGAGCCATCCGAGAAACCCCACCTGAACAAATTGTCCTTACTTCGGCCCACCTGAGTCCGAAGTCTGTTTAGAGAAAGAAGCCAAGGCAAATCAAGACCTGGCGGAAGTCTCTCGGACGGCGAAACAAAAGGTTTTGGAAGATGTACCCGTTCCTGCCAGATCCTGTATCTTTCCTTAGAGCCGTCAACATCACGTAGAGGCGACACACACTTGTCGAAACTTTTGCGGCTTTTCAGCCTTTGCGGCCTCCGAATAGTACTAACAGTTGCATTATAAGTACGTACCTTATTTATCAATTCTTGCTTAACATACTCCACAAGCAAAGCTTTCCTGAATTTCGAGTAGTATTCCTTCTGGCATCTGTAAGTAAAAATTACATCTGTTGCATTTAACAACATTCCACATAAGCATCACGCCTGTATCCCCAAAGGGCTAGGCAGATGTGTATAATATTACACCCAATCCTCGCCAGCTATGTTGTGAGGTGGATTACCAACCCCATCAACCCTGGTGTCTGGGTTACTATTGAGCCGCCAAAGGCCCCTGACATGACTCGTGTAATGACTACTTACATCAGGAAGTAGTAACCGGGACCAACGGCTTAACCTACCTTCCGAAGCACGGATCATCTTAGTTTCGGACAATCAGGTGATCAGTCTGTAATGTCCTAACCAAACTAGGGATCTCAAAGTGATTTTTGTGATATATCTCCACCGGGATTCGAACTCGGAGCCTCCGGATCGTGAGTCCAACGCTCAACCACTGGACCACAGAAGCCGTTGTAGTTTTGATAAACACATTCTTGTAATACCTACTTAATGAAAATTTTTAGAATAAATTTTCTTGCAATACAGGGCTTGAAAGTTTTGATAAACAGTGGGGTTAAAATGGCCACATCGAAGCAATTCATCTAAGAAAGCAATATTGCAATTTGACATTTGCGCATATAAAAGTAAGTGAGCAATGCAAACAAATGTCAAATAGCAATATTGCTTTCTTAGATGAATTGCTTTTGGCCATTTTAACTCCCCAGGGCACAGATCCAGAATGTTTTAAAGAAGGGTCCAATGGGAAGAACGCAATGCTTACCGATCCTTAACCCTCGGCTCGCTAGGCAGGAAGCTAGAAGCCCATATCTGGCAGTGAGGATGTGGATTGGAGCAACCCATGACTGCGCCCTTGTTCTCGAAGATCTGCACCCAACAGTACCGCCGTCCCAGCTCCTTCAGCTGATTAACCCATCTGAGGAGATGATATGGAGTTAAAAAGGCCATATCGTAGCAATTCATCTAAACAGCAATATTGCAATTCAACTTATATGGGTATCATCATCATCTGAGGCCTTTACATCTTTATCAGATGATTCAAATGGTGGGCACGGATCGTCACGCATTGGGGTGAATATCAAAATGTGCCAAGTTTGGTGGCGAACTTTCATATTATTTTTTTGTGAAAAATTGGGTTCCGATATGAAAAAGGATAGTTCTAGCTACGAGGAACAAGTTAGGTACCTCGTAGCTAGAGCATGTCGGAACCCAATTTTTCACGAACTATTCTTTTTCATGTCGGAACCCAAGTTTTCACGAAAAAATATTATGAAAGTTCGCCACCAAACCTGACATTTTGATATTCACCCATATTTGGGTGCCTTATATGGGTATACGGTATTAGCAACACCGTAAACTTAAACGTTGTACCGGGTGAGAGCCTCCAGCGCTCACCATTTGTCCGGCCAAGTAGTTAATGCCATCTGCGGCAAATGTACAATAAGTCACATAAAAAAAAGTAACACCGTACCGAATACTGAGGGGGATGATTCAGCGGTTCTGAATTGATATCAAGAGGAATTTTCCGTCGCAATACTATAGAATTGAAAATAATAAAAAGAAACTTTTGAATGTATGTACGAATCATGTTTAGAAGGAGCTTACTCTTCAATCACAGCCAGAATTTCATCGGTAGTCATCAGAGGGATGGTCATGGATGAATCAGGATGGAAGCACATTACCCTGAAGCATAAAAAAAGAAAATTATTACATTAGAAAAAAAACTGAGCGGTGAGCACGGATCGTCACGCACTGGGTGCCTCATGACGGGTACAGGCGTCGTGGTAGACCTCGAAAGAGATGGCGTGACGACTTGGACGCTTGCCGGAGGGACTGGTTGGAGTACGCACAGGACCGCGAAAAATGGAAAGAGGAAGGGCCTTTGCCCAGCACTGGGATCTTGTAGGCTAGATTAGTTAGTTAGAAAAAAAAAATCAAAACTATATACGTCCCACTGCTGGGCACAAGCCTCCCCTCAATCGACTGGAGGGGGTATGGAGCATACTCCACCACGCTGCTCTACCGTGAGTTGTTTTTTTGATCACTTGATTGTCCGAAAGTAAGGTGATCCGTACTTCGGAAGGCGCGTTTAGCCGTTGGTCCCGGTTTCTATTACTGAAGTAGTCGTCACATGAGCCATCTCAGGGGTCAGCGGCTCAATAGCATCCCTGACGCCAGGGTTGATCAAGTTGATAATCCACCTCACAACCCACACGATAGAAGAATATTACAGCTACTGGTAATTATATGCATTTGTTGTGTCTTACCTGCAAGTGCCTCTCGCCTGTGCGGCTTGAAACAGCGGGTGCGCAGGCGCAACCGGCTCCGGCACGCGCTCCAGCAGCGCGGGGAAGTCATTGGGGAACACGTATGTCGAAGTATAATTAGGGTTTTTCTGAAATAAATAAATACATAGATATAGAGATGTGGTGTAAAAGACGATATAGTGACTAGGATTGAGAAGGGAATGTTAGGTTGGTTTGGACACGTAGAGCGGATGAAGGATAATAGGATTGCAAAAGCGGTATATAAAGCGAAAGTTGATGGTAGGGCTGGCAGAGGAAGACCGAGAAGGACTTATGATGACCAAATTGGAGATGTCCTTAGAAAAGGTTCAATACGATCTACTCTGAACCGGCGTGCGTGTATGAAGCGATTGATGAATGTGAAGGAAGCAAGAGAAGTGTGTCAGGATCGAAGCAAATGGAATTCTATAGTCTCTGCTTACCCCGGTGGGAAATAGGCGTGAGTTTATGTATGTATGTATGTAATAAATACATCGCGTCAAACACACATAGATCTCTAAGTTGGAAGAACGTTTAACTCTTATTATGTAAGCGGTTGGTACAGCGGTTGGTAAGGTTGGTAGGTAATCCATCTCACAACCTACACGATAGAAGATTACGTACAGTCATGAGCAATATAATGTAGGTACCCACTCCCGGTCATAGGATGGGTGACCACAAAAAAAAGCTTTCATCTCGAGCTCCTCCGTGCTTCGGAAGGCACGTTAAGCCGTTGGTCCCGGCTGCATTAGCAGTCGTTAATAACCATCAATCCGCACTGGGCCCGCGTGATGGTTTAAGGCCCGATCTCCCTATCCATCCATAGGGAAGGCCCGTGCCTCAGCAGTGGGGACGTTAATGGGCTGATGATGATGATGACCCACTTTAGGACTCTGTCGCACTAACATTTTGACATTTAGCGTGACTTACAGTTCAATTTGTCAAAAAAGTTAATGTGACATGGTACCAAAGTGTATACATAATAATGCTCGTGACTGTACTGTGGTTACCTGTCCATTAGCCCTCACAGCACCAGGCAGCAGTGGGTTGTCTGCCAATGGCTGGTCGTCTACTGCAGCCTCGGTCTGGCCGCTCCATGGTCGTTGACAGCGGTGTGGTGATACCAGCACCCATTCGTCTTTCAACGGGTTGTAACGGACATGCTGGTGCTCTGAGGAGATAAGTCATCATCATCATCACAGAGGTTCATCCATTCAAGAAAACACTGTAATTTGGTGACTTTATCGATTGTCCGAAAGTAAGATTATCCGTGCTTCGGAAGGCACATTACACGTTACTACTTACTGATGTAAATAAGTAGTCGTTACCATGAGCCATGTCAGGGGCCTTTGGCGGCGCAATAGTAACCCTGACACCAGGGGTGATGAGGTTGGTACTCCACCTCACAACCCACACGATAGAAGAAAAAGATCGATTATAGGCTACTTCACAACCTAGTCAAATGAGTTACTTTTTACGAAACGTCAAAACGATAGTTATCTTTGGAGTTTGTATGGAAATACTAAGTGACGTCATCAATACAAGCGGGCAAACGTCGTACTCATCATCATCAGCCCATTAACGTCCCCACTGCTGCGGCACGGGCCTTCCCTATGGATGGATAGGGAAATCCGGCCTTAAACCATCACGCGGGCCCAGTGCGGATTGATGGTTATTAACGACTGCTAATGCAGCCGGGACCAACGGCTTAACGTGCCTTCCGAAGCACGGAGGAGCTCGAGATGAAAACTTTTTTTTGTGGCCACCCATCCTATGACCGGCCTCTGCGAAAGTTGCTTAACTTCAACAATCGCAGACCGAGCGCGTTTACCGCTGCGCCACCGAGCTCCTCGTCGTACATCGTACTCATTGTTACTTAATTCATAAATAAATTACAAATATATGATACGAAAAGTAAAATGAAGTTGATTTTTGATCATCTCAGACTGACTTATATTTCTAGCATTTTATAATTCGTTTTTGACCCAGTCAAATACGCTATTTATTAATTTCCATCGTAATTCTTTCCACAACCGTGTGCGTCAAGCCAGCGGTCTTAAAAAAGAAATGGGCACGTGAAAAAATCTTACCATACCAAAAATTTGTACTCTTATTGAATAAAATAGTACCTGTTGTAAAAAAAAATAGTACCATCACGGTTCTGGATTTATAGCCGTGCGTGTATGAAGCGATTGATGAATGTGGAGGAAGCAAGAGAAGTGTATCAGGATCGAAGCAAATGGAATTTCATAGTCTCTGCTTACCCCGGTGGGAAATAGGCGTGAGTTTATGTATGTATGGGTGGTATTTAATAAACTAATCTCAGCTTCGAGACTGCCCTCAAGATCACGTCAATGTGACAGTTCTCATATAAAAACAGAGACTTGAGCATGATCTTGAGGGCAGTCTCAGCTGAGATTCGTTTATTAATACCACCCTATGTGTCAATGTTAAGTCAAAGAGTTTATCTTGGGTCAATTAACTTTCTCATTAATAACTTACTTGGATGAATAAACATAGTTATAAATTAATTATCATGAACCGTGAACCACTATGAGGTCGCTGGTTCGAATCCAGCACGGGCCTTACATTTTTACCGACTTCAAAAAAGGGGGAGGTTCTCAATTCGACCGTATAGTATATATATTTTTTTTAGTACATATTGAATCATAAATTAGTACGTGCTCAGCGGTGAAGGAAAATATCATGAGGGATCGACATTCAAATCAAATCAAATATACTTCATTGCACACAACATAAAAAACAAATTAACACAGATGATGATAGATACAGTACAATCTGGCGGCATTATTGCTAAGCAGCAATTTCTTCCAGGCAACCAGTGGATAGGAAACATTATTACAATTTGGTGCGGGACAGTGCAACATCTTGTATAAAATAATAAATACTATAAATAAAAAACAAATAAAAGTAAAATAAATAAATAAGAATAAAATATAAATATATAAATATAAATACATACACAAGAATTAGAGGGATAAAAAGAATTTAGAGGGATTTGGAGCAGGAACTAGGCTAATTTCCAACCAGTCAAATCAGCTACTTTTTACTAATCGTCAAAACGCGAAATTACTATGGGATTTGTATGAAAAAGCACACTGTGACGTCATAGAAAAACGTGACAAAATGTCGCACTTATTATAACGGATTTCTTTATTCAAATTCATAAATAAGTTAAATAGAAGAAAAGAAAATGATTTTCGTTTAGATCTGTCCTTATTTAGTAATCAGAGTTTTGGAATTTGCTTCTGTTAAAAAAGTGATAATTAAAGCACATAATAACGGGTTCTTACCGCGTTATACCGGGAGTCTCATATCCCCATTTAAACGCGATAAGAACCCGTTATTATGTGCTTTAATTATCACTTACGTAATGTAGGTAAGTAACAAATTATTAATCTAAGTAGCCACTGTTCAATTATTTTAGTGCTTACACGCAGTCAATCAATTTATTGTTTAAACGTATTAAAAGTTAGGTTATTTTGCAAAAAAGAACATTCCAACGTTTTCCACCAAATAGATTAAACACAAAACAGAACAGACACAATTCAAAACCGCCACTTTTATACCTACATGCAATTTTTTCAACAACATACCTGTGGGATTGAATTCCATATTTGAAACGTTGTTATCACAACCGTTCGGCGAGGCGTCACAGCAGCCACTAACTCATAAATAGCGGTGTTATTAACTGTGATAAAGAGAATATGGACTCGTCAAAGAACAACTGGCACAGATGCGACATCTTGGGACAAATTTAAATATGATTGGATGCAGCATGAGTTTGTTTTATAGATTTCTAGTAGTCCCAATGATTTTCCAATTCATGTTTCTTCATCTCCCTAGCGCAAACCCGTTTTCACAGGGTCCGCTTACCTAACCTGAAGACTTGACAGGTCCGGTTTTTTACAGAAGCGACTGCCTGTCTGACCTTCCAACGCGAGAAGGGACAACCAGCCCAATACAGGGTATGACTCATTATTTTAAATCACTGGAACGCACGTGGGTTTTCTCACGATGTTTTCCTTCACCGTTTAGCACGTGATAATCATTTATGATCCAAACATGAATTCGAAAACAAATTCAAAATTCATTTGTTTAGCGTGCTGGGATTTGAACCTGCGACCTCATAGTGCGAGAGTCAAGCGATCTTCCAACTGGACTAACACGGTTCAACCATAGGTACTATCTCCACATACTTACGTCTAGTGTCATGTCTGTATTGAATAATATTTTTAATCTACATTGTATAAAACAACATAATTTATCATTATCAATATTGGCGGTAAACCGGAGATATTATGTTATCCGTTGGTTAAAAAAATAATAATAGGGTAAGTCAGTGATAGTTGGATAATAATTATAGTATTTTTAGGAAAGTCTCTCATTGGGTAGTTTCGTAGGTCAATGATAAATTATGAAATTTTCATTTTAATAAATAAAGCAGATCTAAAACTGACAAAAAGCGGCCAAGTGCGAGTCGGACTTTCCCATGAAGGGTTCCGTAACAGCAAGTAACATAATATAAAAGTTTTTCTTTCGTTCCTATACTTGAAATGATTGAATGAAAAGTAAATTACGGTTTACGATTTATGATGTATTAAAATAAAAATACTTACTAGATCTGGTTAAAACCAATTTTCGTTGGTAGTTTGTATGCTAATCTACATCATATATTTTTTTTAGTTTTATCCTCCTCTTATTTTAGAAGTTACAGGGGACACACACACATATTACCACTTTGGAAGTTTCTCCCGCGCAAACTATTCAGTTTAGAAAAAAATGATATTAGAAACCTCAATTACCATTTTGGAAGACCTATCCATAGATAATATCCATAAGGTTCATCATATCCATCTTTGGACTTCGTATCAACAGTGGCTGCAAGTTGTCTTTGATTACTTGTGGCTCTGCCCACCCCATTAGGGATTACGGGCGTGAGTTCATGTATGTATGTATGTATCCATAGATACCCCACGCGTATGGGTTTGATGGAAAAAATGTTTTCGAGTTTCAGTTCTATGTATGGGGACCCCCAAAATTTATTGTTTTTTTTTCTATCATTGCGTAAAAATCTTAATGCGGTTCACAGAATACACATATTTATCAAGTTTCAACAGTATAGCTATAATAGTTTCGGAGAAAAGTGGCTGTGACATACGAACGGACGGACGGACAGACATGACGTATCTATAAGGGTTCCGTTTTTTGCCATTAGGCTACGGAACCCTAAAAAGTTTTCTTTTTTCTCAATACTTACATACAAACAAAATGGTTTGTATTAATTTCCTTATCAACCAATAGATGGCGTTTAGAATACATTTAGTAAACTTTTCCACCGATAGATGGCTTGCTACTACCGCCATCTATTGGCATTTTCTTTTACTATTTGTTACGTGGGGAGATAAATAATTTGCAAATAAAAAAAAATAAATTGTCCTACTTTTACGTAGAAAAAAGTAGTAATTATTATAGGAATGATCTTAATAGGGGTAGGCAGAGATTTATTCAACATTTCCGAAACGAAATTACTTACACGACTTTAGCGGCAAATCTACAATTAATCACGTCAATGAGAATGTACAAGTCCAGCTTATGAAAGTTTCATCATCACTAATTTAAGAGCCACGCTCTTTTCGGTGTAGCATTCTCCACTCTTATCAATCAAAGACCAATTCCTTCACCTCTTTATAAGACACGACGTTCGCCTTCTCTGTTCCATGTAAGCTCTTGGTCTTTCCCTTCCTCTCTTTCCTTGTAGCTTCCCTTCTATGAAAGGCAAGTTTACTGCATACATCATCATCATCAGCTCATTAACGTCCCCACTGCTGGGGCACGGGCCTTCCCTACGGATGGATAGGGAGATCGGGCCTTAAACCATCACGCGGGCCCAGTGCGGATTGATGGTTATTAACGACTGCTAATGCAGCCGGGACCAACGGCTTAACGTGCCTTGAAAACTTGTTTACTGCATACAAAATCTGTTAAAGATTTCTACTATGCTGCATGCTTATAACATCTAGAGCATTCAGTGTGACCTACTAAACTTGTGACCCAGCGCCGTAATGCACCAACTCTGCACTAAACTTTGACGTCACGTGGTACATGGCATTTGGCCGCCTATCGCCGGAGCAAAAGCGATTTCTTCAAAATTGCTATCCAAAATTCTCGATTAAGTAAATTGAATTCGTCTTTTTTGGGTTATATATACATTT
Source organism: Pectinophora gossypiella (assembly GCF_024362695.1). Classification (NCBI taxonomy): domain Eukaryota; kingdom Metazoa; phylum Arthropoda; class Insecta; order Lepidoptera; family Gelechiidae; genus Pectinophora; species Pectinophora gossypiella. The sequence goes on from NC_065432.1 coordinate 5,857,589, forward strand.
TTAAAATGAAATACTTACCAGATTTTATTTATTTGTATTTTATTAGATTTTTTTGTATTTTATTATTATTTTTCTGTTTCTTTTACGTTTTTGTTAATAATTGTGATTTTGTGTAATATTTTTTTTTCCCTACTGTGTTTGTATTGTTACTGTGGTGTCCTCTAATAATAAATACTTTCTTTCTTTCTTTCTTTATAATATTTTGAATTTGTCAGAAAAAAAAATAAAGCTTATCCTCTTAAGACCGAGATTTCCAGACACAATAGTTAAACAATGGGGTTTGGATTTATAAAGAACATTCGGTCTTAGGAGGATAAGTGAAGCTTACTTTATGTAATCTATCGTCCAAAGCGATTTCTTCAAAATTGCTATCCAAAATTCTAGATTAAGTGCCTAAATTGAATTTGTCTTTTTTGGTGTTATGTATACGTTTTTGGGGTCGGAAATCAGGATCATTATCATGGATAGACTTGTTGAAGGTCAATGTAACATTTTTGAAATTACCTCATTTCGCAAGGTGTTATGGCTGAGGAGAAGAAATGACAAGAAACTGCAACAGCAACGCATCTTTTAAATTAACGTAGGTATACATTACAAGTTATTTAATAACTAGAGGAACACATTTAATACGAGACATTTTTATCATTTAGGTAATCATTAATCTTAGAATAAGCTTTTTTACATAAAGTAAGCTTCACATGAGCTTTAAATTTATTTTCTGACAAATTCAAAATATTATCTGGTATTTTATTGTAAAAACTTACACATAACCCCAAAAAAATGGGTTAAGTTTGTGTGCACCCGAATGGGCACCAATGTATTTTATTTCATATTTATTTATAATATTTATTTTATTTTATTTATTACGACATTTTAATTTTAATTTTAATAATGGAATCTAATCTAATGTACTTATAATTATGGATATTAATCTGAAATACTTAAATAATTTTTGAATTGAATTGAATAGAAAAAAAGATTAATTTAATTTACTTAATCTAGAATTTTGAATAGCAATATGCTCGACTCCAGTGAGTAAAGTCCTCAAGTCGAGGACATAATGTCACCTTCAAATACCAAAATGCCCAGCTGAGGCCGAGTCCAGTGACCATCTTAGAATACTTGGTGTAATTAAAACACATAATTCGGCTTGTGCTGAGTGAGGCCCTTTTATAAAGGACACCACCACCATCGTTGACCAGTTTTTTTTTGACGTGATTTATTGTAGATTTGCCGCTGATGGCATTAACTACTTGGCCGGAGAAATGGGGAGCGCTGAAGGCTCTCACCCGGTACAACGTTTAAAACAACAGGCCGAGGGTGCCCAGTTGGGCGCGAACCTCGGCTCAGGGCGTCGTCTGAGAGGAAAAATATTTGAAAGAATTCATCGACCTTTGAAAGAATTAATCGACCTACAATCGTTGACCACTCAATTATTTGTATTTCTCGTGTAAGTTGTTTTTATTATGTGTTTTTATTGTAAGTTATGTATTTTATAATATATATTTGTTATTTGTTTCGTATTTGTTAAACGTTTATTTCTTTCTTTCTATAATTACGGGTTCTTACCGCGTTTAAAGCAGGGATATGAGACTCCCGATATTTTTCCACACCAATCTCATCAGTTATCCCGTGATCGCACTTGCAACAGTGTCGAAATATCGGGAGTCTCATGTCTGCTTTAAACGCGGTAAGAACCCGTTATTATGTGTTTTAATTATGTTTTAATTATGGTGGGGTTTCTCGGATGGCTCGGACTTAAAGTGCAAGTGCGGCACTGTTCCCCAAACGATGGAACATCTTACATCGTGTCCTGCGTGCCCGAACACCTGTACGCAGGAGGATCTGATGAGCGCTGCAGATAGCGCCATACTTGTTGCCAAGTTTTGGGCCGATACAATTTAGTTTGCCATCGACACGATAAGAAGGAGATTATGATAATAACCGCGTAAACTTAAAACAATGTACATGGTGTAAGTTTCAATAAAAAAAAAACCATTTAAAAGTTTATGTAACAGATAACTATAATTAACCATTAAAACACAGTAATTTCGTTTCTTATCAAAACAGCAATCAAGTAAAATATTCCCTCTCAATTTTTCAGCCCACATTTCCAAGAAAGTAATCACTGTCGTCCTGTGGTACAGTCATGAGCAACATAATATACCCACTTTAGGAGTCTATCGTACTAACAAATTTGACATTCAGTGAGACTTACAGTTCAACTTGTCAAAAAAGTTAATGTGACATGGTACCAAAGTGTATGTACATATTAATGCTCGTGACCGTACTTCTCAATCGGGGAGCGCCTGTTCGAACCTGGTACCGGACTTGCACCAATGAGTTATTAATTTATCTCAAGTGCAGTTTCCACTAACACAGTTGTCTCGACCATTATAGACGGCGATACGGCTCACCTATCACGTTGGTTTAACAGAAAGCTCGGTGAGGCGTGGGTACTCAGTTCATCTTGCCTCTGACTGCCCCAATTGGGATATAGGCGTGAGCTTATGCCTGTGGCACACCCACTTGCTCCTCAAGATTTATCTTAAGTGCAGTCACTAACACAGTTGGCTCGACCATTACAGACGGCGATACGGCTCACCTATCACGTTGGTCTAACAGAAAGCTCGGTGAGGTGTGGGTACTTAGTTCATTTGCGATGGACTAACTCATTCGTTGAGACGCAGACGGATTGTTTCTTTGCAATAGTAAGGAAACGTTCCGCCTCAATGATGCGTCGCTTGGAAGCCAGCTCCAACGGCATCCTGGGTGTGTGGGCGGACCGCTGGGAGTCGCCATTGATGGCGCGATGGTTGCGACTGCACGCACACATAACTCCTCCCGCTAGACGACTCTAATTTACATAATTTGATTTCATAAATATACAGGGTGTTAGTGACATCGTAACGAATACTCAGAGGGATGATTCAGACCATGATTCTGAGTCAAAATCAAGTGGAATTTTTCGTCGCAAAATTCATGATTTTCTTTTAATTTTTTAAATTATTTTCAATTCTATACTTTTGCGATGGAAAATTTCACTTGATATTAACTCAGAATAATCAGATGAATCATCCCTCTCAGTATTCGTTACGATGACACTTACACCCCGTACAAGTACATATGGTAGCCATATAAGTAGGTATGGGTGTTAGTGACACCGTAACGAATACTGAGGGGGATGGTTCAGACCATGATTCTGAGTTGATATCAAGTGGAATTTCGTGTCAAAAAATTCATGAAAATTTTTCTTTACTTTTTAATTATTTTCCAATCCATACTTTTGCGACGGAAATTTTTTTTTTTTTTTACGGAAATTTGATATCAGCTCAGAATCATAGCCTGAACCACCCCTCAAAGTTTTCGTTACGATGTCACTAACACCCTGTATATTAGTCTACTAACATTAGGATTAAGTACTATGTTACTAAAATAAAAAAAATGAATTGAATTGAATTGAATTGGTGCAAGTCTGGTACTGGGATTCGAACCTACGCCGTTTAAAAAGCAAGTCGGTGAACCACTGGACCACAGTGTCTTATATAGTATACTTATAGTATATTCTCTTCTATCGTGTGGGTTGTGAGGTGGATTACCAACCTCATCAACCCTGGTGTCAGAGTTACTACCGCCAAAGGCCCCTGACATGGCTCATGTAACGATTACTTACTTAGGTTGGTATAAATAAACGAATCTCAGCTGAGACTGCCCTCAAGATCATGCTCAAGTCCCTGTTTTTATATAAGAACTGTCACATTGACGTGATCTTGAGGGTAGTCTCGAAGCTGAGATTAGTTTATTAATACCACCCATACATCAGTAAGTGACCTGGGCCAACGGCTTAACGTGCCTTCCGAAGCACGGATCATCACGGATATAGTATGTTTGAACACTAAGAAAAATGAGCACTTTTTATCAATTTCCCGCATCTCCTGCCCACCCTCTAACGCCACACTGGTAACCTTCAGTTTGCTGCATAACACCCGCACTGCGTTCCATTCCACACAGTGTGTTGTAACGGAACGTACATGCGCGCGCATCTTCATCGACCCGTGAGAACGCAGCGTATGGGGTTGCCATGGGAAGAGGTGAGGTGACAAAATTGGCACCAACCGTGGACGGAGATGCTCGGAGCTTTTTACTTATTGTAGCCTCATAAAAAAAAACTACATAACATAACATAGAAACATGCATGTATCACTTAAGGGGTAGGCAGAAGCGTTATATACCGGGTGTTAGTGACATCGTAACAAAAACTTTGAGCGATGATTTAAACCATGATTCTGGGTTGATATCAAGTGGAATTTTCCGTCGCAAAAGTATGGAATGAAAAATTTAACATGACACTAAAATTTTCTTGAATTATCCGACAGGAAATTCCACTTGATATAAACTCAGAATCACTTGATATACTCAGAATAATCAGCTGAATCATTCCCCTCAGTATTCGTTACGGTGTCACTAACACCTATACCTACTTGTGTGGCTACCATACGTACTTGTACGGGGTGTAAGTGACATCGCAACGAATACTGAGGGGGATGATTCAGCTCATTATTCTGAGTTAATATCAAGTGGAATTTTCCATCGCAAAAATATAAAATTGAAAATAATTTTAAAACACTAAACCTCCTGTGAAGCTCACTTTATATAAAAAAACTTATTATAAGATTAATCTTAAATCTCTCTCTCTCCTTAACGATAAAAATGCCTGGTATTAAATGTGTTCCTCTAGTTATTAAATAACTTGTATGTATTGTATACGGGCGGGCAGCGCAGGCGCGATCGTCGTGGAGATCCTTGGGGGAGGCCTATGCCCAGCAGTGGGCGTCGTACAGCTGATGATGGTGATTGTATACCTACTTAGACTGTTTTAAAAGATGTGTTGCTGTTGCAGTTTCTTGTCATTTCTTCTCCTCAGCCATAACACCTTGCAAAATGACGTAAATTCAAAAATGTTACATTGACCTTCAACAAGTTTATCCATGATAATTACGTTGAATAAATTATTCTGATTCTAGATTATTTTTTTATATTTAGTAAATACATACACGATCTCCCCTCTCCGATTGTCCGAAAGTAAAATGACCCGTGCTTCGGAGGGCACGTTAAGCAGTCGGTCCCGGCTACTATTTACTTGAGTAAGTGTGTAGTCGTTACATGAGCCATGTCAGGGGCCTTTGGCGGCTCAATAGTAACGTTGGTCGTTGACCTCACAACTTTGTCCTATGCCATTACTCTGTCGGGTTTTACGACATATAATTTAACTATACTTATCCATCTAAAACAATCACAAACAATTACCAACCTAAAAACAAAATGAACCAAACCTTATACTAGCTCCTGCACACCCTAACTTTACCCCACATTTCTACCCTCGACGGAAAATCGTACCCGTCAGTTTTTCCTTTCCTCACGTTGGCAACACTGCGTGTTATCGCACCAGCCAGTTTGCATCAAACCGTCGGACTCGACGGACGTGTCGTGTTATGGGGGAATTACAGTACCCTGGCTCGCCTAGCGTAGGTGACGATGAGAGACAGTATAGGGCTCCGTTCCGACGCGGCCCGCAGTACCGGTGGCCCGCGCCGCAGCCCCCGCAGCCGTCGGCCTTCGCCCCGTGGCGTAGGGCTCCCGCGCCGCCCCGGCCTCCGGACTACAGGCGTAGTGCCTCATACCCTGGGAAGCCTGACGAAAGTTATCAGGTATTCTTTGACAAATTTCCGCTTAAGCTAGATTTCAGCGTGGGAAAGGTTGGAAATTTCAAATTAGTGTGTTTTCAGTGGAATTTCGGCGAAGTTCTTTTGGTTAGCTCCATCGTATGGTCAAATATCATGTGTGTTCCCAGAGAATCCTGTAAATGTTTATTTAAAACAATTCATTACCGAAAAACATTTTTCACTCGGTGAAAATTGTGAAAATCACCACTGAAATAGCTGTAAAACGCGCCTGAAATCTGTCAAAATCGATATTCTTGACAACTAATTTTTAACTTTTCCCATAAAGTGTCTCATAAAATTTTCCGGAAAAGCTAGGAAATTTATAGTTTTCCTAAAATTAACGGTTATTTCTTTTATTTTCCGATAAAACAGATGTATTAGCCCTTGTTGACGCCTGAGGTGACCTGACCTAAATTCGGTCGGACCTCTCCCTCCCACGATCTTTCTTTCTCTTTCCCTCCACGGGGTAAGTTTGGAACTCCCTTAGATTATAAAGCCCTTATCGACACCGTTCGTCGCTCAACTTTTAGGGTGGATACGGGAAACTGAGGTTACCTCAGAATTAGATTTAAAAAAAAAAACGATTTTCGACTCAATCGGGTTTAAAAAACAAAAAGTGTGTTCTTCTGTTCAAATTTATCTTATTAGCGGGCGGGTTGTGTAGCGGAATACCAGCCTAATCAACCCTGGTGTCAGGGTTACCATTGAGCCGCCAAAGGCCCCTGACATGGCTCATGTAACGACTACTTACTTACATCAGTAAGTAGCAACCGGGACCAACGGCTTAACGTGCCATCCGAAGCACGGATCATCTTACTTTCGGACAATCAAGTGATCAGTCTGTAATGTTCTGACCAAACTAGGGATCACAAAGTGATTTTTGTGATACGTCCCGGACCCGGGGCCTCCGGATCGTGAGTCTAATGCTCAACCACTGGACCACGGAGGCTGCTGTTCAAATTCAAAAACATCTTCATTCAGTAGGTAACATAGTTACACTTGGAATCGTCAATTTTTACATAACGAACGTCTCATCCGCCTAAATCTACTGCAGCTTCTCACAACCTGTATAGCCGGGGGAAAATCTTCAAGAAAAACCTCTGCATAGGGGCCTAGACGTTCTTTAAAAAGAACATAAAATATTGTTATACAATTTAGTAATTTAGCTGCCTAATATCAGTTCTCAGACAGTTAATCCCATGCATTCATATCTTCTTAACAATCACTAACCTTATAACTATTTTTTTCTGTTTAGCCTCCTTAACATTTTACTTTATATCATATACATACACGCCTATTACCCACCGGGGTAAGCAGAGACTATGGCATTCTATTTGCTTCGATGCTGACACACTTCTCTTGCGTCTATCATACTTTTCTATTCTTTTATTCTTCTCGACTATTTATTATAATATTTTTAATATTTATTTTCGTTCACGTATTTTAATTTTTGAATTGTTTTTAAAGTTTTATTTTGATCAGAATAATAATGGGTGGAAGATGTAATTGTGCCTGGTAATAACAAGGGTCATCATTTATACCCAAAAACTTACTGTGTTATCCATGAAATTAGAAGGTTAAAGGGAAGGTAAGGACCGTACAAACCGTTATGCTGTTTTGAGGTTGATGGTAGGGCTGGCAGAGGAAGACCTAGAAGGACGTACGTTGACCAAATTGGAGATGTGCTTAGAAAAGTATCAGTACAATCTACTCTGAACCGGCGTGCGTGTATGAAGCGATTGATTCTTCTTTGCCTGGCCGATCCTTTCACCACGATGGCGATCCAATGTGATCGGTCCTCATCAGGACCAAACCAACGATTGATGAATGTGGAGAAGTCAGGGTCGAAGCAAATGGAATTCCATAGTCTCTGCTTACCCCGGTAAGGAATAGGCGTGAGGATATATATTTATGTATATGTGGATGGATAGGTATGTGTGGATTTCAGAATTTGCCTTTCAACTGTTTTAAGACAAAAAAGGTTATTATAAAGTTAGTGATTATTTAGAAGATATGAATGCATGAGATTAACTGTCTGAGAACTGATATTACGTATAGGCAGCTAAATTACTCAATTGTATACCAATATTTTATGTTTATTTTTTATTTTTTTAAAGAACGTCTAGGGCCCTGTGCCGAGGTTTTTCTTACAGCTTCTTTTCCCCGGCTATACAGGTTGTGACACAATGTGTCATCATTTATACCCAAAAACAAATAGAAAAGATGCCATGAAATTAGAAGGTTAAACGAAAAAAAAGAAAAAGGAAGGAAAATCTATACATCGCCATCTATATTGTTTTTGACTACATCGATTATCGTTTTTAATTTTCACGTCTCATTTTTTTTTAATTTGGATCTTGATTTTAATTCCATAGTTCGTGCTCACCCCAGTGGGAAGTTTATGTAACGTCCAATTGTTTTTGATTGGGAGCAAATTCAAAACATTAAACACGTTCAGCTGCTTGTCTTCCCGGGCGTGTCGTAAAAACCGACAGAGGATTCTGTCCTTTCTAACTTGATTGAGAATAGGCTAGTTTTCAACTAGCCAAATAAGTTACTTTTTACTAAACGTCAACACAAGAAATTACTATGGAATTTGTATGAAACATTTTTTTTTTTTGACGTGACTTATTGTAGATTTGCCGCAGATGGCATTAACTACTTGGCCGGACAAATGGGGAGCGCTGAAGGCTCTTCATCATCATCATAGAAAAACGTAATATAATGTCGGATTTATTATTAAGTACATTTTTCTTGATTAAAATTCATAAATGATTTAAAATAGAATAAAGAAAATGTTTTTCGTTATTTTTACATCTGTCTTTAGTAATCAGAATTTCATAATTTATCTTGAACCTAGTACAGTTATAAGCAATATAATGTACCCACTTTAGGACTCTGTCGCACTAACATATTTGACATTTAGTGACACTTACAGTTCAATTTGTCAAAAAAGTTAATGTGACGTGGTACCAAAGTGTATACATATTAATGCTCGTGACCGTACACGACCCTAATGTTATGGACGATTGCCTGATCCCACGTCACCATAAGGTTCATCATATCCATCTTAGGACTTCGTAACAGCAGTGGCTGCAAGTTGTCTTTGATTACTTGTGGCTCAGCTCAACTGTTTCTAACTGTATCCATCGCATAAGGAATAATACTATGTATAGAACGGCAACTCTCCGCTCCCCACCAGCGGCTGAGCTAGGTTTACCTCACCCCCTCGAACATAAGTTTACACTTGAATCGTATGGCGTCAGACGTCACACACACAGATGCGCGTGTACGATAATGTCAATGTGTAGTGTCTGTGCAAACCGAGATATCTCCGAGTATGTAACGATTGATGAATGTGGAGGAAGCAAGAGAAGTGTGTCAGGATCGAAGCAAATGGAATTCTATAGTCTCTGCCTACCTCGGTGGGAAATAGGCGTGTTTATATATATATATAAAAATATATTTTCAGACTACAGTCCATAGATATGTTATGTGATTAACATATATTTATTATTTTATTATTTATTTATTATTATTAAGGCCTTAAATTTAATAACACTGCATATACATTGTTTTAAGTTTACGCGGTTATTATCATAATTAAAACACATAATAACGGGTTCTTACCGCGTTTAAAGGGGGATATGAGACTCCCCATATCCCCCTTTAAACGCGGTAAGAACCCGTTATTATGCGTTTTAACACTGGTATAAATGAAATGTCCTGCAAAATTGCATATGTATGTTAGTATGTTGGTTGTTGATTATGTATTGTTTATGTATGTATGTTAATTTTATCCGGTTTATCTATACAACTAACAGAAGTTTGACCTACTTAAAAAATCGATACGAAACGCGTTATGTGGGCAGCCCTAACATATTGATAACGCGTTTTTCACATACACACATAACTTCACAGGTAAAGGTTGCATCAAATTGTGAATAAGGTTAGGCAGCAAACCTACACTGGTCTATAATTACACATACATACATAAACTCACGCCCGTAATCCCTAATGGGGTGGGCAGAGCCACAAGTAATCAAAGACAACTTGCAGCCACTGTTGATACGATGTCGTAAGCTGGTGGTGGCTGTATATAATTATTGTAATATTCATTCCTTGTCTTCTTCTTCTATCGTGTGGGTTGTGAAGTGAATTACCAACCTCATCAACCCTGGTGTCAGGGTTTATTGAGCCGCCAATAGCCCCTGACATGACTCATGTAACGACTACGTACTTACATCAGTAAGTAGTAACCGGGACTAACGGCTTATCGTGCCTTCCGAAACACGGATCTTTTTACTTTTTGGACAATCAGGTGATCAGCCTGTAATGTCCTAACCAAACTAGGGATCACAAAGTGATTTTTGTGATTTGTCCCCACTGAGATTCGAACCCGGTACCTCCGCATCGTGAGCCCAACGCTCAACCACTGTACTACGGAGGCCGTTTTTCGAACAGTTGGCACTTTGGTAAGGACAGGTTATCAGCCTGTAATATCCTAACCAAACTAGGGATCACAAAGTGATTTTTGTGATATGTCCCCACCGGGATATGAACCCGGGCCCACCGGATCATGAGCTCACAGCTCAACCACCAATACTCAATTGCGTTTAGTGTTAAGCAGAATTTTTCTGCCATGTTTTGCTTACTACCTCCGGCTGTTAAGCGCAATGCAAACAAAGTGTTAACAATGGCAACTTTTCAAAAATAAACCGTTCTTTGTAAATGTTATGTCAATGTAAGGTATTTGTCGTAGTATGGAGTCGATGGGAATACGAGAATTTGATTTGCTGGAGTATAAGACCCTGTCGGCTATACAGGTTGTGAGCTGCATTAGTTTTAGGTTTCCTCTCAGACGACGCCCTGAGCCGAGGCTCGCGCCCAACTGGGCACCCTCAGGCCTGTTGTCTTAAACGTTGAGAGAGCCTTCAGCGCTCCCCATTTGTCCGGCCAAGTAGTTAAAATAATAAGTCACCTCAAAAAAAAACAGAAGTAGTTTTAGGCGGATGAGACGTTCGTTATGTAAAAATTGACGATTCAAAGTGTAACTATGTTGCCTACTGAATAAAGATATTTTTTTTTGAATTTGAATACCACTAAAGATATTTGTTTAAGTTACAAAAGGGCACGAGTATCCCAATGGGGTAGTCAGGTTAAAGATTTATGATCCAAACATAACATAACATACATAACATAAACAGCCTATATATGTCCCACTGGGCACAGGCCTCCCCTCAATCAACCGGAGGGAGTATGGAGCAGACTCCACCACGCTGCTCCACTACGGGTTAGTGGAGGTGTTTCAACGGCTAATAGCCGGGACCAACGACTCACAAAGTGATTTCGACAATGTCCCCATCGGGAATCGAACCCGGACCTCCAGATCGTGAGCCTAACGCTTTAACCACTAGACTACGGAGGCTGTTATGATGATCCCGGCTGGTGAAGGAAAACATCGTGAAGAAACCCACATTCCCTAGAAATGCATGCTGTCAAATCTTCAGGTTAGGTAAGCGGACCCTTTGAAAACGGGATAATGCTAGAGGGATGATGAGGGTGATGATGTTGGGGTTTGCCTGGCAGAAATTTCTGTTTAGCAATAAGGCTGCCTATTGTGCTTATGTTTTATTTGTATGTTAATGTCCTTTATATATATGTTGTTGTGCAATAAAGTATTATTGATTGATTGATGACATGAATTCGGAAATCATTAGTCTAGATGTTAGGTTTGAACCTGCGACCTCACATTGGCCCCGATTCCTGCAGACACCTCTTAATTTTACTTTAAGTTATACCTGTCATCTTCTTATTCGCCGAAAAGGAAAGGGACGGATGATTGACAGCTCTTAATTTTAAGAAGAATGAGTAAATGAATGGATAACCCGGGCGAATCAAAAAGTATCTCGCTGGTATGCAAACCGTTTGCCGTGCGCTGTCAACTTAATTCTGTCGGGTTATTGGCCGATGTAAAATGTTTAGACGGTTGTTTTAGATTTCTGCTTAAAATTGACGTGTGTTCCATAAATTTTATGCCTGTCGATTACCCGTCCCTTTCCTTTTCGGCGGATAAGAAAATGACAGGTATAACTTAAAATAAAATTAGATGGCGTCTGCAGGAATTAGCACCATTGAGAGAGTAAACCTCTGCAAAGGGCCATAGACATTCTTTTTTCAAAAAATACTTTATAGACTAACCTACTTGTTAATAGCGCCAAAAACTCCTTAACATACTTCCCGAAACCAAAACACAAGCAAAGGCCCACCCCTGATACAGCCTAGTTGCTTTTTTAATTCTCAAGGCAAAGGGTCGGCCCCATTCAGCGTCGACCTACTTTCATTCCGCAGTGCGGCGCGGAGCTCGCCGTAACGCTGCCTTGCCAAAACCGCCGAATGGGGGTACAGTGAAAAATTTTCCGATTCGACATTGAGATTTGGATTGGGGTTCTACTGCACTGAGTTCGACTTATGAGTTTGAATTCGTATTTGGGTCGTAGGTAATGAGCATTGATTTACCACTACCGTAAATATACAACTTGATATAAAAATGCGGCGAAAACTTGGCGCTTGTTTAGCGATACATTCGTACAGCGGTATATACATTCAATAACATCGTGTCAAATTAAGAAAGTACGCATAATTTTATTACGTATATTAGCGCGTGATGCTTCGTAACGCGGTCGGGTTATACTGCGACTCTGATTGACTAGGAGTACTTGTTTTAGTGTACTATTAATTTAAAACATCATCATCATCAAGTTAAGAGCCACGCTCTTGTCGGTGCAGCATTTTGCATACTTACTACTTTTTTAGGGAAAAATAGGGCAGTGGTTTTCCTCTTGCCTTCCGCCCCGCAGTACTCTGTCTAACGCAACAAAAACAAAAAATAATAATTTTGGTGGAGTTTATTGCGAAAATTAAAATGTTTATACTATGATAACATGCACAATGTCATTACTTATTAGAAATATGACGTTCCATCATCCTTTTTTTTGCTTTGAGCTTCTATTTTTGAAAGATTTTACCACGCATATTTCCCGTGTTGCCAGTTCGGCGCCTAATCTCTCACTGAGGTAAAGTACTGTCAACGTCGCTATATTAACAGTAACTTTGCGTTCTACTTTTTGAGCGCTGTTGTTCAATATACAGTAGTAGTAAATCTATGATAATGAGGATTAAAACTGCCTATTTCTCGCATCAGATGTCGCTACTGTTGAGTGTTCTTAAATTTTGACAGTTCCCCATACTATTTGAATAAGCAAACATATTGTTTTCTTGTGTGAGATAATGGCTGAGTTCGGATAGGGACCCAGACCTACGGGGCCAGGAATACGGGTGAAGACGGAGATGGGAGCTATCGGTACGGCAATGCAGGACGGAAGGGGCGAGTCACAGCGACTGAAACCTTGAACCTGACAGAGGGCAGCAGTAACTGTCAGTACTATTCAGAGCCGGAGGATAGGAGTCCTACGGCTTTGAAATATACTAATCTGGGCGCCATCACACTCGAATTCAAATTCAAATTCAAAAATATCTTTATTCAGTAGGTAACATACGTAGTTACACTTTGAATCGTCAATTTTTACATAACTAACGTCTCATCCGCCTAAAACTACTGCAGCTTCTCACAACCTGTATAGCCGGGGAAAAGAAGCTGCAAGAAAAACCTCGGCACAGAGCCCTAGACGTTGTTTAAAAAGTAAAAATAAACATAAAATATTGGTATAAGTACAATTTTATTGAGTAATTTAGCTGCCTAATTTCAGTTCTCAGACAGTTAATCCCATGAATTTTTATCTTCTAAATAATCACTAACTCGCGTCAGACAGAGTACTGCGGGGCGGAAGGCAAGAGGGAAACCACTACCCTATTTGTCCCTAATCATTATTAGTATCATGGATGCTACGTGTACAAGAGCGTGGCTCTTAAATTAGTGGTGATGAGTAAACAGGAGCTCGGTGGCGCAGCGGTTAACGCGCTCGGTCTGCGATTGTTGAAGTAAAGCAACTTTCGCAAAGGCCGGTCATAGGATGGGTGACCACAAAAAAAAAAGTTTTCATCTCGAGCTCCTCCGTGCTTCGGAAGGCACGTTAAGCCGTTGATCCCGGCTGCATTAACAGTCTTTAATAACCATCAATCCGCACTGGGCCCGCGTGATGGTTTAAGGACCGATCTCCCTATCCATCCATAGGGAAGGCCCGTGCCCCAGCAGTGGGGACGTTAATGGGCTGATGATGATGATGATGATGATGAGTAAACAGGATGTCGTGGTATCTACCTACCCCAGTGGGAAATGAGCGTGATGTTATGTGCCTACTGCGATAGTAGCGTGCACTTTCAGGCACCCAGTTCGTCGGCAGCTAAGTACTACACGTCTTATCGCAAAGCGGCTGGTTTCAAGGCTACTTGCACAGCCGCACGTGTCGAGAGAAAATGCAATCAATTCTCACATACATACACACATAAACTCACACCCGTCATCCCTAATGGGGCGGGCAGAGCCACAAGTCTTCGAACAACAAATTTAACCCTTTTTTCACAAGTCCTGACGACGATATGCGATATAGTATCTAAGATTGAATTTTCCTGCACCCAAAGGTTGCTTGGAAGAAATTGCTGCATGAGCAATAAGGCCGCCTGATGTGCTTTTCTGTATATGTTGTCCTTATCTCTGTATTTTGTGTCCATTGTGCTCAATAAAGTATTTTATCTATCTATCTATCTATTGAGAAAGGAATGTTAAGTTGGTTTGGACACAGAGCGGATGAAGGATAATAGGATTGCGAAAGCGGTATATAAAGCGAAGGTTGGTGGTAAAGCTGGCAGAGGAAGACTTAGAAGGACGTAGACCAAATTGGATGTCCTTAGAAAAGGTTCAGTACGATCTACTCTGAACCGGCGTGCGTGTATGAAGCGATTGATGAATGTGGAGGAAGCAAGAGAAGTGTGTCAGGATCGAAGCAAATGGAATTCTATAGTCTCTGCTTACCCCGGTGAGAAATAGGCGTGAGGTTATCTATATACATGATGTATCTGTGCATGTGTGAAAATTAAATATACAGGGTGTTAGTGATACCGTAACGAATACTGGGGCGGATGAGTCATTCCATGATTCTGTGTTGATATCAGGAATTTAAGTATACCTAGCTCAGACGTTGGTATGAGCGGAGAGTTGCCGATCTGTACGTAGTATTGAGGTATATATATATTGAGGAGCTCGGTGGCGCAGCGGTAAACGCGCTCGGTCTGCGATTGTTGAAGTTAAGCAACTTTCGCAATGGCCGGTCATAGGATGGGTCACCACAAAAAAAAAGAGTTTTCATCTCGAGCTCCTCCGTGCTTCGGAAGGCACGTTAAGCCGTTGGTCCCGGCTGCATTAGCAGTCGTTAATAACCATCAATCCGCACTGGGCCCGCGTGATGGTTTAAGGCCCGATCTCCCTATCCATCCGTAGGGAAGGCCCGTGCCCCAGCAGTGGGGACGTTAATGGGCTGATGATGATGATGATGACGTAGTATTATCTCGTATTCTATGCTAACATCCTCTTGGTTTTTGCTTACCGAATTACGAAACGCAATGAATACAAACACAGTGTTATCGGCTCAACCAATAGGTAATCGTGAATCTGGGTAATTTTACAACCAACGCGCGATAACCAGTGTTACTGGGTTCCAATCGTACTAATAACTTTTTACTGTGTATCATAAAAAAATAAATGTTTTTTTTTGTTAAAATCCGTGACAACTATAGATTTACATCGTACATGTTATATAATATACTAGCGACCCGCCCCGGCTTCGCTCGGGTGCAATGCTGAGGAAAAAATGAAATTATTTACGCCATCACATTAAAAACCTCAAAAATAACTGTATTTCTCCACTATGTAATAGATGTTATTATACATATAAACCTTTCTCTTGAATCACTCTATCTATTAAAAAAACCTGCATCAAAAACCGTTGCGTAGTTTTAAGGATTCAAGCGTACATAGGGATATAGGGACAGAAAAAGCGACTTTGTTTTATACTATGTAGTGAAAATACGTCGATTCTGCTCCGCACCACCCACATCCCCTGGTAGTTGCGGCTTCCGAACACATCACGCTTAGGGACGGTACTGACAATTATCGGCGTCCGAAAGACGTAATATACGATCCCGACGACCCGATTCCTCTAGCCAATAGAGGCAACCAATCAGCTCGCGACATCAAACACTTCAGAACCCCGATACCTACCCCGCCGGTGTGGTCGCCGATTTCCCTCATTCAGCGCTTATCGCTATCGACCCACTAGGGTCGATTAATTCTTTCAAATATTTCTCCTCTCAGACGACGCCCTGAGCTGAGGTGCGCGCCCAACTGAGCACCCCCAGGCCTGTTGTCTTAAACGTTGTACCCAGTGAGAGCCTTCAGCGCTCCCCATTCGTCCGGCCAAGTAGTGAATGCCATCTGCGGCAAATCACGTCAAAAAAAAACCCTAATATTAATATAACACACCCAATTCGCACTAGCAAGTTGATTAGGAGGTGTCTGCAGAAATCGGGGCCATTTTGTAAGCCTATCTAAGCAGGTGCCTACGTAACTTTATTCATTCAAGATGGTATAGATTTGAGTATGATAGTGTGTGATACTTATCTTTATCAAAGTTTATCAGCAATCCATCACGATATGCGCGATGCCGAACTACGCAACAATTACACTTGTGTACTTACAAAAATGTATAAAACTGAAGTAGGTAAGCGGAAAACGAAGTAGGGTAACACCACACCCCGGACACTTCATACAAACAACCTCGTTTCACGCAGACACTACACATTGACGTTATCGTACACGCGCATCTGTGTGTGTGACGTCTGACGCCATACGATTGAAGACTAAAGTGAGACACTAGCACTATTTTTGACGTGATTATAGTAGATTTGCCACTGGCATTAACTACTTGGCCGGACGAATGAGGAGCGCTGAAGGCTGTCACCCGGTACAACGTTTAAGACAACGGGCCTGGGGGTGCTCAGTTGCGCGCGAACTTCGGCTCAGGGCGTCGTCTGAGAGGAAAAATATTTGAAAGAATTAATCGACCCTAGTGAGTCGATAGCGATAAGCGCTGATTGAGGGAAATCGTCGACCACGCCGGCGGGGTCGGTATCGGGTTCTGAAGTGTTTGTGTCACGAGCTGATTGGCCGCCTCTATGGCTAGATATCAATCCGCACTGGGCCCGCGTGATGGTTTAAGGCCCGATCTCCCTATCCGTCCATAGGGAAGGCCCGTGCCCCAGCAGTGGGGACGTTAATGGGCTGATGATGATGATGATGATGGCTAGAGTAATCGGGTCGTCGGGATCGTATATTACGTCTTTCGGACGCCGATGCTTTTCAGTACCGTCCCTGAGCGGGATGTATGCGGAAGCCGCAACTACCAGGGAATGTATTTTCAATGAGATAAGTATGTTTGCTTTACCTGTCTGTTATCAACACCTGCTGTTGACCTGTTCTTGTGCTCTGTAGTCCGTTGTGGTCCTTGATCCTTCGTACGGTCACGTGTACTAATATGTATACACTTTGCAACCATGTCACATTAACTTTTTTGACAATTTAAACCTCAAGCCTTATTAAATTTTAATATACTTAGTGCGCAACAGCCTCCGTGGTCTAGTGGTTAGAGCGTTAGGCTCACGATCTGGAGGTCCGGGTTCGATTCCCGATGGGGACATTGTCGAAATCACTTTGTGAGACTGTCCTTTGTTTGGTAAGGACTTTTCAGGCTTGAATCACCTGATTGTCCGAAAAAGTAAGATGATTCCGTGCTTCGGAGGGCACGTTAAGCCGTTGGTCCCGACTATTAGCCGTAAAAACACCTCCACCAACCCGCATTGGAGCAGCGTGGTGGAGTATGCATACCCCCTCCGGTTGATTGAGGGGAGGCCTGTGCCCAGCAGTGGGACGTATATAGGCAGTTAATGTTATGTTATGTTATGATAGTGCGACAGGGTTCTAAAGTACATGATATTGCTTATGACTGTACATCCCGTTTATGGGTCTGAGAGTGAAACGAATTGTTCCAGTTGTAAAATCTCCTTAATATTAATAACACTGACTGCTTTTGTATATCAAATTGTTCTTTCTTGTACTTTGGTAGTATCTGGCTGAGATACCAATTTAATGGTAACACTTACGTCATCAAAGGGCTAGCAATGGCGGCTTGTCATAGGATTGAGCATACATAACAACATAACATAACAAATACTTTATTTCGCAAACAGGAAAAAACAAAAGAGAAATAGAATGTGTACAATAGGCGGCCTTATTTCTAAGTAGCAATCTCTTCCAGGCAACCTTTAAGTATAGGAGATATTGGTGCTAATTCCTGTAAACACCATCTAATTTTATTTTAAGTTATATCTGTCACTTTCTTATCCGCCGAAAAGGAAAGGGACGGGTAATCGACAAGCATAAAATTTATGGAACACACGTCAATTTTAAGCACAAATCTAAAACAACCGTCTAAAAATTCGCCCGGGTTATTCATTTATTTACTCATTCTTCCTAAAATTAAGAGCTGTCAATCATCCGTCCCTTTCCTTTTCGGCGGATAAGAAAATGACAGGTATAACTTAAAGTAAAATTAAGAGATGTCTGCAGGAATCGGGGCCATTGAATATTATGTAATATAGCGAATAATAAATATTAATATTGAATATTATGTACTATTTTTATTTTTTTTATGTGATTTAAGTGCAATAAAGAGTTTTTGTGTTGTATTGTATAGCGGGATAGTGCAGCATGGGAATACTTGTACGTATAAAAATAAATACACTTTCGATTACTTACATAAACTACATAATAATCCATCATCAGCCAATTAACGTCCCCACTGCTGGGGCACGGGCCTTCCCTATAGATGGATAGGGAGATCGGACCATCACGCGGGCCCAGTGCGGATTGATGGTTATTAACGACTGCTAATGCAGCCGGGACCAACGGCTTAACGTGCCTTCCGAAGCACGGAGGAGCCCGAGATGAAAACTTTTATTTTGTGGTCACCCATCCTATGACCGGCCTTTGCGAAAGTTGCTTAACTTCAACAATCGCAGACCGAGCGCGTTTACCGCTGCGCCACCGAGCTCCTCATAGAATACATTTACTTATTATTATTTCCGTTTTTAACAGGATATATAGAACAGCCTCCGTGTACTAGTGGTTAGAGCGTTAGGCTCACGGTCTGGAGGTCCGGGTTCGATTCCCGATGGGGACATTGTCGAAATCACTTTGTGAGACTGTCCTTTGTTTGGTAAGGACTTTTCAGGCTTGAATCACATGATTGTCCAAAAAGTAAGATGATCGTGCTTCGGAAGGCACGTTACGCCGTTGGTCCCGGTTACTACTTACTGATGTAAGTATGTAGTCGTTACATGAGTCGTGTCAGGGGCCTTTAACTCTTACACCAGGGTTGATGAGGTTGGTAGTTCACCTCACAACCCACACGAGAGAAAACATTATGTTTTGTTTCATTTCTGAAGTACGCTTGTACTAGTTTCTGTTATCTAAGGTGTTGATAAGTTTGCAAATTCAGTTAACGACACATTTGCATACTAACTTACTTTTTCTTTTTTGACGTGACTTATTGTAAATTTGCCGCCGGCATTAACTACTTGGCTGGGCAAATGGAGAGCGCTGAGAGCTCTCTTCTACAAAGTTTAAGACAACAGGCCTGAGGGTGCCCAGTCATGTATATTTCAAAACATGGTTAACAAGGCTAGAGTGAACAGGCACCTTCTGGGCAAGCTCGCTCCATCTTAGGCCTCGTCAATGTCTCGTCAAAGTCTGGGGCCCAGAGCAAATCCATCATAGGTAAAAAAAATGGAATATTGAAGGAAAACCTTTCTAACTCACTAAAGAGACTGTGTTATGTGTTGTATCTGTTATCTGTTATCTCTTTATCTTATCTGTGGACGCCGCGCGCCAGATGATCGGTTATACTTTATCTGCGTCCGTGGTTAGCTGGGAGCTTATAATATTTTCTTAAAACAAACATAACTTATAAACAGCCTTTTATAATACAATTAAAAAAGAAACTACAAAATTGGCTGCTCGAAAATACGTTCTATTCAGTTGAAGAATAAAATTCATTCGAAATGCCTCATGAAATCTTACACAAAGAACACTTAAAAACATGATGTAAAGTTGCATTTCCAGTTAGAATTTGCTTAAAAAAACTTCAAAATATCAGGTTTTGAAACTTTAAATTGTATTTCAAACAATTTTCATCTCTAACAACACTAAAGGCGGGAAAATAAAGACTAGCGATCGCATCGCGCGGGAAATTAGGTTAGTTCGAAATTGGAACGCGTCGCCGCCATGTTTGGTTAACTTTTTTATTTTATGTTTTTTCATTGGCTTTTGCCATGATCCTTATCTGCCAATGGCCCCGATTCCTGTAGACACATCCTAATTTTATTTTAAGTTATACCCGTCATTTTATTATCTGCCGAAAAGGAAAAGGACGGATTGTCAACAGTTTAATTTTAAAACGAATGAATAACCCGGGCGAATTAAATAGACATCTCGCTGGTAGGTATGCAATCCGTTTGACGTGCTGTCTTACTTAACTCTGTCGGATTATTGGCCGATATAAAATTTTTAGACGGTTGTTTTAGATTTCTGCTTAAAATTGACGTGTGTTCCATAAATTTTATGTCTGTCGATTACACGTCCCTTTCTTTTTCAATGGATGAGATAATGACAGGTATAACTTAAAATAAAATTAGATGGCGTCTGCAGGAATTAGCACCATTGCTTTTGTATTTATTCCAAAAAATGTTAATAAACATACATAAATAAACCCACGCCCGAAATCTCTAATAGGGTTGAAAGTGCTAGGTTTTTATTTTCGAATTTGAATTTGAATGTTAAAAATGTATCAGGGGACCTGTGAATAAAACGAAAAGGTAGACGAACTTGTTGTGCTAGCCACATGTTATGATAAAATAATTATCTTATCTCCTACATTGACATTATTTGACACATCTGTTCGCATTATCACTAACCTATTTTTGCAGGTGTATAAAAAAAACGACGTAAAAAAATTGCTGCAGTAGTTTTTGACCAAAATAATAATGGGTGAAAGATGTGTTTTGCCTGGGTGTAATAACAAGGGTCATCTTTTATTTTTCTTACTTAGATATTCTTGAACTGAGTAGAAACACTTTTCCGTTAGCCAGTTTATACACAAAAATGAACATAAAATATTATGCATTATGTCTGTTATCCATGAAATTGAAAGGTTAAACGAAGGAAAATCTGTACAGCGCCATCTATTAAATTTTTTTTGGGGAACGTAGCCTGGAAAGTTAATATTGACAAATGAAAATATTACGACAACTCTCTTCTTCCCACCAAATCCTTCACCTCCTTCTTCTTCTCTCGTGTGTCAGGGTTACTATTGAGCCGCCAAAGGCCCCTGACATGGCTCATGTAACGACTGCTTACTTACACCAGTACGTAGTGTTAGCAAACTCTACAATTAAACGTAAATATTTGTAACATACCTGGGTATGAAAAACAATAAAACTGGGTATAAAACTGGTTTTAATCAGTAAAATGTTAAGTACCACAAATATCACTCTTATTACGGAAACCAAATATTATTACTACAAATTATAATAAGAAATATTATACAAAAGAATACAGCAACTAGTCTTTCAGTTTTCACTTCTCTCGACAATCCTCGTCTTCACTTGTTTTTCTTTCCTCGTAGTCGCAGACGGAACACCCGCCAAAACGTTTTTCTCTTAAAAAGTGACGTGACGTTCCTTTTTTGAAATTGCCAACAGTAGTATAACAGGCTTAACGTGCCTTCCGAAGCTTCTCTTAAAATGCATAAATGTTTTTGTCATAATTTTAATTATCATAATCCTTTTTGCATATAGTTTTTTAGCATATTAATACTTTCCCATAATAACATCTAGGAATACTGGTTTGTTAGGTATAACTTATTTTTGGACTAATATTTGTTGGTATAAATTTGATTCGCATATAAATAGGTATCCATCATTATTTTTTAGAATAATGGTGTTTTGTCATAATTTTTACAAGGCATAACAGTAGGTTAGGATGCGGCGGGGGTGGCCCTTGGGCCACCCCTTCGCCGCCAGCATGTTTATCTTACACACAAAAAGTATACTGAATGATGACCAACAGCATGAAATAGTGTCAAAAAATATAAAAAGTCACAATCATGAACCAAATGCAGCCAAGGAAAAAGTAAGTTTCGAAAATGTTCAAAGTTGTGCCAAAACTTTTCTTTTCGGAGTATAGTTTTTATGCTTATAATAATTATGCTTATATATCATTATTGTAGCGATTGATGAATGTGGAGGAAGCAAGAGAAGTGTGTCAGGATCGAAGCAGATGGAATTCTATAGTCTCTGCTTACCCCGGTGGGAAATAGGCGTGAGTTTATGTATGTATGTATCATTATTGTCATTAATTTATTTATTTATTTAAGTACATACGATTCAAACACATTATCATAACAGGCCAGGCCCAATTCGATAATGCTTAATACATTATTATGCTTAAAAAGTTATGACAAATTAATACTATGCGTAACTAATAATAGGACAAGTAACAGTATGCCATGGTAAATTATTACATAAAATTTTATGAGTAAAATAATTTTGTTATACTTCTATTTTTATTTTATTAGTTTTCTATCATTTTTATTGACTTTTATTAATTTGAATTTGGTGAATGTGAATTAATTTAATGACATTTATTTAAATCTGTACAACAGCTAATTTCATAATAGGACCTTTGTATTTACACTTTTATATTTTAAATTTTATAAATTTTGCATGATTTATGTAATCTAAATGCACGGTAAACTATATTTTTTTGTAACATCTGTCACACTGCATTTATGGCAAATAAAGAATCTTATCTTATCTTAAAAATAGAGAACCTAGAAGAAGATAATGTAATTTAATTACATTACCCTTCGTAACACTACATAGTAATACTGTCTAAAAATTATGACCTCGATTCAAACAACCAACATTAACCGGGTTACAAAGTTATGACCAGCCGAATGTCAACACGGATATACCCGGATACCCGGCCGTTCACGAACACCCGGATATTACGGGAATAATGGTCTGCCCGGGTATTTTGGAAAAATTAAAGCTGCAGGAATTAGGCCAACGAGGTTATTACTTGTACGGTCACGAGTACTAATATGTATACACTTTGAAACCATGTCACATTAACTTTTTTGACAAATTAAACCGCAAGTCTCATTAAATGTCAAATATGATAGTGCGACAGGGTTCTAAAGTGGGTACATGATATTGCTCATGACTGTACGAGAGGTATGTTATATTTGATTGACTTAACCATAGATTACTTATTGTAAATAACATAACATAACAAATACTTTATTTGACACGCAGGAGATACGAAATACAAAACAAAAGAAAAATAGAAACAGCACAATAGGCGGCCTTATTGCTAAGTAGCAATCTCTTCCAGGCAACCTTTAAATATAGGAGATACATACATACATTAAAAGCCTATATACGCCCCCCTTGCTGGGCACAGGCCTCCCCTCAATCAACCGGAGGGGGTATGGAGCATACCACGCTGCTCCAATGCGGGTTGGTGGAGTGATTTTTTTACGGCTAATAGCCGGGACCAACGGCTTAACGTGCCCTCCGAAGCACGGAATCATCTTACTTATTCGGACAATCAGGTGATTCAAGCCTGAAAGTCCTTACCAAACAAAGGACAGTCTCACAAAGTGATTTCGACAATATCCCCATCGGGAATCGAACCCGGTATAGGAGATATTTGATGTTATATTATAGCGGGATGGTGCAGCGTAGGAATACTTGTAAATACAGGGTGTTAGCGACATCGTAACGAATACTAAGGGGGATGATTCAGACCATGATTCTGAGATGATATCAAGTGGAATTTTCAGTCGGAAAATTCATGAAAATTTTTGTGTTTTAAAATTTTCAGTTCCATACTTTTGCGACGGAAAATTCCACTCGATATTGGTCTGAATCATCCCTCATAGTTTTCGTTACAATGTCACTAACACCCTAAATCAAAATAGTGCCAGCTGCGAACACCTTACGAACCGACATCAAGTGCAATAGCGTATCGATCTGTACCCGGCTGACTTACACCCGGGTAAAATAGAACCGGGTATAAGTGCCCGGGTACTTACCCGGGTCAAACCGCGTGACCTCCTTAAAGTACTCGTCAATGTATTGACCGGATAACCGACTTTGAAGTTGGCAGAGTTTGGAAGAAATAGGACGCTTATCAAGGGTCACCAGTTGTTGGCAACCCCAACATTAAATTTATATTTTCCTTACTGTGACAACATTTTGTCTCTTCCCTTCCGTAACATCCTGTATACGTGAAGCTTAATTTATGTATAAAAGCTTGTTATAAGATTAATAATTACCTAAATGATAAAAATGTCTGGTATTAAATGTTTTCCTCTAGTTATTAAATAACTTGTAATGTATACCTACATTGATTTGAAAGATGTGTGGCTGTTAAGATGGTTATGACGTAGAAAGGCACAAGTTAGGTTTTGATACAAGTTATAAATTAACGGCCTCCGTGGTCCAGTGGTTGAGCGTTGTGCGCACGACCCAGAGGTCCCGGGTTCGAATCCCGGTGGGGACATATCACAAAAATCACTTTGTGATCCCTAGTTTGGTTAGGACATTACAGGCTGATCACCAGATTGTCCCAAAAGTAAGATGATCCGTGATGATCCATTTTATGGACATTTCAAAATGTTTTATGTTCACTTGTGGTAGCTTTTCATTGGCATTTGTTTGTATTTATAATAAAAATAAAAATAATTTATTTGCAGACAAAAAAGTCCATAGATGGTTAGTACAAAAGAAAATCTTACACACTATGTTAGATGATAATAGGAGGTAAGTATAATATTGAAAACAAATAAAAAAAATAAAAAAAAAATAAAATAAAATGTGAGTACACCCCAGTTAGACACCGGGAAAACGAGAAGCCACTCACCGGCAGATCACCGGCCTGCACAATAAATATGTAGGTCCGTGAACCTCCTGAAAACGGTCGCGTCCATCCTGTCCGCTATCATCCTCAGGATCATTATAAGTATTCATTTAATAAGAAAGGCTGTAAGCTACCCAAATAAAATAAAATAAATAAAATAACACAGACACGACATATATTCTAGTATTCTGATCAAAACAAAGAGAAGCAATATAGGTAGCAACATAATTCTATACATAATGTGATCCAAATATCAAGCAACAATTATTTTTACATATGCTTCTGCCATTACATTGTATTTTTGAATAATTATGTACCCGAATAATGAGAAAATAGGTAATTATCACGTTAAATCTGAACAGCGCCATCTATATTATTTTTAAGGAACGAAATCTGGAAAGTTTCTCATTATAAATAAGGTGTAGGCACAAAATCACCCTCCCAAATCTAACGTCAATAGACTGTCGCGTCTATTTCCATAGAATCTAATCTTTGCCCCTTTGTAGGGGCATCATCATCACCAGCCCATTAACGTCCCCACTGTTGGGGCACGGGCCTTCCCTATGGATGGATAGGGAGATCGGGCCTTAAATCATCACGCGGGCCCAGTGCGGATTGGTGGTTATTAACGACTGTTAATGCAGCCGGGACCAACGGCTTAACGTGCCTTCCGAAGCACGGAGGAGCTCGAGATAAACTAATCTCAGCTTTGAGATTGCCCTTAAGATCATGTCAATGTGACAATTCTCATGTAAAAACAGGGACTTGAGCATAATCTTGAGGGCAGTCTCAGCTGAGATTCGTTTATTAACCCCTTAAACGCCGGAACGCGGATCTCGACCAGACACAATGTAAAATCTATTGTGTCTGGTATCTCGGCATATGAGAGGTTAATACCAACCTTAGTTTTCAATCGTATGGCGTCCGACGTCACACACACAGATGCGCGTGTACGATAACGTCAATGTGTAGTGTCTGTGTGAAACGAGGTTGTTTGTATGAAGTGTCCGGGGTGTGGTAGGGGGCGGATGACTCTTTTGTACCATCGTGAGCGTGACCCAGATTCTGACTTGAAATGGAACAGCATTGTTCCACGGTGGTAGAGGAGAGTATACTCCAAACCTTCCTTTTGATGACGTCCCCCGAAATAGTATGAAAGAATGACGGATTTTCCAACCTAGATTCCTTAAAAATAATATATTATTATATTGATAGCGCTGTTAACCTTTAACGTGATAATTGGGTAGTTCTAGGTCAAAGATATTTTTTTTTGTTTTGGTTTTCCCCGAAGGGCAAGGCAAAAGGAACTACGCCCATACAGCCATGTCTTATGGTTTTTTTTTTCGTGATGATGATTAATGAAATGATGAAAGGTGATGATAATGAAACCTAAGCCCCCACCCTCGGAGTAGACTCCTACTCCGAACCGCATAAACTTTCGAGTTATGAAGCGGCTTGTTGGCAAGAAGCGAAAATAGATAGATACACTTTGTTTATTGAATATTCCGATATAATAACACTATCGCGAATGTTTTCCGACTAACTTAATGCGATCATTAACCACAAAACACCACTTCGTATTAATTATTTAGATTATTCAATGAAGAAAGCAACCGTCCCGTTCCCGCCAAAAAGCCCTCTGATCACTAAATAAAGACAGAAACTGTCAAAAACATTTTTTTTTGTTTTTCTTATTAAGCTATTTATTAATTTAAGTAAATAAAGAAGTTACATTTTTTCACGAAATTTGCGCACGAGTGGAGTGCAAAGTTGAAGTATGAACTATTTGCTCATAATTAAAGCACATAATAACGGGTTCTTACCGCGTTTAAATGGGGATATGAGACTCCCGATATTTCGACACTGTTGCAAGTGCCATGATCACGGGATGACTTATGAGATTGGAGTGGAGTAGGCAGATCCATAATTTTCTACGGGCAGACATAATTATGTTATACCTTAAAACAATGTATTTGCTCATACTTGTTTGGCGCGCGTTTTGCGCTCACTTCCAAACTCTATCTTCAATTCCGTTGAAATGGTCGTGAGTTTATATATGGTGTTAGTTTTAACGAAAATCAGGGGGGTTAAAATGGCCACATCGAAGCGATTCATCTAAGAAAGCAATATTGCAATTTGACATTTGCGCATAAGTATAAAAAGTAAGCGCGCAATGCAAACAAACAAATGTCAAATAGCAGTATTGCTTTCTTAGATGAATTGCTTCGGTGTGGCCATTTTAACCGCCCTGTTCATAAAAGGAAGCGTGTGTATTTTGGTAAGTTAGGATACGTCCTTTGTAGTCAATGTGTGTTGAGTGATTGATGGCATGTCAACGAGTCGGTCTCGATTACTTTAGTCCAGCAGGGAGGAGCTCGGTGGCGCAGCGGTAAACGCGCTCGGTCTGCGATTGTTGAAGTTAAGCAACTTTCGCAAAGGCCGGTCATAGGATGGGTGACCACAAAAAAAAGTTTTCATCTCGAGCTCCTCCGTGCTTCGTGCACGTTAAGCCGTTGGTCCCGGCTGCATTAGCAGTCGTTAATAACCATCAATCCGCACTGGGCCCGCGTGATGGTTTAAGGCCCGATCTCCCTATCCTAGGGAAGGCCCGTGCCCCAGCAGTGGGGACGTTAATGGGCTGATGATGATGATGGGGTTAAAAAGGCCACATCGAAGCAATTTGTATAAAAAAGAACACAATTCATCTAAAAAGCAATATTGCTATTTGACATTTGTGAGCATTGCGCGCTTACTTTTATATGCGCAAATGTCAAATTGCAATATTGCTTTCTTAGATGAATTGCCTCGATGTGGCCATTTTAACCCAGGCTTTAGATCATCTTGCGATGGATGTACCTTTGACTGTTCTAATAGGATATTTGGTCAAAGATAAATTAGAAATAGAAGCAAGTCTAAGAAGTCACTCCTCTTGTTGGACAAGGCGTCTCCACTCCGGAATAACCGCTTGGCCGGACAAACGGGTCGTGGTTAAGTTATCTATCAGTATTTTGCAGATCTGATACGGACAAAGTTCTGCAGTGAGGTGACGTAACGATTGCGCTATGACGTCACAATGCGTAGGGCGATCTGGGTCAGTAGGCCACCCGACGGCAGTGTCCTGGGCTGCACGCTTGCGGTGTTAGAGGGTGGGCAGGGACCTAAAATATGAAATACTTGTCTCTAAAATAATAATAACCTTCTTCTAACGTGTGGGTTGTGAGGCGGAGTACCAACCTCATCAACCCTGGTGTTAAGGTTACTATTGAGCCGCCAAAGGCCCCTGACATGGCTCATATAACGACTACTTACTTACATCAAAAATCAAATCAAATATACTTCGAATATACTATTATCAGCGAGTTTCCCCGTCAGTGTACCGGTGGACGGTGACGTCAGTGACCAGTCTGCATAAATACGATTCCCCTCCACGCTGCCGTCTCTTTCGCTTACTCGACTTCGTACCGAACGGACGTGTTGCGCCGCGCGTTATTTGTCTTACTTATTTCTCTTTATATATCGAATTGTTTTGCTAGTAGTTTCGTATTGTTCGTTAGTTATTTTTGTTTTCGTATTTTTAAATTAATTAATTGTTATTAAAATTCTTTTGTTAGTAACTGAAACCTATTTTTTTTTAATATTTTCCACTCTGAATTCCTAAAATCAGAAGTGGGATCTATTAAACCTTCACGCTCACATCTTTTCGGCTAATTGCTAATTTCTAAATTTCTGTTTTATAAAATTCAAATTTTTATTCGTAAACACGATGGGTAGGCGAAGTCGTCCTCGCGATAGATCTCGTTCGGATGGCAGGCGAATACGTGAGGAGCGATCGCGCGATAGACGCTCACGTGGAAGACCATCTCGTAGCAAATCACGCGATCGAAATAAGAGCCGTAGTCGTCGCGTTCGTAATACTCGTTCACGATCTACAACTCCTTCAATGTCGCGGCTGTATCGACGATCTATAGATACCATAGTGACACGGCTCAATGCTTTAGAGAATAGGTCGGTCGTAGATAATACGCCTGCTCCCCCACCTGCTGTAACCATGGATGGTACTGCTGAAAAAATTGTGGAGGCTATACATTCGCTGAAAACCGATAACTCGCGTTCGTATTACGTTTCTAATTTCGACCCCAGCATCCATGATGTGGATGTATGGTTTGGTGAAGTTGACAGGGCCAAACTTAATAATAGATGGGATGATTACGAATGCGTATCGAGAATCGGAAATTGTTTGAAGGGCGATGCCAGGGTTTGGCTTGACATGTGGGTGGTTAATGACCGTTCTTGGACCAATTTCAAAAATGATTTCAAGCCATTATGTGCCAGGCGAGTTGATATGGCAAGTATTTTATACGAAGTCATGTCAACAGATTCGGATCATTATCAGACGTATGCAGAATATGCGCGTCGTTCGTTGCTCCGATTACGCATAGTAAAGGGTTTGAGTGACGAACTGATATCGTCTATAGTGATCCGTGGCATTAGGGACCCTCATGTTAAGGCTTCGGCTGTAAACGCGAATTTACTACCAAATGATTTGGTAAATTATTTAGCTACTTTTATTAAATTACCCTCGAAAGATAGACAAAATTCTCGTCCCGTTGGTTACGGTAATCAATTAAATTTTAACAATAAACCGAATAACAATTTAAAACGCCCATTTGCAAAGCCACACGTCCCTGTCAAATGTTATATATGCGGAGAAACCGGTCATAAACAAGTGGAATGTACGAAAAAACGTAAAATTGATCAATCTCGCGCGGGTCCCTCGACCGAATTAAACAAATCTTCGAATACTCCAAAATCGAGTTCTAATGTGGTATGCGCTTACTGTAAGAAGGACGGGCATCATATAAGTGTTTGTTTCGCAAAACAACGGTCGGACGCCAACAAGCAAACAAATGTAAATTTTTGTTCCACCGTCAATCCACATCAATCCAAAGATATTGTGGTAGGAATAGTACAGGGCATACCGGTTGACATATTGATTGATAGTGGGGCTATAAACGCATCACTTATTTCGTCATCTGTAGTTAAACATCTCTCGTGTGCTCACAAATTTACATATCGCGAAATAAAAGGAGTTAGTGCCTCACCTATCACTATCACGTCGTATATTACCGTGACTATCGAACTGGAGGACATTTCTATCGAGGCGGACCTCTTAATAGTGCCCGATGAATACATGAACGCACCACTCATTATAGGGACGGATGTTTTGAATAGAGAGGGTATAAAATTTGTCAGGACTAGGGATTCGCAGCGTTTGATTTACGAATATAATCCGGCTACTGTATCTGCCGTCAAACCAATCTCGATTGATGGAATAAACACATCTTTGACTGGTGAGTACTATCAACGTCTTACATCTACTCTGGAGCAATTTTCGGATTTTATGATTTCTGGCACCGCTGCAACGACAGTTACTACCGGACAAATGCATATTACCTTGAATAGCCAAACTCCCGTTTGTTATAGGCCCTATAGGATGTCGCTTAACGAGAAGTTAAAGGTTCGTGAGATAGTTCAAGACCTGAAATCCAAAGGTATCGTGCGGGATTCTGAATCCCCATATTCGAGTCCCGTCCTCCTTGTTAAAAAGAAGGATGGATCGGACCGAATGTGTGTCGATTTCCGAGCGCTTAATAGCATTACCGTAAAAGACAGGTACCCGTTGCCAATAATTGATGACCATATTGACCGGTTAGGTAAAAGTAAATTGTTTACATCTCTCGACATGGCAACGGGCTTCCATCAAATAAGCTTAGACGATGAATCAATTCCCTTAACTGGCTTTGTTACACCAGAAGGCCATTATGAATATGTGAAAATGCCATATGGTTTAGCTAATGCGCCTATCGTCTATCAACGGATAATTAGTAATACTCTCCGAGAGTTTATCGATGCCGGTAAAGTAGTGGTTTACATTGATGATTGCTTGATTCTTCATTCCTCAGTAGAAGAGGGTTTGCAAACTTTAAAAGAAGTACTTGCTACCCTCACAAAAGCCGGATTTTCTATAAATTTACGTAAGTGCACATTTCTGTGTGAGGAAATCGAATATTTAGGAAGGATTATTTCGAATGGAAACGTCCGCCCAGCCGCAGCTAAGATTCAAGCGTTAGTTAACTCCCCGGTGCCAAGTAACGTGAAACAAACCCGCCAATTTTTGGGCTTAGCGGGATATTTCCGTAAATACATTCCTGGATATTCCACAAAAACAGCGTGTATTGCTCGATTAACCCGAAAGGATGCTAACTTTGTTTGGGGCCCCGACCAGGAGCGAGTGCGTCAAGAGGTCATTAAGTTCCTTACTAGTGAGCCTATTCTCGCTATTTTCGATCCTGAATTACCCACTGAAATTCATACAGACGCGAGCAGTGCAGGTTATGGCGCGGTATTGTTACAGGTTCATAGGGATGGTAGTCGGCGGGTAGTGGCCTATTATAGCCAAGTAACCCAGGGGTCCGAGGCTCGTTATCATTCTTATGAGCTTGAGACTCTTGCTGTCGTTAAGTCATTACGGCATTTTCGACATTACTTGATAGGTACACCCTTCACCGTGGTAACTGATTGTAACGCATTAAAAGCTACACAAAAGAAAAAAGATTTGTTGCCTCGCGTGGCTAGGTGGTGGGTGTATCTACAAGATTTTAATTTTACCATCCAATATCGCAAGGGTGTCATGTTGCCACATGCAGACTACTTAAGCCGTAATCCTACGGTCAGTGGTATAAATAATATTGACAAGCCACGTAATTGGGCTCAAATAGCACAGGCAGGGGATGAGGAAACGAAACGATTAATGGAAGCTTTAGATCAGGGTCAAATAGATGCTACTAGGTACCTTAAACGTAATGATATACTGTACTACCGATATACCCCAGTAGGTGGTGAGCCGAGACTATTGTGTTTTGTACCTAAGGGAAATCGACTCAGCTTATTGCGTATTTTCCATGACGAACATAGTCATATTAGTGCTGAGAAAACTATTGATCTGATTTTAAGGCACTTCTGGTTTCCTGGTCTTCGCAGCTTTGTTTCAAAATATATAAGCCACTGCCTGACTTGTATAGCGCACAAACGTGTCCCTCGCGCTCCTTTGCAACCTATAATTTCATGGACGAAACCTGACACTCCCTTTGAGGTTATACACGCAGATGTTCTGGGCCCATTGTCAGAATCTTTAGGATATAAACATGTCTTTGTAATTGTCGACGCGTTTACAAAATTTTGCCTTTTAACTGCCATTTATCGTCAGGATTTAGTTGAACTGAAACGGGTATTCCAAAATGTCATTTCGTTATTTGGAACTCCAAAAATGATTGTGTGCGACAGAGGGCGCATGTTTGAGTCCGCTGGTTTTACTTCCTGGGTGAATGAAATGGGCTGTCAAGTTCACCATATAACCCCTGAAATGCACCATGCAAATGGCCAAGCGGAACGATACATTCGCACTGTATTGAACATGTTACGAATTGAAGTCAACCATAAAAAGAGTGAATGGTCAGAAGTACTGTGGAAGTTACAGCTAACTTTAAATTTGACAAAGCAGAAAACCACACAGTCATCTGCCCTAAATTTACTTGTTGGCTCAGAAAACACAACGCCGTTGGTTCGTACATTAATAAGAGATGTTTCAGTGAATACTCCACCCGAGAACCGCGACGCGCTGCGGGAGCTCACCAGGCAAAGGACCACCGAGCGGCTAGAGAGGAACCGGACTGAGCAGGATGCGCGGGTCAACGAGGGCCGGCAACCACCCAGAGTCTACAACAAGGATGACCTGGTGTTTGTCGTGAAGTACGCGCAGTCCAAGGGCAAGCTGGATCCGGGCATGCGGGGACCATATCGTGTGCTGCGTGTTTTGGACAATGGGCGCTATGAGCTCAAGTTGCTTGCCGGAGCTTATGGGAAAAGTACCTATGCTGCCGCTCAGTTCATGATACCCTGGCGTGGTGAATGGACTCCTGAGACGTGTGAAGCCTTTTTTGGAGGTTTGTGTGATGTCTGTGCTATGAGTAGACAGACCTTGTATTAACTGTGAGGTATGCGGACTTAAGGCCTCTGCCTACAGTTACTTGGAAAGCGCTATTACCGGTACCTATTTATTTATTTGTGATTTATTGCAGAATCATAAATGAATAACTTTGATTTATTTGTTTGTGACTGGTATAAAGAGTCATAAATAGATAACTTGCTAATGAGTTTTATGTTTCAGCTATTTTACATTTTAATGTTATTTTCTTCCTTTTTCAGCCTCACTAATTAACATTTTTACTATTTACTTAGGTATTTTTCAAGTAATAACCGTAAGATTTTCTAGTGAGGTGGATACCGTTGTAACTTTATTGCTTTTCTTTGGGTTAAAAGGTCTATTAGCTAGCTATCTATCTATCTCTTATTCTTCAAATTATATTCTTGTGACTTACAATGATCGGTACAAATTATGTAACTCGTAATTCATGTGAGGTGGCATAAAATAAAGATTTATACTCGATTTCAGGTACTGAGGAGACAGAGATTGTTACAGAGTCTCGACCAGGCCCCTCTACTGGGTCTGATACAGGAGCTGAAGGACTAGGAAGACTGGAGCCTGACGAAGGACTTCAACCTGGTCCATCTTCAAGGTCCATGCCGCTGCTCGATGACCCCGAAATAGAGCCGTTCCCTACGCCTGACGAGGACGTCAGGGAGTCAGGAGTGGCCGTATCAGCGAGTTTCCCCGTCAGTGTACCGGTGGACGGTGACGTCAGTGACCAGTCTGCATAAATACGATTCCCCTCCACGCTGCCGTCTCTTTCGCTTACTCGACTTCGTACCGAACGGACGTGTTGCGCCGCGCGTTATTTGTCTTACTTATTTCTCTTTATATATCGAATTGTTTTGCTAGTAGTTTCGTATTGTTCGTTAGTTATTTTTGTTTTCGTATTTTTAAATTAATTAATTGTTATTAAAATTCTTTTGTTAGTAACTGAAACCTATTTTTTTTTAATATTTTCCACTCTGAATTCCTAAAACTATAATAAAATAGTTTATCACAAGTTCAAGTTTAGTTTGTAAAGTTTTTCTCTCACTTTGTGGTCGCAGGTTCGAATCCAGCACAGACCTAAACCTATTGTCGAATTTGTTTTCGAATTCATGTTTGGATCATAAATGATCATCACGTCCTCAGCGGTGAAGGAAAACATCGTGAGGAAACCCACATTCCCGAGAAATGCATTTTTGGAGGTACGTGACCTAACCTGTATTGAGCTGGTATTCCTTCGCGGGTTGGAAGGTCAGACAGGCAGTCGCTTCTGTAAAAAACCGGACCTGTCAAATCTTCAGGTTAGGTAAGCGGACCCTGTGGAAAACGGGATAATGCTAGGGGGTTGATGATGAGTTTGAATTAATTTTGAGTTTGAACTAAAACTGAAAACTAAATTATTTCAGTGGGTACTAGATGTTATTCATATTTTGTTTTATAAAATATTTAATCGCATTTATGTATCGATAACAGCCTCCATGGTCTAGTGGTTAGAGCGTTAGGCTCACGATCTGGAGGTCCGGGTTCGATTCCCGGTGGGGACATTGTCGAAATCACTTTGTGAGACTGTTCTTTGTTTGGTAAGGACTTTTCAGGCTTGAATCACCTGATTGTCCGAAAAAGTAAGATGATTCCGTGCTTCGGAGGGCACGTTAAACCGTTGGTCTCGGCTATTAGCCGTAAAAAAACCTCCACCAACCCGCATTGGAGCAGCGTGGTGGAGTATGCTCCATACTCCCTCCGGTTGATTGAGGGGAGGCCTGTGCCCAGCAGTGGGACGCATATAGGCAGTTTATGTATGTATGTGATGTATCCATATCGCATTGGGTATACCTGTAAAGATATTGTTTAAGAATTTTATTATGGACATAAAATAAAAAAATAAAATTTGTATTTTTTTTTATTGTTCCAGGAACGAGGGGGTCTGGATAATATGCGGTCCCTGGAACACTACCTCACAGACATCATGCGGGCCGACACTTCAGAACACATGAAAGGTAGGTCGCTTTAAACGGTCGCAGCAACCGTAGGGATGACCTGAATATGGAGCGTCATGTCCATCGTAGGCAATATGCTTGCGAGGAAATTTCATGGGTGTACGGATGAGGTCAAAGTAACTCTCTTTAATAGTTTCTGTCAGAATCTATATACCTGCCAGTTGTTGACCCTTTTTTTTTTTTGACGTGACTTATTGTAGATTTGCCGCAGATGGCATTAACTACTTGGCCGGACAAATGGGGAGCGCTGAAGGCTCTCACCCGGTACAACGTTTAAGACAACAGGCCTGAGGGTGCCCAGTTGGGCGCGAACCTCGGCTCAGGGCGTCGTCTGAGAGGAAGAATATTTGAAAGAATTAATCGACTCTAGTGGGTCGATAGCGATAAGCGCTGAATGAGGGAAATCGTCGACCACGCCGGCGGGGTCGGTATCGGGGGAGTTGTCGACCAACTACACTAAAAAGTCTCATGATAGCATCAGAGTGCAGTACAATAACACTTTGTACAGATTTACCGTGATAATTACCTATTTTCTCATTACTCGGGTACTTACATAATTATTCCAAAATACAACGTAATAGCAGAATAATAATATAAAAATAATTGGCGTTTGATATGTGGATCAAATTATGTATAGAATTATGTTGCTACCCATATTGCTTCTCTTTGTTTTGATCAGAATAATAATGGGTGGAAGATGTGTTGTGCCTGGGTGTAATAAAAAGGGTTTTTCGTTTTCTCATCATCATCACTAGTCCATTAACGTCCCCACTGCTGGGGCACGGGCCTTCCCTATGGATGGATAGGGAGATCGGGCCTTAAACCATCACGCGGGCCCAATGCGGATTGGTGGTTATTAACGACTGCTAATGCAGCCGGGACCAACGGCTTAACGTTCCGTTTTAAGCTTCCGTTTTCTACTTAACGTATTTTTGAATTGTAATCAAGAAAAATGTAATAAAAAGTCCGACATTTTGTCACGTTTTTCTATGACGTCACAGTGTGCTTTTTCATGCAAATTCCTTAGTAATTTAGTGTTTTGACGTTTAGTAAAAAGTAACTGATTTGACTAGTTGGAAACTGGCCTATTGTATATATTTTTCACGGTCATGTGTGTGTATGTCTGTGTTTATGTGTGTAGATTCTACATAGTATAAAACAAAGTCGCTTTTTCTGTCCCTATATCCCTATGTACGCTTAAATCTTTAAAACTACGCAACGGATTTTGATGCGGTTTCTTTTAATAGATAGAGTGATTCAAGAGGAAGGTTTATATGTATAATAACATCCATTAAATAGTGGAGAAATACTGTTATTTTTGAGGTTTTTAATGTGATGTCGTAAATCATTTATTTTTTTCCTCAGCATTGCACCCGAGCGTAGCCGGGGCAGGTCGCTTGTTCTTTAATAAATAAAATGTAAATAATGTGGATCAATGCCGTAGAAATGAGGTCTTTGCGTAGCATCTGCGGTGTGAAGTTGAGTGATAGAGTGAGAAACAGTGTGATAAGACAGAGATGTGGTGTAAAAGACGATATAGTGACTAAGATTGAGAAGGGAATGTTAGGTTGGTTTGGACACGTAGAGCGGATGAAGAATAATAGGATTGCAAAGGCGGTATATAAAGCGAAGGTTGATGGTAGGGCTGGCAGAGGAAGACCTAGAAGGACTTACGATGACCAAATTGGAGATGTCCTTAGAAAAGGTTCAGTACGATCTACTCTGAACCGGCGTGCGTGTATGAAGCGATTGATGAATGTGGAGTCTTCTATAGTCTCTGCTTACCCCGGTGGAAAATAGGCGTGACTTTATGTATGTATGTAAATAAAACAATTAGGTACGTGCAATTTTATCGTTAGATTATCTTAATGCCTGCTTATGGTCATGCAAATATGTAATTTCTTTCATTTTATCATGTTTTCTATTTTAAACACGTAAATCTAATCAATTTTACTGATTGCTTTTCGACACGGCGTCAGTGGACCAGTGACCACACCGGCCGGCGGGTCGGTATCGATGTCCTGTAAAGCTAACATGCGCAAAAAATTTTGTCACGATCACTCGATTGGTGCTAATAAACATAACATAAACATAAATAGCCTATATACGTCCCACTGCTGGGCACAGGCCTCCCCTCAATCAACCGGAGGGGGTATGGAGCATACTCTACCATGCTGCTCCTGCGGGTTGGTGGAGGTATTTTTTACGGCTAATAGCCGGGACCCACGGTTTAACGTGCCCTCCGAAGCACGGAATCAACTTATTTTTTCAGACAATCAGGTGATTTAAGCCTGTAAAGTCCTTACCAAACATAGGACAGTCTCACAAAGTGATTTCGACAATGTCCCCGTCGGGAATCGAACCCGGACCTGCAGATCGTGAGCCTAACGCTCTAACCACTAGACCACGGGGGCTGTTATTGGTGCTAATATTTGAACCCAAAAAAGTCATGTCGTTCTGTCAAAATACGAACAAAATCACGTGCCACGCATGTAAAAAAAAACTTATCGATTTCGACAAAATTTATTGAATCGATCGATAATTTTATCACTTTTTAGCCCTGCTGAAGTGTTTGTTGCTGCGAGCTGATTGGCCGCCTCTATGGCTAGAGTACCTAAGCGGGTCGTAAGTATTGTATATTATGTCCTTCATAGGATATAAGGTCCTAAGTTGCTTTTGTTAACTATTAGTTCTTCAATACATGCATTTGATTTTGTATTGATTTTCCCTAAGATACAGGCATTGCCTAGTTTAGGGACCCCTGTACAAGTCGTACAAAATCTATCTAGAATAATTTTCAGTTTTAAGTAAACATATTTGTACTTCAAAATGGCCACATCGAAGCAATTCATCTAAGAAAGCTATATTGCTATTTGACATTTGTTTGCATTGCGCACTTACTTTTTATATGCGCAAATGTCAAATTGCTTTCATAGATGAATTGCTCCGATATGGCCATTTTAACCCCAATTTTTAATAAAGTTTATTATTTATTGACAAGCAAAAACGCGGGAAACAACTAAACTAGATCTAAGTCATCAGAAAACAGATCAAATAAACGCTGAATCAATGCAAAAAGACACAATTTGGCCTGACATTTTGAATTTGGCTCGAATTCAAAAATAAGTTGAATCATAGACTAATCTGTATCTCGTGACTAGCTCTACTACACTACAGACAAAGTCCGACTAAATTAAAAAACACATTTCACAAACCAAACGTTAATAACTTACATAACCTCTTTGATCTAGCAAGGTTATCCGTGAAAATACATAATGCGACCTATTTGAAACAACACCTGTTCAAAATAACCTAGAAATAAAATGCATCCTCTGAATTTTGTTGGGTTAAGTGTGCAAAGTTAGACGGATAAATTCAGAAGGTGTTGTTATATGAGTATTTAGTTTAGATAAAGCAGCTTCTTAATTTGGACGGTTAAAATCTTCATGAATCTATTTTTCTCTACATGTAAAACTTCAGCACATCTAGTTATTTTTATATAAATAATAATTTTCAGGATTTAAGGTACTTACTGAAAATATTTTTGAACTTTACCTACTTACATAAGATCCGATTTACATAAGATAAGAGCCCTCAGCGCTCCCCATTTGGCCGGCCAAGTGGTTAATGCAACGGCAAATCTACATTAAGGTCGGTATTACGTAACTTTTCTGTAATATGTTTACAATAATATTTTGTTCTGGCTCTACATTTTGAGCGATTTATTTTGATGCTATTAAAGGGTCGGGAAGGGGAAGGAAGGGGGATTCTTTCATTCAAGTTTAACAGGAGGACTTCAGTAATTACTTATTTTAATTAGGCGTATATAAGGTTGAGTTGGCATAGGAAAACATAAATCATAGCCTGGACACTGGAACATACAAAAACTTTCACACACGAGTTGTGTGTATGTACTTATTACATACTTAGTACTATTGTTTATTCTACAATTCGGTAAAGATACAGTAGGTGATTATACTTATATTTTATAACGACTTATAAATGAAGTAACAGATTTATCTAAGTGTGGCATCGCCGATGTTATGCACACGCCGTATTTTAGTCAACTCGTCTATTCAAAATGTCAGTCGGACGAAAAGCGCGCGCGAGTACGACGCATGCGCGACATTTCAAAATTACTTTTTAAAAATAACTCCATTTCGGACGGAGGCGGTGCGTTGTCAGTCTATTTATAATAAAAAAAATAGTGCGTTTTGGAGTGCAGTGACCTCTTACGTAAATCCAGTGTTTTTTGTGTCAAAAGTGTTTAGTATTTTTTGTGAAACTGGGAATCGTTTTGTTATCTGTAGGTAATTTTGTTGGTGTAAAGGTAAACAGGCTGAATGATATAATTCTTTGCCCGGTCAGATTGGAAAATAGAGCGAGCGTTTTTTATTAGGTTTTTTACGATGTCGACTATCTTTTTGTACTTTGAACATTTAATTAATGTAAACAATGATAGAATTTAACAGTAATTATAATAAAACTATTATTGATAAGTTAATTACACTTTATTCGACTGTATGCCTATGTATATTACCTATAGCAATTTCTGGAATATTTAAAAAGTAAACAATTTTAAAATTACGCAAGCATGAAGGTTATACGTGATTTTTTTTAAATTACTTATAATTATTAGAAGGTCTTTTATCAGTCACGGTTTTGGTAAACAAAGTAAGTAGGTATTATTGTGACAACAATATTAGACATAATTATTTATATGAAGACTTAGTTACTCAGCAACGATCTTGAGTTGATTTTAGTCCCCAGTTGTATTTTATCACATTTTTAGCCAGGACAAACATGGACGTAAAAAAAGAACTCCGGGACAGAATCTGATAGAACTTTGCCAGAATCAAAGGGAAAGCATAAGGTTTCATTTCACATAAGTCTCATCAGTGGAGATTCTTGGACCAGACTCGCCCATACTCCCTTAAAATAATTGAAGAAAAATATGTTTTTTCACCTCGAGCTTCTCCGTGCTTCGGAAGGCACGTTAAGCCGTTGGTCCCGGCTGCATTAGCAGTCGTTAATAA
This sequence comes from Pectinophora gossypiella, assembly GCF_024362695.1. Lineage (NCBI taxonomy): Eukaryota > Metazoa > Arthropoda > Insecta > Lepidoptera > Gelechiidae > Pectinophora > Pectinophora gossypiella. Next base: position 5,897,437 of record NC_065432.1, read on the forward strand.
CCATCAATCCGCACTGGGCCCGCGTGATGGTTTAAGGCCCGATCTCCCTATACATCCATAGGGAAGACCCGTGCCCCAGCAGTGGGGACGTTAATGGGCTGATGATGATATCCTATTAAAGAGTTTTTACTACAGGAATATTCCCATTTTGGGACATTCCCGAGGTTGGCACGCCACTGATCGTGTCGCTATAAAAAATGATTTATGTAGGTCATTCTGATAAAGTCAAATCATTATTTTTATTTCTCATTTTATTTGGGTATTTTTATATAATAGGTAACATTTTAACCTACATAATATATATTTATACGTCTCACTCCTGGGCAAAGACCTCCCCTCAATCAACCGAAGACGGACGGTCAGACAGGCAGTCGCTTCTGCGCTTATGTAGAATGGCATCTAAGCTGAGCGATGGGTTTCTTGGACCTTATATATTGTAAGTTACCTTGATTGTTATGGTTTTTCTATTTTATTGCTTATCTAGGTGAGTAGAAATTTATGTTTATTAGATAAGCGCATCTCGCCATCAAACGTAACAGTTTGGCGGGTTAATATTGTAAGAAATAAAATTGTACAATAAAAAAAAAACCGGACCTGTCAAATCTTCAGATTAGGTAAGCGGACCCTGTCTCGGATTCTCTTCTATCGTGTGGGTTGTGAGGTGGATTACCAACCCCATCAACCCTGATGTCAGGGTTATTATTGAGCCGCCAAAGGCCCCCGACATGGCTCATGTAACGACTACTTACTTACAACAGTAAGTAGTAATCGGCGTGATCGACGATTTCCCTCAATCAGCGCTTATCGCTATCGACCCACTAGGGTCGATTAATTCTTTCAAATATTTTTCCGCTCAGACGACGACCTGAGCCGAGGTTCGCGCCCAACGCACCCTCAGGCCTGTTGTTTTAAACGTTGTACCGAGTGAGAGCCTTCAGCGCTCCCCATTTGTCCGGCCAAGTGATTAATGCCATTGTCGTGTTTCTATAGCATGTTTCTATAGCTTATATAGCGTACTAGGACTGAAGAATGTGATTTCTCAAAAAGGCGCTTATGAGGCTACACTATTCATGATACGTAGTTATTGAAAAACTTTTTACACCTGTTCAAATTATAAATAAATATGCCAGTTGTAACAAGTAAATGACGATTTTAAAGTCATTAAATTCATGACTTCTTTGTAAAAGAGGCTGTAAGCTACCCAAATAAAAAAAATATATATCACGTGCTCAGCGGTGAAGGAAAACATCGCGAAACACACATTCCTGAGAAATGCATTTTCATAGGTATGTGAAGCGTAGGACAGGAGGCCTAGTACTGCTTTGAAATAGACTACTCTGGGCGCCATCCCACTCGCGTCAGAGTACTGCGGGGCGGAAGGCAAGAGGGAAACCACTGCCCTATTTTTCCCTAAAAAAGTAGCATTCAGAATGCTACACAGACAAGAGCGTGGCTCTTAAATTAGTGATGTGATTGTACAATCGACCGCCACAGTTTATTAGCATCAGACAATGTTTAGTGATGCAACCATTACCCTTGACACATTGGGACAAGGCAGCCGCGGCAAAAACGAAGTAGATATTAGTAAAAAATACTCAATCTAGGTTTGGGTTGAGGTGATAGAGTAAAAAGTTCAATACATTTGCGCCATTACTGGCGGACTGAACATATTGCTTCAGAGCACTAAGGCCGCCCATTTGTATTGTAGTTATATGTTGCTAATACTTTTTTTCGTGTTGATTTGACGAAAGTTAATAATAATACACTTCTCATAAAAAAAACCTAAATTTTTCGCCATTTTATTTTTCGTAAATATTATCATAATAATATCAGTAAAAAAAAACCGGATTTATAAGGTTTTTGACGTTCCAAATTTAAAATTTAATTAAACTCTTCATTTAATAAACAAAAATGTTTAGTTTTTATTGATGAGAAGTTTATTTTAGTGTTGCTCTGTCACGAAGTGGGCACATAGTAGTAAAAAAAAAGTAAAAAATAAATATAAAAAAGGTTTGTTAGGTGCCTAATCCTTAAAAACAAAAACAAATAAAAAAAAAAATCAGCCCAGTGTCCTTACTATTAAAGAGTATTTACAACAAGAACATTCCCACTTTAAGTTACATTCTCGAGAACGACACTGACTCTGGCCATCCCTTTAGAGCCTCCGGGCGTGTGTTTTTGTGTGTAAGCATAAACTGTAGACATGTTTTACATAGTCATAATTACGTTAGACTACAATGAAACTGTCCACGTTATCATGGACAACAGAAGGTATATACCTACCTACTTGTGTGTCGTAGAAAATAGGCTTACTTCAGCTCCATTCCTTTTTATTTTATTTTTATTTATTTTTTTATTTTTTTCTGACGAAGACCCAGAACAGTGGTTCTTAACCTTTTTAATGACACTACCCCTGTAAACAAGTACGGAAATTGAGTTTACCCCTAATTTAAAATATTTAAAACCACACAAATTCGAACGAATAATGTTTAAATTATGTAAGTAAGAAAATGCACGTTTAGGTAACTAGTATTCGGAGTTAACCACTGTGAAGATTGAAATTACTTTGCATTCGCAAATTTGACAATGTTAGGTTCGGTTTCACTTAACGCGCATCTCATGTCAATCGTTTCATGCGGAAAGCCACGGGAGCTCCGTGGTTCCTTCGCAATGAAAATCTGCACATTGACCTAGGTCTGCCAACCATTGCCCAATGGCTCAAATTAGCTTCCAAACGTTTTTTCGATTCTGCTCCACACCACCCAAATCCTCTGGTAGTTGCGGCTTCCGAATACATCCCGCTCAGGGACGGTACTGAAAAGCATCGGCGAAGGACGTAATATACGATCCCGACGACCCGATTACTCTAGCCATAGAGGCAGCCAATCAGCTCGCGACACCAAACACTTCAGGACCCCGATACCGACCCCGCCGGCGTGGTCGACGAGTTCCCTCAATCAGCGCTTATCGCTATCGATCCACTTGGGTTGATTAATTCTTTCAAATATTTTTTCCTCTCAGACGACGCCCTGAGCCCAGGTTCGCGCCCAACTGGGCACCCTCAGGCCTGTTGTCTTAAACGTTGTACCGGGTGAGAGACCTTCAGCGCTCCCGATTTGTCTGGCCAAGTAGTTAATGCCATCTGCGGCAAATCTACAATAAGTCACGTCAAAAAAAAAAGCATCTCATGTCATGCTCAACATTTAGACGGTTTGTGGCTTTTGTTTTTAATGTAACAATAGTTTTAATACTATTTCGTGCCATAACATAATTTCTTCTAGTGCCGTGTGTTTTTTTTTTGTAGATTTGCCGCAACTGGCATTAAATACTTGGCCGGAACCTCTCTCATCAAGATCTTTATAAATTTTAAAAAAGAGTATGATCACAAAAAAAAAAATACGAAAAAAGTATGACCATACCGAAGTGCTGCTGGCGTAAAAACAAATGACCTTGAGACCGATGCGCGCAGTTACAACAGACCTGCGTCTGCGCAGGTACACTAGTGTGACGATTAATAGAGCAAATGAAAATGCAAAAGTATCTTTATTCTATTCAAATTCGAAGATATTAATCATTCAGTAGGCAACATACACTTTGAATCGTAATTTTTTACATAACGAACGTCTCATCCGCCTAAAACTACTGCAGCTTCTCACAACCTGTATAGCCGGGGAAAAGAAGCTGCAAGAAAAACCTCGGCACAGGGCCCTAGACGTTCATAAAATATTGTTATACAATTAAGTAATTTGGCTGCCTAATATCGGTTCTCAGAGGATCATAGGTAATTGATATCACGTGATTTCCAGGACTTGTGCCCAGTTAATGGCGATAGGCTCGCCCCCTATTCATCATCATCATCATCAGCCGTAGGACGCCCACTGCTGGGCATAGGCCTCCCCCAAGGATCTCCACGACGATCGGTCCCGCGCTGCCCGCATCCAACGGCTTCCCGCGACCTTCACCAGATCGTCGGTTCACCTTGTAGCGGGTCTACCCACTGAGCGTCGTCCGACGCGTGGTCGCCATTCCAGAACCCTTCCGCCCCAGCGGCCATCGGTTCTCCTCGCCCCCTATTACATGGAACTTAAACAAAGCTGGCGAAGAGTGGGCAACCACACACCTTTGCCTACCCTTTGGGTATACAGTTGTGATGCTATGTTATGTTATATACGCCCCGCTGCTGGGCATAGAAGCTCCGAAGCACGGATCATCTTAAGGACACCCTCACAAAGTGATTTCGACAATATCTCCATCGGAAATCGGATCACATCATGAGCCCAACGCTCTAACCACGGAGTTCTTTAATCAATAATATTATCACTTACCATTATCACCAGCCCATTAACGTCCCCACTGCAGGGGCACGGGCCTTCCCTATGGATGGATAGGGAGATCGGGCCTTAAACCACCACTCGGGCCCAGTGCGGATTGGTGGTTATTAACGACTGCTAATGCAGCCGGGACCAACGGCTTAACGTGACTTCCGAAGCACGGAGGAGCTCGAGATGAAATATTATTATTATTATTTTTTTATGGTCACCCATCCTAAGACCGGCCTTTGCGAAAGTTGCTTAACTTCAACAATCGCAGACCGAGCGCGTTTACCGCTGCGCCACCGAGCTCCTCGGTGTAGCATTCTCCATGCTACTTTTTAGGGGAAAATAGGGCAGTGGTTTCCCTTTTACCTTCCGCCCCGCATTTCTCTGTCTGACGCGAGTCACAGAGATTGTAACCTGGAATCTGACAGGGCAGCAGTAACTGTCAGTACTATTCAGAGGCGGAGGACAGGAGTCCTAGTAAGGCTTTGAAATAGAATACTCTGGGTGCCATCAATAATATTATAGGTAACTAAATTATGTATAGAGGTCGCAGAATCGATTTGATTCGTCCTTGACACGATGGTATGCGACGTGATTGGGGTAACGGAATATGTAGGTACCTATTTGTTTTTTTTTCTTCAATAATAATTATTTATTTATTTATTTACACATACAGAAATACATAAATGAAACTTTTAGAGACAGTATTATAAATAAATAGAAAGACTAGGTATATTCTTGCCAATTACATGCGTACAAAGCATTTACCGTAAATGAAAACAAACAAACTATAATTATTAATACTAAACTAATAATATAGGTTCGCGTATGACCACAACCTCACCTGAAAATTTGACAGGTCCGGTTTTTTACACGTTACAGATAAAATAAACAGCTGAACGTGTTCTGTATTTTAATTTTCTCCAAGTCCAACATGGACCTGGAAATAAATGAATTTTATCACCATCATCTCCCTAGTATCCTGATTTTCACAGGGTCCGCTTACCTAACCTGAAGATTTGACAGGTCCGGTTTTTTACAGAAGCCACTGTCTGTCTGACCTGTCAACGCATATACGCATAATTGGGTCGTGTATTAGGTTCAAGATAAATTATGGAATTCTGATTGCTAAATAAAGAAAAATCTAAAACTAACGAAAACTATTTTCGTTTTTCTATTTACTTAACTTATCTATAAATTTTAGTCAAGAAAATCGTAATAACAAGTCCGACATTTTATCATGTTTTTCTATGACGTCACTGTGTGCTTTTTCATAAAAAATTGTAATTTCGTGTTTTGACGTTTAGTAAAAAGTACCTGTAAGCTAAGCAAGGTAACCGCGCCGCGCGCGGCGCGAATTATATCGCGGCCTTCGACCAATAGCCGTTTGACGTCCATCTACGTAGATAGCATTCGTATCGTTTATTGGTCGAAGCGCTCAATATAATACGCCGCGCGCCGCGCGGTTGTCATGCAGACCCGGCTGATTTGACTAGTTGGAAACTGGCCTATTCAATCATTAATTATCTTATTTTTAAATCAATTATATTAAAACAATGCCTTATCTGCCAGCGATATAGCGATAACAAACGTATTAACAATGATTTGTACGTGATTATTTTTGTAATACGTGCTTATGGAACGTTGTAAATATTCACAGGCAGAGAACGAAGATTAATACTACGTATACAACGGCGGAGGAGCTCGGTGGCGCAGCGGTAAACGCGCTCGGTCTGCGATTGTTGAAGTTAAGCAACTTTCGCAAAGGCCGATCATAGATCGACCAAAAAAAGTTTTCATCTCGAGCTCCTCCGTGCTTCGGAAGGCACGTTATGCCGTTGGTCCCGACTGCATTAGCAGTCGTTAATAACCATCAATCCGCAGTGGGCCCGCGTGGTGGTTTAAGGCCCGATCTCCCTATCCATCCATAGGGAAGGCCCGTGCCCCAGCAGTGGGGACGTTAATGGGCTGATGATAATGACTACAGACTCAACTGATTGTCTAAAAGTAAGATGACCCGTGTCTCGGTATGTGCAGTGGGGACGGTAATAGGCTGATGATGATGATAGAACAGTAACTCTCTCTTTTAGAGATTTATTTTTAAGTAGGTCTTTTCTGGGTTTTTTTTATTTTAATCTTATTTGACACATTGTACATTATTTTGTTTTTAAGATGTAAATAAGTGCTTTAAAGTACAAAAAATTAGTTATAAAATAATAATTCTGTTAAATTCTATTGAATAAGCTTGATATAATCTTAAACAAAACGATTCCCAACTACATATCTGTCCGGTGTTTCAAAGTGTATGTGGAGCAATGTTCTAGAGGTCTAGACTTTATTATGTTTAAAGTGTGCCCTGCAAGGATGATGAACGAGCATCTTGTTGCCAACATGACCTACTATAATGGTAAGTAGTGCAATTTGTTAGGGTTCGAAATGTTTATTTTATTATTTAATTATTATTATATTATATAACTTCATAACAGACGGAATAAAGTCGTGAATCTGTATCACAACTTTATTATTTTTAATTTCGAACTGGCATACTATTTCATTTGTTTTTATTCTGATTTCGGCTTTTTGACGGGAACGGGAACTCGTGACCGTACGGTGGTGGAGTGAAGACGTAGTGTGTGGCAACGAGCCGATATTTATTTATATAATTATATTGAGGCAAATACACTACAGTATGCTCACATGCCCGCTATATGCGAGGATCTTTCCCAAAAAGATTGGCTGTATAAACCACATGCGAGCACATGAACTTCGGAGTTGAAGCAGTCATAGCCGAAATCGGCTGGATCACATCATGTACCTATGTATCTATCCCGTAAGGCATAAAACCTTCATTATTTACTGCACCATTCGTTATCACCACGCCTATCAGTGTGACAGCTGGTCTACGCATGCGCGTTGCCATGGCAACGGCAACATGGCCGCCGTTGCCTAGCAACCGAATGTGGGCCACGGGAGTCCCTAGATGACCTATATCTTGGCTGGGCTACATACTCACGCCCATAACTTTTAATGGGGTGGGCAGAACCACAATTTATCGAAGACATTTTGCAGTCACTGTTGATACAAAGTTGTAAGATGGATATGATGAACCTTATGGTGATAAGGGATCAGCCTATAGCTGACAAGGAGTGGGCGAATATACTACACGGCTCTGCCTAACCCTTCGGGGATACAGGCGTGATGCTACGCTATTATGGACAGCAATCCCGATCTCACGAGATCTAGTAAAATTTTTCGGGATCAATCCCGAAGCATCATATGACGAGATCCCATTCGAGATAGACGGTATTGGGCGAATCTCCTTGAGTTATACCTTTTGTTTTGATTATGCTGATCATCACCAGCCCATTAAAGTCCCCACTGCTGGGGCACGAGCCTTCCCTATAGATGGATAGGGAGATCGGGCCTCAAACCACCACGCGGGCCCAGTGCGGATTGGTGGTTATTAACGACTGCCAATGCAGCCGGGACCAACGGCTTAACGTGCCTTCCGAAGCACGGAGAGCTCAAGATTAAAACTTAATTATTTAGTTAGTAATAGTAATATTGAAGAATAAAGGTGCTTCTATGCTGTTCTGGGAGCAAATAAAAAACATAGAACACGTTCAGCTGCTTGTCTTCCCGGGCATGTCGTAAAAACCGACAGAGGGATTGTGTCCTCTAACATGATGGACTAATGTTATGGGCGATAGGCTGATCCCTTAGCACCATAAGGTTCATCATATCCATCTTAGGACTTCGTATCAACAGTGGCTGCAAGTTGTCTTTGATTACTTGTGGCTCTGCCCACCCCATTTGGGATTACGGGCGTGAGTTTATGTATGTATGTATGTAAAGGTTTTTGTTTTCTTTCAAAAAATATTTTGTTTTATTTTATCTCACTATCACAAACAAGCTGTTTCATCGTTTTCTGCCATCCTAACTTTACGTTTTTTAAGAACTAGACTAGATCTCGATTTTTTTTGTTATTTCCAATCCCGCGGGATCTCGAATTTGCTATCTGCGAGTTGTTTCTAGCGACTTGTATGTCTGCCTACCCCGATAGAGACTACAGGCGTGAATTAAGCTTGCTATAAAGATAAATAGACAAAATGTTATGACATGTGTAACAGTTTAGGTGTCCCTTTAACCAACACCGGAACCTTTAACAACAACGGAACAGGAAGGGAATGGTTTATTATTAGAGATGTGCCGATTTGTCGGCTCTATCATAGTCGACGACTAGTCGGCATTATTTTATCAATGAGGCACTTTTTAATCGACGCACTATGGATCGAAAAATTGCTTTCATAGACATCATCAGCCGTACGACGCTCACTGCTGGGCATAGGCCTCCCCCAAGGATCTCATAGACATACGGATTTCAAATTTAAGTGGCGGTTTTTTTGCTTGATAGCTTCTATTACCTATTACTATATAGGAAAATGATACCCGAGTTGATTCTGTGCAAAAGCGGATGAATTATATTTTTTACGAACGTGGCGCAGCGATAAACGCGCTCGGTCTGCGATTGTTGAAGTTAAGCAACTTTCGCTAAGGCCGGTCATAGGATGGGTGACCACAAAAAAAAAGTTTTCATCTCAAGCTCCTCCGTGCTTCGGAAGGCACGTTAAGCCGTTGGTCCCGGCTGCATTAGCAGTCGTTAATAACCATCAATCCGCACTGGGCCCGCGTGATGGTTTAAGGCCCGATCTCCCTATCCATCCATAGGAAAGGCCCGTGCCCCAGCAGTGGGGACGTTAATGGGCTGATGATGATGATTAATTTATAATAAAATAAAGCAATAAAGTATTATTGATTGATTGATTTTTCTCCGTTTAAACTTCTAATTTCATGGATAACAGACATAAGTACTTATGCATCTTTTATCTTTGTTTTTGGGTATAAATAATGACCCTTTAGTACACCAAGGTATAATTACAACTTTCACACATTATTATTTTGAACAAAATAAAGAGAAGCAATATAGGTAGCAACATCACTCTATACATAATGTGATGCAAATATCAAACAACAATTAGTTTTATATATACTTCTGCTATTACATTACATTTTTGAATAATTATGTACCACATACTGGTGGGAAATAGGCGTGTATGTATACAGGGTATGATAGTTTACATTAGAATAAGATCTTTTGTGAAACTGTTTTTATAATTTATCAATAAAGACATTTTAAAATCATCAATCAATGGCCGACTATTCGGCCAGTCGACTAAAACGAGTCACATGTCTGTTTATTATCAAAATGGGTCTATCAATTTTTACATCCGCCCCCATATTGCCAGGATACAGCAGTACGTGGACTACTTGCTATATCCTTTGTAGGGTAGACAGTGAGAACAGCTACATAAATTCACGCCCATAATTCCTAACGGGGTGGGCCTGTTGTCATAAATTGTATACTATTAGATACATCTGAACCGGAGTGCGTGTATGAATATTTAGTAATTTACATAATGATTTATCGTTACACTACCGACCCGCCCCGGCTTCGCTCGTGTGCAATGCTGAGGAAAAAATGAAATTATTTACGACATCACATTAAAAACCTCAAAAATAACAGTATTTCTCCACTATTTAACGCATGTTATTATACATAGAAACCTTCCTTGTGGATCACTCTATCTATTACAAAAAACCGCATTAAAATCCGTCGCGTAGTTTTAAAGATTTAAGCGTACATAGGGATATAGGGACAGAAAAAACGACTTTGTTTTATACTTTGTAGTGATAAAGCATAGATAGGCGAGCTTATCCCTAATTGGGATTTCTTACTAGCTGTAAGAACCTTGGACAACCAGACAGATTTTGATTTCACTAACAATCATGTAACATAATTTTCATTTGACCTAAAATCACATAACCTATTTTCGTTTCATATAACACTTGTTACCACACACTTGTTGTACTATTCAGAGGCGGAGGACAGGAGTCCTAGTATGGCTTTGTACGAGTAATAGACTACTCTGGGCGCCATCCCACTTACGTCAGACAGAGTACTGCGGGGCGGAAGGCAAGAGGGAAACCACTGCCCTATTTTTCCCTAAAAAAGTAGCATGGGTAATGCTACACCGACAAGAGCGTGGCTCTTAAATTGATGATGTGTGTATGGAGTTTGCGACAGCCTTGTTGTCACCTTCAAGCCGATTTGAATATATTTGCATAAATTGTTAAAATTATAACTTTACCACAACGCGAAGTATGACGAAAACGTGTATTGTTAAATTGACAACTTGTTGAGAGGCAAACATCTAATTTTATTTTAAGTTATATACGCTGTCGTTTTCTTATCCGCCACAACTGTTAATTTAAAAATGACGGATAATGATCTTAATTTTAGTAAGAATGAGTACATGAACGAATAACCCGGGCGAATTAAAAAGGTATCTCGCTGGTACGCAAACCGTTTGACGTGTGCTGTCAACATAATGCTGTCGGGTTATTGGCCAATGTAATTTTGTTATACGGTTGTTTTAGATTTATGCTTACAATTGACGTGTGTTCCATAAATTTTATGTTTGTCGATTACCCGTCCCTTTACTTTTCGGCGGATAAGAAAATGATGGGTAAAATTTAAAATAAAATTAGGTGTCTGCAGGAATCGGGGCCAACCAATACATACTTATTACTTATAAATATTTTTCTTTCTTTCTTTTATTCTATTCAATTTTTGAAGTATGGCTTCTGTCATCTTTGACGATTCTGCCAGTATCGAGGTTGATCCGGAGTGAGAAAAAAAAAAGAAAATTTGTTAGTTGTTGTTATCATTAACATACTTACTTACATATTTAAATACTAACAGCATAGGACGAGCACATATAAATAATTATAATCTAATTTTGTACATTTCAATATACAGTCGACTCTCGTTAATTCGAAACTCGAGGGACTCTTGAAATATTACGAATTATCGAGTGTTTGAAATATCAAATGGTTCGAAATTTGTGAGAGAAAATAAATAAAACTTCGAATTATTAAGTGTTGGTTAATTTTTATTTATTAATATAAAAATGACAAGAATTAAGAGGTACATTCGTGTACATACTCTCGTGTATCTTGATACAAGTTTGAACTTGTCGCAAAATGTACTTACAATCTTTCCGCCTCTTCTCTCTGCAACTTTGAATTGTCGAGTGTTGGACGCTGATGAGTTCGAATTAACGCGTCGTTTTGTTAAATAGCAATGTTTTTTTCGTTCGAATTACCAAGTGTATGAAAGTGTATTGATTTAGTTCGTAATATAAAGAGATTTAGTAGGGAACTCGTGATAACTTTGAATTATAGAGAGGTTCGAATTATCGCAAGTTTGAATTGACGAGAGTCGACTGTACTTAAAAAGTATAAATATTATAGGGGGGTGAAGGTTTGGATCTTGTAATTTAATTAATATCCTAAGTAATAATATGTGGGGTTTTATTATAATTTACCAGCGCTCCCTACATTTTATAAAATATAAATATAGGTACCTACGGTCACGAGTAGGTACTAATATACATACACTTTGAAACCATGTCACATTAACTTTTTTGACAAATTAAACCGCAAGTCTCATTAAATATCAAATAATGATAGTGCGACAGTACTTTTAACTAAACGTCAAAACACGAAAATTCTATGGAATTTGTATGAAAAAGCACACTGTGACGTCATAGAGAAATGTGGTAAAATATTGGACTTATTCTTCCATTTTTCTTTATTAAAATTCATAAACAAGTTAAAAAGAAAAACCGACCCACACCTCACCGAGCTTTCTGTTAGACCAACATGATATGTGAGCCGTATCGCCGTCTATAACGATCAAGGCAACTGAAACTGCACTCTTCTTCTTCTTATCGTGTGGGTTGTGAGGTGGAATACTGTAGCAGAGTACAAACTCTGCACATACTGGCCTTTTGTTCGGACCATCATCATTTTAAATTACGAAATTCTCATTCCATTCCATTCGCATTTCCTTTCATTTTACTCACTTTTGACGCACTGCATCCCTGACCTTGATATAAACAACAAGTGTATTATACTGTTTAGGGCCGTGCCCTCTGAAACCCTCCTCAGTGCCCTCCTTTTGTGAAATGTGTATATTGTGAACTATTATTTTTGTGACTATGTTACTAAGTTTGTGAAGTGTTTTTAATAAACTATACTACTACTGCTTGCTGTTGCTTCTACTTTATCACCAATCATTCCCCTACTCTGCCGGCACGTCGGGATACCATATCCTCATCCCACAGCGTGCCGCAATACCAGCCTCATGAACCCTGGTGTCAGGGTTATGATTGAGCCTCCTGTAACGATTACTCACTTACATCAGTAAATAGTAACCAAGACCAAAACGATCCTTCCGAAACACGGATCATCTTACTTTCGGACAATCAGGTGATCAGCCTGTAATGTCCTAACCAAACACACACAGTCATTTTTGTGATATCTCCCCACCGGGATTCGAACGCATCCATAGCACGCGTCCATAGCACGCGTCCATAGCACGCGTCCATAGCACGCGTCCATAGCACGCGTCCATAGCACGCGTCCATAGCACGCGTCCATAGCACGCGTCCATAGCACGCGTCCATAGCACGCGTCCATAGCACGCGTCCATAGCACGCGTCCATAGCACGCGTCCATAGCACGCGTCCATAGCACGCGTCCATAGCACGCGTCCATAGCACACATCTATAGCACGCATCCTTCCATATAAAAAACATATCTTAGTTGAATCCGTTTCCACCGGTGCTATGCTATGTGCACCAATGAATATGATTGGTGGATATCAAACGCATCCGTAGTATCGTAGCATAGCACATCTCTGGTGGAAAGGCACCCTTAGGGTAGTCGGAGGTACATCCATCGCAAGATGAACTAAGTACCCACGCCTCACGGAGCCAGTGTTATATAATTCTGATTGAAATATCTAATGAAACGGAAAAAACAACTTTCACTTCAAAAATGGTTGAATGGTCACTGGGCAAGCAACGGTGGGTCAGAGTTCGATGCGGTACCAAAGTAAACTGCTTCTATTTTGAGCCATACTCCGAACACTGCATACAAAAAGCCTCGTTGTTGTTGTTGTTTAAATTCGCCTTATATAAGGCAGGCAAAGATATGAGGACCATACAGCCTTGCCTTTAGTAAATTAATACATTGTTTTAAATTTACGCGGTTATTATCATAATTAAAACACATAATAACGGGTTCTTACCGCGTTTGAAATAGGGATATGAGACTCCCGATATTTCGACACTGTTGCAAGTGCCATGATCACGGGATGACTGATGAGATTGGAGTGGAGTAGGTAGATCCATAATTTTCTACGGGCAGACGTATCTGTCGACCCTCTTTCATATTCCTATTTCAAACTCGGTAAGAACCCGTTATTATGTGTTTTAATTTAGTAATTTTATATTCGAAAATCATGATCGAAATAGGCCTAGTCTTCAGTTTTCAATCACTTTCATTTAAAATCCATTTTTTACAGACTTTTTTGTTCTGGTTTTCCCCGAAGGGCTAGGCAAAGGGAACTATGCCCATACAGCCATGTCTTATGTATTATTTTTTTCTTGACATAGATTAATGAAATGATGTAAGGTGATGACGACGAATGATGAAAACAGGGATGTTATGGATACGAATTTTCGGATACGGATATAAGAATGATTATTATTCTGGATACGGTTACGGATACGGATAATAAATTATTTCGGATTATCCGTTAGTTTCGGATAATTTCGGTTACGGATATTACTTTTTTAAGGAATTTCAAAAGTAATGTAGTTGTCTTTGATTACTTGTGGCTCTGCCCACCCCATTAGGGATTACGGGCGTGAGTTTATGTGTATATATGTTCAAAAGTAAAATACAAATAGGTACCTAATAAAGTGGTTTTATTTATAACGACAAGTTATATAATGTTATGACGACAAAAGAAGAAAAAACAGACAATGCGTGCGGTTTCATAAAACTTACAATTGTAAGTTACAACGACGATTTGGTGTTCATTACGTAGCTAATATGAAGCTGCAAAATATTCGTGATCACACACTCCGCAATATACATCAAAATGTCACTGTAATTTACAATTTTTATTAAACAGGCCCCTGATCAAAACAACTTGTCATAACGTGTCTTAATTAGGCTCCGCCCCTATCCGATATTATCCGAAACTTTTATTTCAGATTCGGTTACGGATACGGATGTTTTTTTATATCGTATATCCGATAGTTTCGGTGACGGTTACCGAGCTCCCTAACATCCCTGCTTCTAACTTGGATATATAGCCTAGTTAGTTGTAATCCGTTTTACAGCACGCTGACTATTCTTAGACAATCCTATTTTGTTATTGGTTTACACTTAGGCGTTATAATGCAGTAGATGTACGTTCTAAGTCTATGGTTTACCTAGGGTTGCCAGACACGAATTTAGTTTTTTTTCACATCACTAATTTAAGAGCCACGGTCTTGGCGGTGCAGCAGACTTTTTGGCGGGAACGGGAACAGGACGGTTGCTTTCTTTATTGAATAATCTTAACACTTTCAAGGACAGAACGTCTAATGACGTTCCAATCCCAAGGTACGTGTCATATTACCTATTATGAACCATCAACGACCCATGATCTCTGTCCATGAAAGGGTTAATAATTAATACGAAGTGGTGTTTTGTGGTTAGCGATCGCATTAAGTTAGTCGGAAAACATTTGGGACAGTGTTGTTATATTGGAATATTCAATAAACGAAGTGTACCTATCTATTTTCGCTTCGTGCCAACAAGCCGCTTCATAACTCGAAAGTTTATGCGGACTTTTGAGTTAATTCGTTTGGGGTTCGGAGTAGGAGTCTGCTCCGAGGGTGGGGGCTTAGGTTTCATCATTCATCGTCATCACCTTTCCTCATCAAGAAAGAAAATAAATATGAAATGGCTGTATAGGCTTAGTTCCCTTTGCCTTGCCCTTCGGGAAAACAAAAAAAAATGTCGCTGAAGCGTTCTCCATGCTACTTTTTAGGGAAAATTATTAGAATTTAAAATAAGTACTTAATTAAAATTAAAAGAACATGTATTGTATTTTCCGAGAGGAAATTTCACTTGATATCAACTTGAATCATGATCTGAATCACTAACACCCTGTACCTTTAAAAATAAATAATCGATATCTTCTTCTATCGTGTAGGTTATCAGGTGGAATACCAGCCTCATCAATCCTAGTGTCAGGGTTATGATTGAGCCGCCAAAGGCCCCTGACATGGCTCATGTAACGATTACTCATTTACATCAGTAAGTAGTAACCGGGACCAACGGCTTAACGTGCCTTCCGAAGCACGGATCATCTTACTTTCGGACAATCAGATGATCAGCCTGTAATGTCCTAACCAAACTAGGGATCACAAAGTGATTTTTCAATCAATCAATCAATAATAGGTACTTTATTGCACAACGACATATACAAAGGACATAAACATACGAATAAAAAGAAGCACAATAGGCGGCCTTATTGCTAAACAGCAATTTCTGCCAGGCAACCTTAGGGTGAAAGAAGTTAGGGTTAGGGTGATTTTTGTGAAATGTCCCCACCGGGATTCGACCCCGGGGCCTCCGGATCGTGAGTTCAACCACTAGACCACAGAGGAGAGGAGATTTTTTTTAAAAAAGAGTTTGATATTTTAAGTTATTCTATTTATTTCCCTTCTCACTCTCTCCACCGGGCTAGATATTAACAAAATCTAGGTCATTCCAAGTGACCTAGCATCTAGGTTATACTGCAGTTCAGTTCCAGTTGTTTTAACTAGGTAATGACGATCTTTAGTACTTGTTTCCCGTGTCGTTGCTTGCAATTCAAATTTGTTGAATCATTGTCCGTGAGTTTTGCCTCTAGTCACAGAATAAGGAATTATTATTATTGCGTATGGCAGACAGGCACAAAATATCGCACATCTAGTTCTTAAAAGTCATAAAATAAAAAATCTGAAATTGAGTTAACTTAGTAATTAACGTACTTTCACCTGCACTATTAAAGACCTTTACGAAGCCACTGACAAAGCCGTAAGCGTGGCCAATTATTGGTCAGCAAAAATTTAGTTTCGATCGCCATCGACTCGCAAAGAAGAAGAACGTAGATATGGCAAAACGAAAATCGTTAAAACGCTCTACTGTAAAACTAAAAAAATTACATTTATGACTTTAAAGAACTAGATGTCCGATATCCTGCGTGGATCATATATCCAGCTTAAGCTCCCTTAACCAAGTCTCTGCCGCATCCGTCACACAATGCAGCTCGGCTATGCCACCTGGGAACCGGTGCAGAGGGCACTCGTTCACTATGTGAGACAGGGTTCGATCCGGGTGACCACATTCACAGTATGGCGACTCCTTTAAGCCCCATTTATGTAGGTGATGGAATAAGGAATAATTCTACGTAGAACGGATGAAGGATAATAGAATTGCAAAAGCGGTATATAAAGCGAAAGTTGATGGTAGGGCTGGCAGAGAAAGACCGAGAAGGACTTACGATGACCAAATTGGAGATGTCCTTAGAAAAGGTTTAATACGATGTACTCTGAACCGGCGTGCGTGTATGAAGCGATTGATGAATGTGGAGGAAGCAAGAGAAGTGTGTCAGGATTGAAGCAAATGGAATTCTATAGTCTCTGCTTACCCCAGTGGGAAATAGGCGTGAGTTTATGTATGTATGTATGTCTACGTATAGAACGGCCACTTTCCGCTCCCCACCAGCGGCTGAGCTAGGTTTACCTCACCCCCTCGGTCTTACTTCAGAGTGGTATTAATAAACGAATCTCAGCTGAGAACTGTCACATTGACATGATCTTGAGGGATCTCGAAGCTGATATTAGTTTATGTATACTTACCACCCTACGTCTTCATATGGGCGTCAGGCGATTAAATGAGAAAGATTGAAAACTGAAGACTAGGCACTGGCCTAAATTGGATATTGAAAACTGAAGACAAGGCTTAGGCCTATTTTGATACAATACAATACAATACAAATACACTTTATAGCACCAAAATAAAATTTAATAATTATAATAATTTATTTATTTATTTAATATTATAATTATTTTATTATTAATTTAATTTTTTTAAATTAATATTTTTTGATCGTGATTTTCGAATATTAAATAACTAAAGTCAAGGCTGTATGGTCCTCAGATCTTTGCCTGCCTTATATAAGGCGAATTTAAACATCAACAACAACATCACACACACAGACGCGCGTGTACGATAAAGTCAATGTTATTGATCACGTATTGGGAATTAAACTCGACCACATTCACTTAGGGTGGTATTGGTGCCAATTCCTGTAAACACCATCTAATTTTATTTTAAGTTATATCTGTAATTTTCTTATCCGCCGAAAAGGAAAGGGACAGGTAATCGACAAGCATAAAATTTATGGAACACACGTCAATTTTAAGTAGAAATCTAAAACAACCGCCTAAAAATTTTACATTGGCCAATAACCCGACGGAATTAAGTTGACAGCACACGTCAAACGGTTTGCATACCAGCGAGGTACCTTTTTGATTCGCCCGGGTTATTCATTCATTTACTCATTCTTCCTAAAATTAAGAGCTGTCAATCATCCGTCCCTTTCCTTTTCGGCGGATAAGAAAATGACAGGTATAACTTAAAGTAAAATTAGGAGGTGTCTGCAGGAATTGGGGCCAATAATAAACTAATCTCAGCTTCGAGACTGCCCTCAAGTTCATGTCAATGTGACAGTTCTCATATAAAAACAGGGACTTGAGCGTGATCTTGAGGGCAGTCTCAGCTGAGATTGATTTATTAATACCAACCTTAGATATTGACTTATATATTCAGCACAGCCCCCCTCCGGTTGATTGAGGGGAGGCCTGTGCCCAGCAGTGGGACGTACGAGTATATAGGCAGTTTATGTTATATTCAGCACAGAATTATTAAAAAAACTTTAAGTACAGGAAATGCTTGGGTTCTGAGCAGCCATCGACGGAACGTCTAGGACCCTGTGCCGAGGTTTTTATTGCAGCTTCTTTTCCCCGGCTATACAGGTTGTGAGAAGCTGCAGTAGTTTTAGGCGGATGAGACGTTCGTTATGTAAAAATTGACGATTCAAACTGTAATTATGTAACCTATTGAATAGAGATATTTTTGAATTTGAATTCACCTTGTTTACCCAAAATCTTAAGACATTTGTAATTCACTTTATACTCTGCGCATGCCCAAACAGACCACGTGGGAGGTCGACGACCCTGCTTCCAGTTGGTCGCAACATAACAAAAAAAAAAACCGACTTCAAACGCAAAACTAAAAAGCAATAAATAAATTTACTTCGCACAAAGTAATTAGTACGTATTTTCAATTAGTTAATTAATTTTATAAATTTGAAGCCGGTGCCAAGGAAATGCTACAACGAAGTACCGATTCTTATATTTTTCAATACTGATTGTTTTGTAATTTTTTGTTTGACATTGTTTTGTAATTGCTTTGATATAGGTATTAAACAATATTGTGTGTACATTGTAATTTGATATTGTAGTAGGGTTGTTGTAGCATTTACTTGGCACCGACTTCAGATTTATAAAATTAATTAACTAATTGAAAATACGTACTAATTACTTTGTGCGAAGTAAATTTATTTATTGCTTTTTAGTTTTGCGTTTGAAGTCGGTTTTTTTTTTGTTAAAAATTTTATTTTATTTTACGATTTTAAGTGATGGTTAGACTGAGCAAGGATGCAGACAGACAGATTTTCTGATTTATATTGATATATAATAATATATGATTATTTAAATGGGTGTCGTGGAAACAAACAAAATCCAGGTGCAATAGGTTTGCCAGGCCGTAGGATGTCTCCCTGATTGGGAGCAGTTTTCAAAGATGACGTTCCGATCACAACCCTATACATCATTTTCAACCCCAAGACATTTTCTGGAAAAACAAAATTTTGTATGGCGGCCATCTTGTTTTTTCGCCATTTTGTATTTTTTTCACCGGCCATTAAATTCGACCAAGATTTAAATAGGTTTCGTGAAAGAAAAATTGGTTCAGGTGCGATAGTTTCGCCAGGCCGTAGGGTGTCACCCTGATGCGGAGCAGTTTTCGAAAATCGGGAAGTATTTCCATACTTAACATGACGATTCGATCACAACCCCGATATATATTTTATACCCCGAGACATTTTCTGAAAAAACAAAATTGTGTATGGCGGCCATCTTGTTTTTCCGCCATTTTGTTTTTTTTTCACGCGCTATGGAATTTGACTAAGATTTAAATAAGTGCTCTGAAAGAAATATTGGTTCACGTGCGATAGTTTTGCCAGGCCGTAGAGTATCTCTCTGATGCGGAGCAGTTTTTGGTGACCAGAAAGTATTTCCGTACTCTACATGACGTTTTGAGTAAGCGCCCCATACATTATTTTTACCCAAAGGGGCTTCTTCCAAAATCGACAAAATTTTGTATGGCGGCCATCTTTTTTTTCCGCCATTTTGTTTTTTTGCACCGGCGTTTGGATTTGATCAAGATTTAAATACGTTTCGTGAAAGAAAAATTGCTCCAGGTTGTATAGTTTTGCCAGGCCATAGGGTGTCTCCCTGATGCTGACCAGTTTTCGAAGGTCGGGAAGTTTTCCCGAAGCCTAAAGAGCGATTTGATCAATATGACTTTACAAACGCACTAGTCGCTCCTACGATTTTTGAAAATTCCCCTCGATTTCTCTGGTCTTCCATCATCAGATCCTGACTTCCTTGACATGGGACCCCCTTGGGTATATCTCCTTTCAAACAAAAAAAGAATTATCAAAATCGGTTCATATACGACGAAGATATGCCCGAACAAACATAAAAAAAAAAAAAAAAAAAAAAAAAAAAAAATATACGGTCGAATTGAGAACCTCCTCCTTTTTTGAAGTCGGTAAAAAAAAAAAGATGTCGCTTTTTTCTTTCAAAGTTGAAAACGATTAGAGGGACTGATGAGTTAATTTCGTTCTATCTAAAAAAATATATTTTATGAGTTACTCATAAATTCATGTTTGGATCATAGGTAATTGATATCACTTGGTTTCCAGGATTTGTGCCCGGTTAATAGCAATAGGCTCGCCCTCTGTTACATAACATAACATAACATAACATAACATAACATAACATAACATAACATAACATAACATAACATAACATAACATAACATAACATAACATAACATAACATAACATAAAAAAACATAAACAGCCTATATACGTATAAAATATAAAGTGCAAATTTTAAACTCACGCCCGTAATCCCAAATAGGGTGGGCTGAGACATAATCGCAAGACAACAGTTGTGCTTTAGTCCTAAGATGGACATGATGAACCTTATGGTGGCAAGGGCGTTTTAACACGTTCAACGTCCATCATTCAAGCAATGGGGGACACGGGTGAGCCAAACTGTACTGATGGGTCAGCGGGGGTCACCCGTGAACCAAAAGAGGGTTTCGATTTAAACACGATTTACAGGCCACAATGCAGCGGTTTCACGTCAAACTGTTAGAAGACAGATAAATGAAGAATTTGCTTGAATGCTGAATTCGAGTCAAATATCCACTTACATAAACAGCCTATATACGTCCCACTGCTGGGCACAGGCCTCCCCTCAATCAACCGGAGGGGGTATGGAGCATACTCCACCACGCTGCTCCAATGCGGGTTGGTGGAGGTGTTTTTTACGTCTAATAGCCGGGACCAACGGCTTAACGTGCCCTCCGAAGCACGGAATCATCTTACTTTTTCGGACAATCAGGTGATACAAGCCTGAAAAGTCCTTACCAAACAAAGGACAGTCTCACAAAGTGATTTCGACAATGTCCCCATCGGGAATCGAACCCGGACTTTCAGATCGTGAGCCTAACGCTCTAACCACTGTTGCCCCTGTTACATGGGACTTAAGTATAGCTGTCGAGGAGTGGGTGTATCTACCTCAGCCTACCCCATTCGGGGATACAGGCGTGATGCTTTGCTATGTTGTTCATTTTAGACAACAGACAGTCAAAATGTGTTACTATACCTTTCTTCTTCTCTCGTGTGGGTTGTGAGGTGGATTACCAACCTTGTGTCAAAACTGGTGTCAGGGTTACTATTGAGCCGCCAAAGGCCTGACATGAGTCATATAGCGACTACTAACTTACATCAGTAAGTAGTAACCGGGACCAACAGCTTAACGTGCCTTCCGAAGCACGGATCATCTTATTTTCGGACAATCTGGTGATCTGGTGATCAGTCCTTACCAAACTAGGAACCACAAAGTAATTTTTGTGATATGTCCCCACCGGGAATCGAACCCGGGACCAAACAATTTTCAGTTACAAATCTCAAGAATTTTTATGTCCATAATTAAGCGTCACTTGATATCAACTCAGAATCATGTTCTGAATCACCCTCAAAGTTTTCGTTACCATGTCACTAACACCCTGTATACTTTTAATTTAAATAATTGAAACAAAAAGCTCATTTCAACAGCTTTAAACGATCTTCCCTAATATGTAGGGGTAGGAATAAATGGCTGAGGTTTCGGGGTGACGAGGCTTAGTCCAGCTCATTCCCAGCTAAACCCAACTTAGCTTAAGCTGAAAAGCTACTGAGAAGAGGGTGGCTTAAGCTAGCTTCTTTTTTGTCTCTGTATAGTGAAAACCATTGAGGAGCTCGGTGGCGCAGCGGTAAACGCGCTCGGTCTGCTATTGTTGAAGTTAAGCAACTTTCGCAAAGGCCGGTCATAGGATGGGTGACCTTAAAAAAAAGTTTTCATCTCGAGCTCCTCCGCGCTTCGGAAGGCACGTTAAGCCGTTGGTCCCGGCTGCTTTAGCAGTCGTTAATAACCATCAATCCGCACTGGGCCCGCGTGATGGTTTAAGGCCCGTTCTCCCTATCCATCCATAGGGAAGGCCCGTGCCCCAGCAGTGGGGACGTTATGGGCTGATGATGATGAGTGAAAACCATGGTATAAGAAAACCAGGTATGCTCAAAACTGACAGTTCTCATACAAAATGCGCGTTAGAGCCTTTCCAAACTCTTTTTTCTATTCCGTGGTTTCTCCCATCAGAGGGTTTAAAATGGCAACATCGAAACAATTCATCCAAGAAAGCAATATTGCAATTTGACATTTGCGCATATAAAACTAAGTGCGCAATGCAAACAAATGTCAAATAGCAATATTGCTTTCTTGGATGAATTGCTTCGATGTGGCCATTTTAACCTCCCAGGGCTATCAAAAAGCCTGTTTATAACGCATCTTCAATTAAGACTAACGATATTTTGCTAGTATTGATCTTAAATGCGCAATGCGGTTACCGTTGTGCGGGCCTATACCTTGCAGTCCATAGCTTCTAGTGATGTGCCGGATCGTTAAAAATGTATATCCGCGGATACGGATCTGAATACGGATATTTAGTGTAAAGATCCGCGGATACGGATACGGATCTTTATTTTCTTATTCGATAAGGCGAATCGAACTTTAGCTTTTGGACTTCGTATCAACAGTGGCTACTAAATGGTACTTGTGGCTCTGCCCACCCCATTTGGGATTACGGGCGTGAGTTTATGTATGTATGTATGTATGTGAGTCGGCGCCCGCGACATAGACACGCGAACGATAGTTGACGTCTTCGCTCGCCGCAACGTCAGGCAGGACACGTTTTAACTTGCATTGCGCGGGTAGTACTTTTGTTTTGGTTTAGTGTGACACTGTGGAATTTTATAGTTTTTTATTTAATAATTCTACTTAATCACCTGAAAAAGATCCGTAAAAGATCCGCGTGAAAAGTAACGGACACGGCTACGGATTTTTCTTTTATCTCGGATATCCGCGGTTACGGATACGGATATTCGGAACATCACTATGTTATGATCTTCATGATATGGGCTATAAACTGTTACAAATAACACTAGTATTACAGTTGTGCTGGTATACATTAATAGTTATCTTTATGTTTGTTTCAATTATTCCTGCATTAATATAATAATTGAATGTACAAATACCTAGTTATAAATATATTGTTATACTTATTGTAAATTATTTTAACTTCAATTACTCGTATTAGTAACTCGCTCTGTAAACGTATCCTCTCGTTTGACGTGAGATGTCAACTGTCAACTCGAGGATTCGCAGTCTGTGGTTAGCGCCAAAACGTACGGTTTTGTTACTGATAATGTTAAAATTATATTTCTATTTAATAAAAGATTTACTTGTTATACTAATATAAAGTTATTATTTATACGACAAAT
This sequence comes from Pectinophora gossypiella, assembly GCF_024362695.1. NCBI lineage: Eukaryota > Metazoa > Arthropoda > Insecta > Lepidoptera > Gelechiidae > Pectinophora > Pectinophora gossypiella. Next base: position 5,921,008 of record NC_065432.1, read on the forward strand.
CCCTTCCCTGAGTTGTAGTCTTACAACTAATAGCTTCATAGGCAACTTATAGGCATTAGTTATAGACAACCAGAGACTTTCATGCCAGGTTCCCTAGTAAAATACAGATAGCGCTGCATAACCCTCGTTTAACCCTCTAATAACTATATTTGTTGCTTGATATTTGGATCAGATGTTGTATAGAATTATGTTGCTACCTAATGGGTGGAAGATGTGTTGTGCCTGGGTGTAATAACAAAGGTCATCATTTATACCCAAAAACAAAGATAAAAGATGCATATGTCTGTTATCCATGGAATCAGGTAGTTTCCTAGGTACATACATACATACATACATAAACTCACGCCCGTAATCCCAAATGGGGTGGGCAGAGCCACAAGTAATTAAAGACAACTTGCAGCCACTGTTGATACGAAGTCCTAAGATGGATATGATGAACCTTATGGTGATAAGGGATCAGCCTATCGCCCATAACATTAGTCCATCATGTTAGAGAACGCAATCCCTCTGTCGGTTTTTACGACATGCCCGGGAAGACAAGCAGCTGAACGTGTTCTATGTTTTTTATTTGCTCCCAGAACAGCATAGAAGCAAAAAGAGTTTCCTAGGTCAAAGGTAAATTATAAAATTCTGATTACTAAATAAGACAGATCTAATTAAAACACATAATAACGGGTTCTTACCGCGTTCTGATTACTTGATTGATTAAATTCTGATTACTAAATAAGACAGATCTAATTAAAACACATAATAACGGGTTCTTACCGCGTTTGAAATAGGGATATGAGACTCCCGATATTTCAACACTGTTGCCCTGTTGTTGTTTTAATTATGATAATAACCGCGTAAACTTAAAACAATGTATAAGACAGATCTAAACGTGTCAAGAAACATTTTCTTTTTTTCTATTTAACTTATTTATGAATTTTAATAAAGAAAAATGTAATAATAAGTGCGACATTTTGTCACGTTTTTCTATGACGACACAGGTTGCTTCCCCTGACACGACTACGTACTTACATCAGTAAGTAGTAACCGGGGGGAGCAACGGCTTAACGCGCCTTCCGAAGCACGGATCGTCTTACTTTCGGACAATCAGGGTTATCAGCCTGTAATGTCCTGACCAAACTAGAGATCACAAAGTGATTTTTGTGATATGTCTCCACCGGGATTAGAATTGTGGACCTCCGTGAGCCCAACGCTCAACCACTGGACCTCGGAGGCCTTAAAATGTGATGTTGTTTTTTTATTTTTTTTTGCATTTTTTACACATGCATGTTTTAAGACAGTAGTTAAACAAAAACCTTACAAAAAAGGTTATTATAAAGTTAGTGATTATTTAGAAGATATGAATGCATGGGATTAACTGTCTGAGAACTGATATTAGGCAGCTAAATTACTCAATTGTATACCAATATTTTATGTTTATTTTTTTAAAGAAAGTCTAGGGCCCTGTGCCGAGGTTTTTCTTGCAGCTTCTTTTTCCCGCCTATACAGGTTGTGAGAAGCTGCAGTAGTTTTAGGCGGATGAGACGTTCGTTATGTAAAAATTGACGATTCAAAGTGTAGCTATGTTACCTACTGAATAAAGATATTTTTGAATTTGTTTAATGGACGGCCCCTTATAATGTGGACGTCGACACAATGTCACAGCGGCCCTTGCAGTTCAGTTGGACGTTTTTCTAGGTCATCGCGGGCAAAATCAATATCTATGCGTGTCAGCCGGCGAGGTCGCAACTTCTCTATTAACCGACTTTGTGAAGAATACTCTTCATTCTTTTTAATAAAAACCTAAGTACATAACATAACATAGCTTCACGACTGCATCCCCAAAGGGGTAGGCGGAGGATGGTAAATTGGAGTGAATATATATTTTTTTAATTTGGCTTTATTTAATTGCTTTGATGATTCCGTGTTTCGGAGGGCACTTAACCTGTTGGTCCCGGCTATTGGCCGTTAAAACACCTCCACCAACCCGCAGTGGAGCAGCGTGGTGGAGTATGCTCCACACCCCCTCCGGTTGATTGAGGGGAGGCCTGTGCCCAGCAGTAGGATATATAGTATATATAGATTTTATAGGCTTTAGGTATGTAATTTAATTGGGTCGTAAGTTAAGAAATGGACTGAAAATAAGGACGCAGCCGCGCTCTGCAGACTGGCTCAGAATAGCGAAAACTTTGCGGTGGTGGACACCAAGTTTAGTAACTGTAAGTTTTCATTACGATGTTACTAACACCCTGCATATCCATTGCGTTACAAACAAGATTCTTTTCATAAGAACTATTGTAGATTTGCCGCAATGCCATTAACTACTTGGCCGGACAAATGGTGAGCGCTGAGGGCCTGGTTGAAGATTTTAAGACAACCAGTCCGAGGGTCTATTTTGCCTCGTGTGCATAAATGTATTATGTATGTGTGATTGCATGTATGGTGCTGCCAACCTAGTAATCACTGTGTGGAGGTCGCAGCTAATGAAATACTTCCTCTGACAATAGTCACCTTCCTACCACATACACCATCTACCGTTTCACACACACTGAACACCAGCAGGCCTAGAATAAGGTAGAATACTGTACGTAGTACAGAAATCGGAAATCAGAATCAATTATTCAACGTAATTCATATCATAAACATCATAAACTGCCTATATACGTCCCACTGTTGGGCACAGGCCTCCCCTCAATCAACCGCAGGGGGTATGGAGCATACTCCACCACGCTGCTCCACTGCGGGTTGGTGGAGGTGTTTTTTACGGCTAATAGTCGGGACCAACGGCTTAACGTGCCCTCCGAAGCACGGAATCATCTTACTTTTTCGGACAATCAGGTGATTCAAGCCTGAAAAGTCCTTACCAAACAAAGGACTGTCTCACAAAGTGATTATCATGGATAAACTTGTTGAAGGTCAATGTAACATTTTTGAATTTACGTCATTTCGCAAGGTGTTATGGCTGAGGAGAAGAAATGACAAGAAACTGCAACAGCAACTACATATAGTATTATACGTTATTCTAGGCCAATAGGCTAGAGGAGCTCGGTGGCGCAGCGGTAAACGCGCTCGGTCTGCGATTGTTGAAGTTAAGCAACTTTCGCAAAGGCCGGTCATAGGATGGGTGACCACAAAAAAAAAGTTTTTATCTCGAGCTCCTCCGTGCTTCGGAAGGCACGTTAAGCCGTTGGTCCCGGCTGCATTAGCAGTCGTTAATAACCATCAATCCGCACTGGGCCCGCGTGATGGTTTAAGGACCGATCTCCCTATCCATCCATAGGGAAGGCCCGTGCCCCAGCAGTGAGGACGTTAATGGGCTGGTGATGATGATTCTGCTTACCCCACAAGGCATCGCTATAAATGTATGTATTGTAATTAAACGTGTGGTCTTGACATGTCGCGCGCTCTGCCAATGTCGTTTGGGCGTCTTGCGTAACGTTAAGATACGACGAGTAAATTTGTGACGTTTTTTCTCGTTACACAATCATTGCATTAATGTGTAGTACGTCAGTAACGTCAAATAACATACACTCACGACTATATCCCAATTGGGGTAGGCAGAGATCCTCAATTATAATCCTTATTTATATTATATTTAGATTTTTTCTTTTTTTTCTCCTTATTTTCATTCTAGTGTGTGTATTTGGTATTATTATTGGTTTTTTTAGTTGCTTTTTTTATTTAGTAGTCGTTTATTGTACTTTATCAGTATCCTATAGATTATCGGCCTTCACCAACACAGGTGCAGGCTGAAAACCAGCGTCGAGATATTTCATCTCGGCATATGCTGAGCTTGTTACCTTTTGTGATGGAAAACTGTATTTTATAATTGTGTTATGTAAACCTGTGTATCACAATAAACATTATTTTATTTTTATTTATTATTTTATTATTATATCCTTATTAAAAGCTTATATCTGGCTGAAAATCGGCGTCGTATTGCCCCTCATGTGGGTCGATACGACATTAGCCGAGCTAGTACCCTTTTTAGTTTTAAGTTTTACATTTCATATATGTTAAAATTTTAATATTCAGATGTTTATGTAACGTCTTAAACCTAAATAAAGATTCTATCTATCTATATTAAAACATTAATGATTACCTAAACGATAAAAATGTCTGGTATTAAATGTGTTCCTCTAGTTATTAAATAACTTGTAATGTACATTGATTTAAGTTTACGCGGTTATTATCATAATTGAAGCACATAATAACGGGTTCTTACCGCGTTTCCCCATAAGCGAGTCTCATATCCCCATTTAAACGCGGTAAGAACCCGTTATTATGTGCTTTAACTTGTAATGTATACCCTCATTGTTTTAAAAGATGTGTTGCTGTTGCAGTTTCTTGTCATTTCTTCCCCTCAGCCATAACACCTTGCGAAATGACGTAAATTCAAAAATGTTACATTGACCTTCAACAAGTTTATCCGTGATAATTACGTTGAATAAATGATTCTGATTTCCATCGGAAGCTTGAATTTTAATTAATAAAAGTTTAAATCGCACTGGAGGTCCCGGGTTCAAATCCCTGTGGGGTACTTAGTTCATCTTGCGATGGATGTACCTCTGACCACCCCAATTGGGATATAGTCGTGAGCTTGTGCTATGTTGATAAACAGTATATGATTGCCACACGCAATAATACGTTTGTTAAAGGGAATATTTAGTTTCATAGTCAAAATACCTACATCTGCGAAATTCATTAAGAATATCCGTTAAATATATTATTTTCGGAACGTGTTGATAGATGTACACAGATTTAGAAAGAGGTTTAGGTACCACATCTGCCAAAATGATCAGAAATTATTTTTAGGCTGCATATTCGTAATGCCTTTGCGTAGTAGAAAAAGTTGTGTTTATTTTTGTTCTGTGGTAACGTAAATAGTTTCGAAAAATTACCGCGAAATGTTTTCATATTTTTTATTTTTTAAATTATTATTATGATGTAGCAGGTGACTTGATCCTTATCTGTTCTTGGATGAAAGCAGATCATAACGGCAAAAACCACATGCAAATTGGCTTAGTGGCTCTCGGGATTATCCCGAACATACAACAGACTTCCTTTTTTATTATAACTATACTGTATATTTCCTGCCTCTGGTCGCCTGGAAGAAATTGCTGTAGAGTAATAAGGCCGCCTCGTAGTACTTTGTAGACCCGACAACGTGTATGCAAAATTTCCTGATGATCGGTTCAGTAGTTAAAGGCTGACAGTGAAACAAACTGTTGCAATTATTTTATTTTTTTTGTAATAATAGCAATAAATTAAGTGTTTTTATAATTTGTTTGATCAGCTATTTCTATTCAGTGTCGTAGTCGTATCATTGAGTTTTATTTTTACTTTATCATTACGAAAATATTATAAACTTGCGATACGAATAATAAGTATGAAAACTTTTTTCAACAAAATCATGGCATAAAAACTTTTTTCGATTTAAAAAAGTATTTATTCAACTTTTTACGCTGGCATTACAGCGCGGGTTTTTTGAAAAAGCAAACCCGATTTGTATTTGGAACTCGATCGTCGTTTTTTCGAAAAAAATTCATTCGTGTTGTCTGTCGTGGTGGTGGTCGTTTGTCCTGTCACAGGGGGGATAGTTTTAGAAATCGCGCAATAAGTTTGCAATAATTTAATCGTTAATAATATTATGTCGGTGCATACGATCCCTCTAGTTACACCTTTCATCCGAGGCCCGAGATTCCCCTATAGAAAGAGTGAGTACTTACGAACTTTTTAAATGTATTTTCATTTTCAAATGTTTAGTTTAAAATACTACGAAATTATTGAAATAACTGAATTCAACTCGCGTTTATCGAGTTGTATTTTCATTAATAATTTATTTGACGTAAGCAATGTCACTGTCAAATTTTAAGTCTTTTTTTTTCGATTTTGACAATTTGTTTTGTAGCCCTGTGCACCCCATTAGAATATGCTTGCGAGTTGTATGTACAGTATTACAGTATTACAGTAGTACAGTATTTAATTTACTTCCTTTAGAATATCAGTGTTTTCTTTAGTATGAAAACACTGTTTCTGTGAAAAAGTCACAATTTTATTTTTTACTTTCCTTCCACCGTCTGCAATTGGAATACCATTGTATTTAAGTTTATATGTACTTAATACAAACTGGATTTAAGAAAGGAAAGGAAAACATGAAACAGTAGGACTAGGGCCCTGTGCTGGGAGGTTTTCTGGCCACGTCTTTCCCTCAGCGATACAGATTCCGATGTGGTAGTAGTTTTACAGCTAGTTACATAATAATGTATTTAATGTTTGACGTTCAAAAAGCGCTATGTAAGCCAATTTTGAAGAATCATTTTTGAATTTTTGAATGACAACTTTGCTTTGAGTTTGATATCACGTGGTTTCCAGGTTTTGTGCCCGGTTAATGGCATTAGGCTCGCCCTCTATTACATGGGACTTGAACATAGCTGGCGAAGAGTGGGTATAACTACCTCAGCCTACCCCTTTGGGAACACAGGCGTGATGCTATGTTACGTTATGTTGTTATTTATTGGCCCCGATTCCTGCAGACACCGCCTAATTTTATTTTAGGTTATATCCGTCATTTTCGTATCCGTCGAAAAGGAAAGGGACGGATGATTCACAGCTCTTAATTTTAGGAAGAATGAGTAAATTAATGTGTCGGGTTATTGACTGACGTAAAATTTTTAGACGGTTGGTTTAGATTTGTGCTTAAAATTGACGTGTGTTCCATAAATTTTATGCTTGTCGATTACCCGTCCCTTTCCTTTTCGGCGGATAAGAAAAGGACAGATATAACTTAAAATAAAATTAGATGGTATTTACAGGAATTAGCACCAGTGTGAAACTATGAAGAAATTATTTTCATTTTTTTAACTCTTTCCTAGTGCACTGGGCCCGCGTGGTGGTTTAAGGCCCAATCTCCCTATCCATCCATAGGGAAGGCCCGTGCCCCAGCAGTGGGGACGTTAATGGGCTGGTGATGATGAACTCTTTCCTAAAAATAAGTAGGTTAGTTAACTATGTCGAAGATAAATTATAAAATGCTATACTGGAAATAGAACCCAGTCTAAGATGATCAAAAATCAAATCTCATTTTCCTTTTCGACTTATTTTCGTATTTTGTTTATGGATTAAGTAACAATGAGTACGACGTTTGACCACTTTTATTGATGACGTGACAGGACAGTATTGCCATGCAAACTCCAAGGAAAACTTTCGTTTTGGCGTTTCGTAAAAAGTAGGTATCTCATTTTGACTAGGCTCTGTTTTTAAATTGTACATAATACATAAACTGCCTATATACGTCCCACTGCTGGGCACAGGCCTCCCCTCAATCAACCGGAGGGGGTATGGAGCATACTCCACCACGCTGCTCCAATGCGGGTTGGTGGAGGTGTTTTTTTACGGCTAATAGCCGGGACCAACGGCTTAACGTGCCCTCCGAAGCACGGAATCATCTTAATTTTTCGGACAATTAGGTGATTCAAGCCTGAAAAGTCCTTACCAAACAAAGGACAGTCTCACAAAGTGATTTCGACAATGTCCCCATCGGGAATCGAACCCGGACCTCCAGATCGTGAGCCTAACGCTCTAACCACTAGACCACGGAGGCTGTTTTTTATTTATTTATTCAAAGTAATAATAAACATTTTACAATCAAAACGGTGTCCCATAAACCTATCGACAGATTTAGAATTTCATCTTGTCTTCTGATTATTTATCGCTCTGCCTAGCCCATTGAGGAACACTAGCGTGAATTTATGTAGACAGTGTGTTAAATCTTTTTATTTCGTTTTTGTCTTGACCATCATGATTTGTGCGTTCGTTAACCTCTGAATTGCATTATTAAACACCATTTGGATTATTTTTTCATAATTTAACAGCCTCCGTGGTCTAGTGGTTAGAGCGTTAGGCTCACGATCTGGAGGTCCGCGTTCGATTCCCGATTGGGACATTGTCGAAATCACTTTGTGAGACTGTCCTTTGTTTGGCAAGGACTTTTCAGGCTTGAATCACCTGATTGTCCGAAAAAGTAAGATGATTCCGTGCGTCGGAGGGCACGTTAAGCCGTTGGTCCCGGCTATTAGCCGTAAAAAACACCTGCAGCAACCCGCATTGGAGCAGCGTGGTGGAGTATGCTCCATACCCCCTCCGGTTGATTGAGGGGAGGCCTGTGCCCAGCAGTGGGACATATATAGGCAGTTTATGTAAGTGGATATTTGACTCGAATCCAGCATTCAAGCAAATCTCTCATTCATCTGTCTTCTAACAGTTTGACGTGAAACCGCTGCATTGTGGCCTGTAAATCTTGTTTAAATCGAAACCCTCTTTTGGTTCACGGGTGACCCCCGGCTGACCCATCAGTACAGTTTGGCTCACCCGTGTCCCCCATTGCTTGAATGATGGACGTTGAACGTGTTAAAACGCCCTTGTCACCATAAGGTTCATCATGTCCATCTTAGGACTAAAGCTCAACTGTTGTCTTGCGATTATGTCTCAGCCCACCCTATTTGGGATTACGGGCGTGAGTTTAAAATTTGCACTTTATATTTTATACTATATTCTATATGATGTTTAAAAGTGAACTGCGAACCGCGGGTCACAAGGTTCGATGCCCGGCGTTTACGAGTGGTTTTGATACTCTTGATGGGTCCTCTGACAGAAATTGCGGTGTCTAGTCGCAGTGGGTGGGTCCAGGTTCGAATCCGACTGGATTTTGTTAAGTTAAACTTGTTGAGTACTCTTAAGTCAGTGAGAGTGGTGTTTTTTTAGACGTGACTTATTGTAGATTACCGCAGATGGCATTAACTACTTGGCCGGACAAATGGGGAGCGCTGAAGGCTCTCAGGCGATGAGAGTGGAAGAAGTGAAAATGTACTTACATATTTATGGAACACGATGTTCGTGCCTCACCCAACAGGGTCCACATAATACCAGCGTCGTAGTTCACGCGGCGACTTGTGCTGAGTGAGGCCCTTTTATCTCAGGACGTCCACCACCACCTTATGATCATTTCGACACGACGTGGTCAATGCTCAATTCTCAATTATATGTTACATAGGCATAGGAACTAAAACATGGACCCTGTAGGGCACAGCAACGTTGAAGGGAAGAGAGGAATTAAAATTAAAACTTATCATCTAAAAATTCGTCTACAGTATAATAGGTCGTTTTAATTAGCATTGTTTTTAGATATTTTATAAATAAAAACCATTTAACCTACCACCACCACTATCCATCACCATTGTGTCTATTTAACCATTTTTATTGTTTTTTTGGTCCAGTGGTTTGAGCGCTGTCACGATCCGGAGGTCCCGGGATCAAATCCCTATGGGGGCACATTACGAAAATCACTTTGTGTTCCCTAGTTTGGTTATAGGACATTGTCCGAAAACAGGTGATCCGTGCTTCGGAAAGCATGTTAAGCCGTTGGTCCCGGTTACTACTTACTGATGTAAGTTAGTAGTTACATGAGCCATGTCAGGTTCGTTTGGCGGCTCAATAGTAACCCTGACGCCAGGGTTGATGGGGTTGTAATCCACCTCACAACCCACACGATAGAAGAAGAATGGACTTTCCACCAAACCGCCATTAAATTGCATAACATTGTTACATCTTAATGTCCATTGGAAACGTCCTCAGTAATTTATTGTCTAGTAGAAATACTATCAAAACGTTGGAGTCAATGACATTTAGGAAAAAATGCTGGTATTTGGCCACCAGCCAACCTGGACAAAATTAGAATGTTTGTCTACTAATGGCTATCAGTTCTTGAGTAAATACATCTTCATTTGCCAGGGCTGGTTGTCCTACGTAATACCTGATACATGTCTGCAAGCGATGCGTGTCTCTCTTTTCCTAGTTTTTTTTGTCTCACCTAACTATTTGTGAGGATCTATAATTGGCTTTGTGTTACTAGTTTAATGAATAGTCAGTAAGTGAATGCTTTTGTTGTTGAGGAGCTCGGTGGCGCAGCGGTAAACGCGCTCGGTCTGCGATTGTTGAAGTTAAACAACTTTCGCTAAGGCCGGTCATAGGATGGGTAACCACAAAAAAAAGTTTTCATCTCGAGCTCCTCCGTCCTTCGGAAGGCACGTTAAGCCGTTGGTCCCGGCTGTATTAGCAGTCGTTAATAACCATCAATCCGCACTGGGCCCGCGTGGTGGTTTAAGGCCCGATCTCCCTATACATCCATAGGGAAGGCCCGTGCTCCAGCAGTGGGGACGTTAACGGGCTGGTGATGATGACATACATAGATAAATACACGCCTATTTCCCACCGGGGTAAGCAGAGACTATGGAATTCCATTTGCTTCGATCCTGACACCCTTCTCTCTATGTATGTGGGATTTTGGGTTTGCTCAATTAAACAGTCAAGTACGGTTCAAACACTTATTTTTATTTTTAACCTCCGCGTAATTACACCACCATCGTTTTTGTCCGCCATCCGCTATCTAGCCTTCCCTTCTCACTCCTTCTATCACTCTCACTCATTCACACTCCTTCACTCAATCTATCATTTCTCTATGCATCCCTTCTATACTCTATACCTTCTGTACTACTCATGTTACTCGTCTACTTCTCACACAATCATCTCAACTCACCTGTCACTCACTCAGCCACACGCCTACACTCGGCTGTCCTGACATAAAGCTTGCCCTCAAGCTTTACAAATGGCTCTACACCAAAACATCAATGACTCTATTACAATGACTCTATTACAATGACTCTACTACATTGACTCTATGACAATGACTCTATGACAATGACTCTATTACATAAACAAAACATTCTCGTATAACAACTCATTCATACACTATCACACCTCCTAAAATTCTTGTTACAATTATAAATCTTAAAAAAATACAAAAACTCTATAAGCAAGTCAATAGGTATTAAACACTGTTACACAATACTAAGTCTTATCCACCCTAGATATTCTCAAAATATTTTAATGCAAAAAAGTTACATTCCACACTAAAACTCGTCTAAGAAACAAGACATACCTACACAACTTATGTTTAAACTGAAACACCTTCAAATATATTTTTTATAAAAGAACATCTAAAACAAAACTATTTCCTTCAATTTTATTTAAACAATACAGCTTGTGTACTTCGACAACAATCTAAACATCTAAATATCAAACAAAACTAGATAAAGTTCTCATATGTTGTAATAACAAACTAACTATAAAATTCAGTACAAGTAAGTCTTATCAGGGAAACTGTAAACACAATAAATGAATTTCTTAACCAACAGTCTTAATTATTTCAATAAACAGTCTTAATATTCATTATCTTACTTATGACATGTAAAAATTTACACCCTAACTTTTACATAACAACTCAAGCAAAAACAAAGCATGGTTACTGGGTCTGAACCTCAGTATAATTTTAAAGAAAATACTAATTAAAAGTGATGTGAAATAATGAAATAGTAAAAATAAACCTCTTCAAGCCTCTCTAGCCAATGCCATAAGGGTACACCTGCATGAAGTCTGCACTAGCATCGGACTTCTTCATCTTCTCAACGTCACAACAATCTCTCCATCTGACTTTAATAGACTTACAGGGTTCTAATAATTTTGGCATTAATTTCATACTGCTCCTAAACTGAGTCCTTTTAGCTGCTCTCTCTCTTTCCTGTGTACTTTCCTTTCTAATCCTATCATAATTCTTCTTATTTTCTTCTTTTCTTTTCAACTTCTTGACTTTTCTTTTCAATTCTTCTCTATTGTACATGTAATTTTGGTTTTCTTTTTCTCTTAATAACCATAAATCGCTGCTGCTTTTCCTCCTGAGTAGCACTAACGGGTTAGCATCATTGGAGGTACTGACTTTAACACCTTCTTCTCCAAGCCACTCCAGTCTTTCTAACTCAACCTCTTCTTGCTCCATGACTGTCAAACGTCTAAGTCGCCGGGGAACAGGTATTTCATCCTTCAAAACATTCTTCAACTCTGTAGGAGATACTCTCGTCTTCGTCGGGGTATAGGAAGTGTCCAAGGACTCAACTTTGTCTTGTATGAAATTGCTCTTCACTTCACAACCTAAAAAGTCAACCTCAGCAGGAAAATGTTTGATTTTTGTTGACCACGAATCGTCAAAAGAAGGCAAAAAGGTGACTTTGTTGTGATCCAGTAACATGACAGTTTTCTGCAATAATTGTTGACCAATAATCATATCGTACGGCATTACATGAATTGGCACAATATTAAACTTTACGTCCGTAAAATATTTACCGTCTATTGTCACAACAGTAACAAAACAATCACACGATCGCACGTCGCTTGCGCCGAATCCCGATAATATCACGTCACACTTCTCTGGTTTATCGATGTTTAACTTCTCATAACACGTCGCAGACATTAAGTTTGCTTCACTTCCCGTATCAATAAGCGCGCAGACCGTTTTTCCATTAACTTGTACAGATTTTAACGGCCGATTTCTTCCATTAACTTCTTCGTTTATCATCATAACTTGCGAATATGCACCGGTATGTGATCTGTCAAACTCAACTCCATTCTTCACGTCATTCTCGTTCATCTCAGTGTTGCCAGTATTCGTATCTAAATTCCTACCATTTTCTGACACTTTAATGCACCATTGTTTCGCCGACTGGACCGGTCTTCGTTCACTCACTTGCTTTGCCGACATGTCGCATTGCGACAGGGGTTTCGCCGAACCGCCAGATGTCGCTGTCGCTGCTATCACCATTGGATTTTTCGGGCAATGCAATGCAATATGGCCGAACAATCCGCACTGGAAACATCTTAATCCTTTTCCACGATGTGGGCACTGTGATGAAACATGATTTTCTTCGCCGCAATTATAACACTTCACACGTCTATTTTCCTGTCTTCGTCTTGCTGTATTATTATCCTGTTCTCTTGTCGCATTATGTCGTTGCTTCACACTTTTACACACATGTTCATAGATTTTAAGCTTCTCTTTCAGGTCTCCAAACGTCGATACGCCATACAACATAATCTTGTTGTTTTCATAGTCTTGTATACCGTCTACAATATACTGTATAGTAATGTAATCGGGTAATTTTCCTCTTCTGCCGAGCTCCTTCATAGCTAACATATACTCGTAGCATGTTTCGTTATTCGTCTTCTTCTTCGTACTTAGGATTTCGTGTAATTCTTTTTGGTTAATTGTATCAGAAAATTCCTTCATAATCGCGGTTTTCAAATCCTCAAACGTCTTGAAAACACGCTCCGACTTCAGCCATAGCTCCGCCGTCGAACACAATGATCGCCTCGCTATAATAAGCTTTTGTATAGGCGTCCAGTTGAAGATCTCGCCATTATCTTCAATTTCTTCCACCCATCGTGACACAGTATACATCTTGTCATTTCCCGAGAATTTAGGTATGATGCCGTCGTACATCATCGAGTAATTTGGTACAACCGGTACCGATTCTGGATCTGGTTGTCCACGTCGTCCGCCCTTCATATTTTCCGTCGTCATGATAATCGAAATTAATCGAGCCGTCTGATCGATAATTTCGCGTCTTCGTCGTCGTCTAACTAGCCACTCGGTGCCGTCTGCGCCTCGTGTCCGTCGTGAAAATTTTCGCCGTCTGCGAACGTCGTTGTCCCACCGTATCCTGTCCAATTAATGAGCACCCATCCCGGACGAGCCCCCAAAATGTGGGATTTTGGGTTTGCTCAATTAAACAGTCAAGTACGGTTCAAACACTTATTTTTATTTTTAACCTCCGCGTAATTACACCACCATCGTTTTTGTCCGCCATCCGCTATCTAGCCTTCCCTTCTCACTCCTTCTATCACTCTCACTCATTCACACTCCTTCACTCAATCTATCATTTCTCTATGCATCCCTTCTATACTCTATACCTTCTGTACTACTCATGTTACTCGTCTACTTCTCACACAATCATCTCAACTCACCTGTCACTCACTCAGCCACACGCCTACATGTATGTATTTTGTTCTAATCGAACTAACAAAACTTTTCTCGATTGTTCCAGCCAAGTCGCCTTTCTTCCCCGGCGTGGAGGAGGCGAGCGTGGCGGCGGGGGCGGCCGCCGGGTCTCCGGCCGTGGCGGGCGAGCAGCCGCCAGATGTGGTGTCGCGGCTCAGCGCTGCTGGTAAGATCCTCATTATTATCCTATCTGGTCAAATGATGTTTTTCTTGCCCATTGAGCGCTGGTCTACTGCGGTCCACTGTGGTCTACTCTGGTCTATTATGTATGTATCGCCATACGGCTGTATGTGTCTTTGTACAATACAAATATACTTTGTTGCACTAAAATAAAAGGAAATATTTACAAAAGACTCTTATTAAAACACCTTTCAAATTCCTTTCTCTTTGTAAATAAATTAAAAAGTAAATGTTTGTCTTCCCAGGGCTGTCTATGTGCGTGAGCGCGCTGGGTTCCCCGGCGCGGTCTTCGCCAGTCTCCGCGGGTTCGGAGCACGGCGAGCGGTTCAGCAGGAAGGTATTCGTCGGCGGCCTGCCCCCGGACATTGACGAAGGTGAGTGACGTTATTGGCAAATGCGGACCAGCACCTTCCAGTTCATAAAGACTAAGGGTGGTTTTAATAAACTAATCTCAGCTTTGAGATTGCCCTGAAGATCATGTCAATGTGACAGTTCTTATATAAAAACAGGGACTTGAGCATGATCTTGTGGGCAGTCTCAGCTGAGATTCGTTTATTAATACCAACCTTATAAACTAATCTCAGCTTTGAGATTGCCCTGAAGATCATGTCAATGTGTCAGTTCTTGGATAAAAACAGGGACTTGAGCATGATCTTGTGGGCAGTCTCAGCTGAGATTCGTTTATTAATACCAACCTTATAAACTAATCTCAGCTTTGAGATTGCCCTGAAGATCATGTCAATGTGACAGTTCTTATATAAAAACAGGGACTTGAGCATGATCTTGTGGGCAGTCTCAGCTGAGATTCGTTTATTAATACCAACCTTATAAACTAATCTCAGCTTTGAGATTGCCCTGAAGATCATGTCAATGTGACAGTTCTTGGATAAAAACAGGGACTTGAGCATGATCTTGAGGGCAGTATCACCATTAATCCTATTATGACATTTTCCTATATGTCTGGATCTCAGTTTACCTTAGTCCCAATATGACTGAAATCCTAAATGACTGATTTTCTCAATGCCGGAATTACAAAATGACTGGAGATCGAGGTACATTCAAGCAGACTCCCTAGCATTATCTCGTTTTTCACAGGGTCCGCTTACCTAACTTAAAGATTTGACAGGTCCGGTTTTTTACAGAAGCGACAGAAGAGAAGACTAGCCCAATACAGGTTAGGTCACACACCCCCGAAAATGCATTTCTCGGGAATGTGGGTTTCCTCGCGATGTTTTCGTTCACCGCTGAGCACGTGATAATCATTTATGATCCAAACATGAATTCGAAAACAAATTCGACAATCATTGGTCTGAAGGATTCTCTGCGACCTCAAAGTGAGAGGCAAGCGTTCTACCAACTAGGCCTCTTCCTCCTTCTTATCGAGTGGGTTGTGAGGTAGAATACCAACCTCGTCAACCCTGGTGTCAGGACTATAATTGAATTGATTGATCTCTCCGACCGATTTCGGCCATGGCGACCACTTCGACTAGCGGAAGCGGTCAGGTACGCAGGATATATTAAGGTGCGCAGACGTACGCGCAAAACGTAGGCGCACACACTCGTCTTACCCCTCCTTGCTTCAGTGGAACGGAAAACCGATACGACTGAAGGAGAGGTCAGATGATGTGTCTGGCCGACGATAACTATTTGCAGATATGCAAAAGGGCTTGGCTGACTTGGCGACTCAGTAAGGCAAGGTGGATCGCCTAGGGCGACGGTAGAGGGCAAATAGTCAGGACTATAATTGAGCCGCCAAAGGCCCCGACTACCAACTAGGCTACCACGGCTCTTGTCAAGCTACGCAAACCTAAATATTATTATGAAAGCTGACAATTGAATAGGTTTACGACAAGGCCATGCGACTAGTGCTGATCTGTGACGTCACGCGCCCCACTTGTTTGCAAATCACAATGCAACTTCCGACCGAGCCGGCGACACTATCGCTACAGACACCGACTCAGGAATATGTTTTGTTGATTTCTATACAACAAGAAATGATTATGATTGTTCAGTTTCTTTAAGTTTTTTCTCCTTACTAACATCCTCAAATAATGTTAGGAATTTCGGGAATAGGGTATTTCATGAATAGGGTATTCTACGAATGGGGCATTGTCTTCTTCTATCGTGTGGGTTTTGAGTACAGTTTTACAAAAAAGGTTATTATAAAGTTAGTGATTATTTAGAAGATATGAATGCATGGGATTAACTGTCTGAGAACTGATATTAGGCAGCTAAATTACTCAATTGTATACCAATATTTTATGTTTATTTTTTTAAAGAACGTCTAGGGCCCTGTGCCGAGGTTTTTCTTGCAGCTTCTTTTCCCCGGCTATACAGGTTGTGAGAAGCTGCAGTAGTTTTAGGTGGATGAGACGTTCGTTATGTAAAATTGACGATTCAAAGTGTAACTATGTTACCCACTGAATAAAGATATTTTTGAATTTGAATTTGTCATGAGCAATATAATGTACTTACCCACTTTAGGACTCTGTCGCACTAACATATTTGACATTTAGTGAGACTTACAGTTCAATTTGTCAAAAAAGTTAATGTGACATGGTACCAAAGTGTATACATATTAATGCTCGTGACCGTACTACCAACTTCATCAACCCTGGTGTCAGAGTTAATATTGAGCCGCCAAAGGCCCCTGACATGGCTCATGTAACGATTACTCACTTCCATCAGTAAATAGTAACCGGGACCAACGGCTTAACGTACCTTCCGTGGCACGGATCATCTTACTTTCGGACAATCTGGTGATCAGCCAGTAATGTCCTAACCAAACTAGGTACCACAGAGTAATTTTTGTGATATGTCCCCACCGGGAATCGAACCCGGGACCTCCGGCTCGTGAGCTCAACGCTCAACCACTGGACCACGGAGGTCGTTATTGTACTAATGGGGTATTCTACGAATAGGGCATTTTAGGAAAGAGCAAAATAATGCAGGTCCATTTGCGAATGAGTCCTTTGTGTACTAGGGATGAGCAAAGGATGTCATTCGAGGATAACTCGACCATGTCTTTGGTAAGGACATTGCGGGCTGAATCACTGGATTGTCTGAAAAAGTAAGATTATTCCGTGGTTCGGATAAGACTATTTTGTCCCGGGTTACTAGCTCAGACACCTCCACGAACCCGTAGTATGGGTCAATAAGACTTAACCATTTAAAACGGTTTAAAGCGACGGTTTTAAATGGTTGTCTTATTCAAATCCAAAAATATCTACTTATATTCAGTAGGTAACATAGTACTACCTAAAAATGTATATAAATGTGTTGAAATGTTGTACAACACATTTTACATACCTTCCTGATCCGTAGTACACCTAGCAAGTTCACCTGGGTAGACTACGGGCACTTGTACTGACCCATGGTACACCTCTTAGGTGTACTGAGGGTACAACTATAAATTTTATTATCCGTAGTACACCCGAGAGGTGGTCTATTGCTACTTTGAAAGTTCTATAACCCTTGGTACACCTCCAAAGCGTGCCATGGACACATCTATCATACATCTATTTAAAATTAGATATAAAACGGTAGCAACATAAATATGATCGTCGAAAATTATAACAAATTATTATAACATCTCCCGTTTTTCACGGGGTCCGCTTACCTAACTTAAAGATTTGACAGGTCCGGTTTTTTAACAAGATGATAAATCAATACAATGTCATGGCTAACATGAGTAATAAAATTATTATGTATAAAATAAAATTACATTGAAGTAATTACAATAAAATACAATAGTGCTAATTCCTGCAGACACCTCCTAATTTTATTTTAAGTTATACCTGTCATTTTTTTATCCGCCGAAAAGGAAAGGGACGGGTAATCGACAAGCGTATAATTTTATGGAACACACGTCATTTTTAGCACAAATCTAAAACAACCGTCCAAAAATTTTACATTGGCCAATAACCCGACAGAATTACGTTGACAGCACACGTCAAACGGTTTGCATACCAGCGAGATACCTTTTTGATTCGCCCGGGTTATTCATTGTCACGTCATTCTTCCTAAAATTAAGAGCTGTAATCCGTCCCTTTCCTTTTGGACGGATAAGAAAATGACAGGTATAACTTAAAGTAAAATTAGGAGGTGTCTGCAGGAATCGGGGCCATTGTCAATTTTCCATAAAATCGTCAACAGATATGTATAATTATGTGATGTGTATATGTTAGCTCTGCTGATCTTGATTTCTAGACGTTATCAATGCGCAGGCTCCAACTGGGGCGACGTGACGTCAGAGATTAGCACTTCTCATGGCCTTCTGCCATTCATCAATTGTTACGGTTGTTATTATATAACGCAATTGTTTGACTTGCTCTGGTTTTCTGTTTAAGATATCTCGAGTTGAGTAAAATGCTTCTATGAGTAGTGGTCGCGACCGTGGGACGGCTTCGTCGCAAAATATCCCTTACGCAAAATGTCCCCGGGCAGCAAAAGGTCCCGTTCTCAAAATTTCCCTTTCACATAATGTCCCTTTCGCATATTGTCTTTTTCGTAAAATGTTCCTTTCGCAAAACTTCCCTTTCACACAATGTCCCATTCGCAAAATGTCCCTTTTGCATAATGTCCCATTCGCAAAATGTCCCTTTTGCATAATGTCCCATTCGCAAAATGTCCCTTTTGCATAATGTCCCATTCGCAAAATGTCCCTTTTGCATAATGTCCCATTCGCAAAATGTCCCTTTTGCATAATGTCCCATTCGCAAAATGTCCCTTTTGCATAATGTCCCATTCGCAAAGTGTCCCTTCCGCATAATGTCTCTTTCGCAAAATGTTCCTTTCGCAAAACGTCCCTTTCACATAATGTCCCATTCGCAAATGACCCTTTCGCAAAATGATCTTTTCGCAAAACGTCAATGAAACGACGACGAACGATACGACACGATTGACGTGAATGATGTTTTTTTTGGTCATTGTTCACATAATGTCCCATTCGCAAAATGTCCCTTCGCATAATGTCTCTTTCGCAAAATGTCCCTACACAATAACGTTGCGTGTGGGTATGTCTGTATGTATTGAGTATAAATATAATGAGTATGTGTTCAGATTAGATGAAACACCGCATAAAAATACAAAAACACAGTGATTTTTGTGATATGTCCGGGATTCGAACCCGGGACCTCTGGATCGTGAGCCCAACACTGGACCACTGGACCACGGAGGACGTTATTAATTTATCTTAAGTGCAGTTTCCACTAACACAGTTGGCTCGACCATTATGGACTCCTGAAAAATATGGTTAAATTGTTTTGCAGAAGTCTAGCTTTAATGAATAGCCGGGTTTGTTGGTCTGCCCGTTGCTAAGGCAACTGGAATTGAGGCGAGTGGAAAACATGTTTGTGATGGGCCTCCTTAGATTATGTAGAGCCTATATAACATAACATTGTTATAAGCTCACGTTTATATTCCCAATTGGGGTAGTCAGAGGTACAATCAAAGAGCAAAAGTTCAGTCACTAAGCCCAGCGAATTTGTAAACAGTGGTGAAATTATAAACCATTAGTTGTCATAGTTATAAAATTTATTTTTGTAGGTGTTTGGTGTTTTACAGCCTCCGTGGTCTAGTAGCTAGAGCGCTAGGCTCACGATCTGGAGGTCCAGGTTCGATTCCCGATGGGGACATTGTCGAAATCACTTTGTGAGACTGTTCTTTGTTTGGTAAGGACTTTTCAGGCTTGACTCACCTGATTGTCCGAATAAGTAAGATGATTCCGTGCTTCGGAGGGCACGTTAAGCCGTTGGTACCGGCTATAAGCCGTAAAAACACCTCCAGCAACCCGCATTGGAGCAGCGTGGTGGAGCATGCTTCATACCCCCTCCGGTTGATTGATGGGAGGCCTGTGCCCAGCAGTCGGATGTATATAGGCTGTTTATGTTATGTAGGTGTTTGGTGTTTTAGACAGGAGTTCTAGTACGGCTATGTAACTACTACTGACTCTGGGCGCCATCCCAATCGCGTCAGACAGAGTACTGCGGGGCGGAAGGCTACAGGGAAACCACTGCCCTATTTTTCCCTAAAAAGTAAAATGAAGAATGCTACACCGACAAGGGCGTGGCTCTTCAATTAGTGATTTGAGGTGTTTACGACATGTAACCAGGAGGTCTTGGGTGCAAGAAACTGATTAGACTTATGTAGCTTATCGTACATCCACCGCACAATGAACTTTTACCAAACATTCTGGTACAAATTTGATAGGTCTTGCCCAACTGGGTCAAAACGTTTTTTCGATTCTGCTCCGCGCCACCCAAATCCCCTGGTAGTTGCGGCTTCCGAATACATCCCGCTTAGGGACAGTACTGAAAAGTATCGGCGTCCGAAGGACGCAATATACGATCCCGACGACCCGATTACTGAGTAGCCACTGAGGCAGCCAATCAGCTCGCGACACCAACTTATCGGCCCCGCCGTTGTGGTCGACGATTTCCATCAATCAGCGCTTATCGCTATCGACCCACTAGGATCGAATAATTCTTATTTTTCCTCTCAGACGACGCCCTAAGCCGAGGTTTGCGCCCAACTGGGCACCCTCAGGCCTGTGGTCTTAAACGTTGTACCGGGTGAGAGCCTTCAGCGCTCCCCATTTGTCCGGCCAAGTAGTTATTGTCATCCGCGGCAAGTCTACAATAAGTCACGTCAAAAAAAAAGCATGTACCAAGGACCTTACCAGGACTGAAGAATGTGACTAAAAGACGCTTATGAGGTGACGATATTCATGACACGTCTCTCTCTCTAAGAGCTGTGCTCTTGTCGGTGGAGTAATCGCCATTCCTCTCTTCTTCCCGCCAAAACCTTCACCTCCCGATACGACACGACCTGCACCTTCTCTTTTATTTGTTTCATGACACGTAGTTATTGAAAATTGTTTTCCTCGTTTCCAGATGAGATAACGTCGTCGTTTCGGCGGTTCGGGCCGCTGGTGGTGGACTGGCCGCACAAAGCCGAGAGCAAGAGTTACTTCCCTCCCAAGGGATACGCCTTCCTACTGTTCCAGGTAAGATGCTCCGTGCTTCGGAAGGCACGTTAAGCCGTTGGTCCCGGTTACTACTTACTGATGTAAGTATGTAGTCGTTACATGAGTCATGTCAGGGGCCTTTGGCGGTTCAATAGTAACCCTGACACCAGGGTTGATGAGGTTGGTAATTCATCTCACAACCCACACGATAGAAGAAGAATAAATGAATGAAAATGATGTATTTGTGTAGCACTCTTGTCCGTCACGGGGAAAACCTGGAAGAGAAGGATGCACCACCTGAAAAGAACACAGAAGAGTTGAGTACTCAGATTAATGAAGGCGAAGATCTTGATGAATCCATGGGAATTGATAATTCTGTATACTTAGTAGTAGTAGTGTACTTCTGTGCAATAAAGTATACTTATTTGATTTGATTTTTGATTTTAACTCCATATCATTGTCGATTCCAGGACGAGGGTTCAGTGGCAGCTCTGATGGAGGCGTGTATTACCGACGACGATAAACTGTACCTTTGCGTGTCGTCTCCAACGATCCGCGACAAGCCAGTGCAGGTAAACTATATCCTAGATGCAACGGTACACACAAGTTGGCGTCAGAACCCCTGGACTAACATCGATATTTTATGTTTGGAAACTATCAAAGTTTAATAAATTTTTGATACTATTTGGTACACATACATACATAAACTCACGCCCGTAATTCCTAATGGGGTGGGCAGAGCCACAAGTAATCAAAGACAACTTGCAGCCACTGTTGATACGAAGTCCAAAGATGAATATGATGCACCTTATGGTGATAAGGGATCAGCCTATCGCCCATAACATTAGTCCATCATGTTAGAGGACACAATCCCTCTGTCGGTTTTTTACCATTTACTACTACTATTTATTTTTACTATTTGGTACCTACGTTAAATTAACTAGTACCTCAACGAACAGTGAAAAAACATGTAAAGAAAGTGGCCAGACGTTCTGACGTCAGGTTGTCTGGACCACATTTTTTATTTTATCAGTAAATATTCAAGGTGTCTCAGGAAAAAGCCACTGTCTCATGGTATAAGAAGACCAGGTATGCTCAAAACTGACAGCGAGCATTTCAAGGTTAGCCCAGCTGACGTCATCCGACCCTGTGTTGCCATTTCGTAAAAAATAAATTACCCACGACCAATGTTTTTAATTTACTTTGCAAGGAAATTTTGTACTTTAAGGTAAAAGATTTACGTAGTTTTAATGATTTTTGTATACGTGACAAATAATAGCAATTAAATACATTAGTAAAAATTTACGTCCTTGAAATGTTGGAGATACCAATTTAATGGTAACACTTGCGTCAAGGGCTAGCAATGGCGGCTTGTCATAGGATTGAGCATACCTTACACACACGTACACACACGCACGCACACACACACAGACACACACACACACATTATACAAACATTCTTTAATTGCTTATTTGTAAAACGTAAGGGTAACAAAACTTTCTTACCTATTTACTACTGTTATAGAAGAGCGGGGTCTCCTGGTACAGGCATATTTTGCTTGTAACTAGTTTAAGAAAAACATGTAAGAAAAGAAAATAAATATTTTTGATTTTTTTTTTTTTGATACCTGGTCTTCTTATATCATGAATTATGTACCCCAGCAATGAGAAAATGGGTAGTTATCACGTTAAAAGTGAACAATGCCATCTATCGTGTGTTTGGGGAACGTCGATTGGAAAGTCCGTCATTGTTTGTTCGCCAGATTCGGCCGTGGCGGCTGGCGGACGCTGACTTCGTGCTCGACGCGAGCATGCCGCTAGACCCGCGCAAGACTGTGTTCGTGGGCGGAGTGCCGCGCCCGCTCAAGGCTGGTGAGTTACTTCTCTTCTATCGTGTGGGTTGTGAGGTGGATTACCAATCCCAACCCTGGTGTCAGGGTTACTATTGAGCCGGCAAAGGCCCCTGACATGGCTCGTGTGACGACTACTAACTTAACCAGTAAGTAGTAACCGGGACTAACGGCTTAATCAAATCAAATATCATTTATTTCAGACATGATATTACATTAATTACACACTTAAAAAAAAATCAAAATTAAAACCAAAATTTAAATTAAAATACAATAAAATTAAAATTTCATAATTACTAATTCACTACTACTAGTTTTATAATTGCTTAACGTGCCTTCCGAAGCATGGATCATCTTTCTTTCGGACACTCAGGTGATCAGCCTGTAATGTCCTATAACCAAACTAGGGATCACAAAGTGATTTTCGTGATGTGTCCCCTCCAAAATGCGCAAATGTGGGGTGCGAGGCTGCGTAGCTGTGAAATCGTCGCAAACCTCGCAACATATTCCCCGCAACACATCCTGGGCACACATTTCTCGCTTGTTTTGTATGTAGGATGACCTCGCTTCGCCCTTTTCCATCAGAGCTGAGCTGAACGAGACTAGGAAAATGTAGTGATTCTATTGATGGATTTTTTCACAGCACAGCTCTGGTGAAAAAGCAGCCATACGACAGAAAATCAACTCACGATCTGAATCATCCCACAAAGTTTTCGTTACGATGTCACTAACACCCTGTTTATTGGGTTACGGTGTTCGAAGAACTACCCTATAATGTTAACTCCACCATGTTCCAGTGGAGCTGGCGATGATAATGGACCGGCTGTATGGCGGCGTGTGCTACGCTGGCATCGACACCGACCCTGAGCTCAAGTACCCTAAGGTGAGTCCTTCAGTTCCAACACAGAGAAGACCCAACAGACGACCGTCTTCTGACTAGAACTACAGTTTATCAGAAAAAATCATCACCATTACTTTAAGAATAGCGATAACCCAACTTAAAAACATCGATTAATTAGGATATTCCTTCCGCTCCCCATTTGTCCGGCCAAGGAGTTAATGCCACCTGCGGAAAATTTACAATAAGTCACGCCAAAAAAAAACTCGTTACGGTTCATCATCATCCCCCTAGCATTATCCCGTTTCTCACGGGGTCCGCTTACCTAACCTGAAGATTTGACAGGTCCGGTTTTTTACAGAAGCGACTGCCTTGACCTTCCAACCCGCGGAAAACCAGCCCAATACGGGTTAATTCACAACCTCTGAAAATGCATTTCTCGGGAATGTGGGTTTCCTCACGATGTTTTCTTTCACCGCTGAGCACGTGATAATAATGAAAATGTGTGTATGGTGTTACAGGGCGCGGGCCGCGTGGCGTTCTCCAACCAGCAGTCGTACATCGCGGCCATCTCTGCGCGGTTCGTTCAGCTGCAGCACGGAGACATCGACAAGAGGGTCGAGGTGAGACACTCTATACAAAAATCTAATTGTTACCGTGTGCCGGTTGGTCCGCGTAGCGCGTCTGCGTGCGCAGAACGGTTCACCGGAAAAACAAACGTACATACATACATACATAAACTCACGCCTATTTCCCACCGGGGTAAGCAGAGACTATAGAATTCCATTTCCTTCGATCCTGACACACTTCTCTTGCTTCCTCCACATTCATCAATCGCTTCATACACGCACGCCGGTTCAGAGTAGATCGTACTAAACCTTTTCTAAGGACACCTCCAATTTGGAAAAACAAACGTATGACGATGTACTTTATAATCCTTATTGTATGGTTTAGGTGAAGCCATACGTGCTGGACGACCAGATGTGCGACGAGTGCGCTGGCGCACGCTGCGGCTCGAAGTTCGCGCCCTTCTTCTGCGCCAACGTCACCTGTCTACAGGTAACACACATGATGATGCACAATACCCACACTACACACTTAGGCGCAGGATTTTGAAATTAATGAAAGACCAAGTCAAATTACAACTAAAATTATATATTTAAATAGGCATAAGCCCGCCATTTTTATTTTCATTGTTGCCAATAAACAAAAATAATATAATATAACTTCAATGTGACCATTTTAAAAACCATATTTTCGATTATTTAATATTTTTCACTTGTGAATATTTTTTATTTTTGTTTTAAACGATGTGATCAGTCAATAAAATTATTAAACTGTCTTTGAATAAAGAAAGAAAATACGTTCATTCCTGAGAAATACGTTTTCGGAGGTATGTGACCTAACCTGTATTGGGTTTTCCTTTCGGGTTGGAAGGTCAGACAGGCAGTCGCTTTTGTAAAAAACCGGACCTGTCAAATCTTCAGGTTAGGTAAGCGGGCCCTATGAAAAACGGGAACTAGGGAGATGTTTTATCCACCGTCATTCCTTGATTCTTTTATCCACCATCACTGTATGAATAACCAGTGGTTCTCCTTTCCAGTATTACTGCGAACACTGTTGGGCGACGATCCACTCTCGCCCGGGGCGCGAGTTCCACAAACCGCTCGTCAAGGAGGGTGCTGACCGCCCGCGCGCCGTGCCCTTCCGCTGGTGTTAGTGGTATGACGGTCAACGGTCGCTGCTGGCAGTTGCTCGCAGTTGCTGGCAGTTGCTCGCAGTTGCTGGCAGTTGCTGGCAGTTGCTCGCAGTTGCTCGCAGTCGACGGTAACTGGCGGTAACCTACACTTTGTGACGCTACCAGTGGCTTGTCATTGATGAGTTTGTCTGCTATTAAATTGGCAATTTGGATTATAATGTAAGTAATTAACACTATTTTAGTATACTGCTAAATGTGTAAACTTCTGTCGTATGTAAAAAAGTTGGTATCTATCATCTCTTACATTTGGTAGAAATCAAGCTTTTCTACCAAATGTAATTGAAAAGGTCTCTAAAATGGCAACACAGACGTTAGTTTAGTAGTTTCGACTTTTGAAAAGTGAATAAGTATTAACTGGTAGCTTTATAAAATGTGAGTGTCGTAGATCAGTGAGGATTAATTACTTTAGAAAAAAACTCGAATTAAAATTTGTAGGGGACGAGAAGAAAATAAACAAAAATGGCTATTAATCCTTATTGATTTACCAAAAAATAAGGTAGAAATGGGTAGAAAATGGTAGTCCATTGGTTCCGTAGTGGTAGAGGGATTGTGACGAGCAATAACGGTAGGATTATTAGTAGGAAAATTGTACCTGAAAACTACCAAATCTACCATTTCTACCATACCGTCGCCACAACTAAGTAACGCCTATCTCGCGCCACAGGATCTAAGCACGAGTATTCTAACATGTTAACTCGGATCTTCCTCCACTCGACGCGGCCTCAGCTGAGCGTTTTGGTATTTTAAGTTGACATTGACTTGAGGACTTTACTCACTGGAGTCGAGCATATCCAGTGACGGCGCAAAACTTATGCAAAAATAGCTTTATTATATCTAACATTGAGGCAGAAGTAATGCATATAATCCGGGTGCTTTCACGGCCAGAGTGAACAGGCATCTTCTGGGCGAGCTCGCTCCATGTTAGGCCTCGTCAATGCCTTCGGGCAAGTCTAGGGCCTAGAGCAAACCCGTCAAAGGTAAAAAATAGAGAACAAATGAAAAAAAGTAGCCAGTGTCTTTAGTATTAAAATGTTTTTACAACGGGAACATTCCCTTTCTGGGAAAATTCCCGGGAACGGTACATCACTGAGCGTATCATACTGCCAACATTATAATTCGAAAATCATGCCTGTATTAAACATCACTGGAATTAACTCGAGACAAGGTTGAGCTGGCGTCTAAGAACACAGATTTTGAGCTGAGTGGTCGCTTCAAATTACGGCGGAGTCGAGGAAGGCTCGAGCTATTAGAATTCGAGTGTACGAGTTGGACTATAGTTGTAAGTTTGAAAAAGGTTTTTTATAGTTCAACTCTGCCCGGAACACACGTCGGAACGGTACAGATTATAGTGAAACCTAGCCTAAATAGAATTCTTACACAGTTGTTAGTCAGTGGGCAACCATAAGGCTAAAGACGCATGTTTATTTAGTGGTGTGCTCTATAACTGTACAATTCAATATGACGTGGGATCAAATATCACAACAGTCGCTTTACTGGTCTATGTAAGTATGTATTCGTTACATGAGCCATGTTTGGGTCTATGACTCAAATCAACACGTATGTCAAATAGCAAAAATTTTATGTCAAATAGCAATATTGCTGTTCAATATGGCCATTTTAGAGCCTCAGGCAGATTTTAGATCGTCAGTCGTGCGATTTGATTCCATACCGTACCATCATAAAGTATACAGTTAAAGAGAAACCACAAAATAATCATGCTATTTAGTGGCATGTCTAATTAGAGCACTGTTAAAGCAAATGGTTACTTTGTTAGGGCACTGACTGTACCAGCGGTAACTAAACGAGATTTGCTTTGTATTTAGCTTTGGAATTGAGGTTTTAGGACAGACACGACTATACGTACTCGACGTGGAAAGATCGAAACTTTAGAAAGCCTATTTAAAGTGTCTGGAAATCTCAACCGCAAGAGGTTCGATAAAGACGATAGAGATGGACGGTTCTCCCAATAGCTTGAGGATCCTTTCAAATAACTACACCTAGAATTTTATTTTCAAAGCTTTATATTAGTAAAATCTAGTAAGTAGTTACCGTTGGTTTTTAGTCATAGCATATTGGACTACAATTTTACCATTTTGCCCATCACAGCTACTAGTTTAATTCCTATTTAGACGAGGTTTTTGCAGTATGGCAACATCTGGTTGTGTGACATTTGACAGGTGTCAAATTGTCTTGTATCGCCTCAAACGGATATGACGCACCAGCCTCTTAGTCGAACGTTGCACATGGCAATCGTTTAGGAAAATTTAACAAAAAATGCAACATTATCCAATGTTTATTGATAAGCAAAAATATTACTAGGATTCAAGTACAACGTGTAACACGCTTAGGTTTCTTTTGCGCTCAACAGTGTTGCCAGGGCAAGAAAATCTTCCCGATTTGGTAGCTTTTTGTTGATCGTGGAAGAAATGGGCGTTTTTTTGAATTAAGCAAAGTGTATCCAAAACTTAGCTAGTTGTCAGTTCGTCTTGTAAGCTATCTTAACTTAAGAAGTAACAGTTTTTCGACAAAATTGCTAACTACCTATTGAGAGCTAATTCAGAGTTTTCTAGTGATATAGTATTTACTATTTTGAGTCCTAAATAGGTTCCTAAATTTTAATTAAAATGGTTTGACAGAGCCCTAAAATTTTATTAACTAATAATATTTTTTTAAGTAATATACCAACTGAATCGCTAGAAAAATCTGTAAGGCTTTAAACGGTTGCTTACTTGAGTACTTTTCACTTCTAATCTATTCTCTTATTATTTGTGAATAAATTAGCAGTTTATTTTGTCCTCGCTGTTACCCTTTATGAGCAGGTATTCTATGTATACATAAAGCGGGCATACGGAACATACTACACCATACTACATGTATCTATGGGGTG
Organism: Pectinophora gossypiella; assembly: GCF_024362695.1. Taxonomy (NCBI): domain Eukaryota; kingdom Metazoa; phylum Arthropoda; class Insecta; order Lepidoptera; family Gelechiidae; genus Pectinophora; species Pectinophora gossypiella. The sequence goes on from NC_065432.1 coordinate 5,949,422, forward strand.
ATTAGTCGCTACAGTTAGTCATTTGGGGTAGTCCCTACATCCCTCGTAAGATAAACTAAGTACCCTAACCTCACCTAGTGAGAGAATAGATTAGAAATTCCAAAAGAACTCAACAAAAAATGTCTAAAAACCTTTGCAATAGCAACTGTGGCGTTTTGTCCGAACTGCAGCTCACCTAGTAAGATAATTTTAAGAGCATAAGTGGATCTGACTCGACATACAACGTAATTGTACCTGTGTAGCTAGAATGAATTCCCTAAGATTTTCCTTCAAGTTTTTTAACGTTCTCATTATTGGATATTGTTGCTATTTCACTCCGTTGTTTGTCTTTTTGTCTGTTTTTGACGTTTTGACTAGAGCGAGCGAAATGCCTCGCCAACCTAAACATATCCCATGACTTTGTCTATCGATTCTTGTTGACTATAAAGAGTTAAATCGCCTTTGTTAAAGCACATGGTGCGAACAGGGCAATGGCGTTTTTAAGTACTTTGTAAAATATGTCAAAGCTAGGGGTAAAATGTCCTTTTTGTCAACAAATCCAATTTTAAGTATACTTAATGCATTTCTGCTTGCTCTAGTCGAGTTTAAGATTTCCTGCGTCTTAGTTAGGCTTTGATACCAGTCGGTCATTTCATTAGTGTCTCGTTTGCGATGGACGTCGCCTTGAAACTCGTTTTTCAATTTAATTGAACATTTCACGTTTTCAATTTAATTGAATGTGTCGCATTGCCTTGCTTCTCTTCTGTCTAGACAGCCAGGAAAGTTTCCAGCTCGTTGTTCTACCGTTTAAGGTTTCTTAGTAGGATGAATGAAATAGGTTTGTCTAGGTAGATCGGATCTAGAGAGAGCAAGGCCGTGCCTAGATCTAAATCAAAAGATTTGTTTGTTTTCCTAAACTTGTTATAATTTGGCTGTTTTTCTCCCAAGGAGGTAGGGACTGGTTTTAGTACAAACATTAATAAAATCGTTACCAATTTTGGCTGTAGTCTTGCGGCATATAAACTCTTTTTCTTATATTTTAGCGTTAAAAAGTATAAATTAAAAAAATATTTTTGATTCGCCGGGATAGTGCAATAGAAGATAGTTTAGTATCTAATATATTAACCAATTATAATCTAGTGTAAATATTCACTCTTTTGCCTTCGTTCCTAGGTGGAGAACGATATTTTATCGACCTCTGATTGTGTGCATGAAAATTTTCGAATATCATTAAAATATTTAAAAAACCCTCTAAATGTAAAGAGTATGTAAAGACCCTATTTCATAAAACTAATGGATACATTTTAAATCCTAAATTGGCAACACTTGCAACAGTTACAAATTGTGATTGGAAGATTTTAATGAGGGTTGCCAATTTAGAAGAAACCTCCTAGTTTTGTAAAATAGATTTCCATCGGTGTCCTCTTCTTGATTTCCGAGCTATCACTTTAAAAAACCGACAGAACTAATCTCAATATGGAAATAGTAATTTTAAGTCTTAAAAACATCGCCGGCCCGATTTTAGTCTATAAAAAAGTAAATCATTCGAAAATTGGCTGCGTTGGACATTATTGTAATATATTATTTTAACCTGCACACAAGCACACAGGACGAGGTAAAGAAACGCTGACGTGATTTTGACGGCTTTTTTATAATTATTATGTACTTAACGAAATTGTAAGGTAAGAGGGTAGCGGCTAGGAGAGTAGTCTACCGAACCAACCGACCACGAACGCAAATAGACTGTAGAAAAAAGACTTGCGCGAATTTTTTGATGGTTTTTTTCATGATTTTGAAACGGTTTTTTCATGTCGTGTGTTTTTTCGGAATTAACAAAACGAGGCTTTAAAGTGCCTTGGAGTGGTGAAGCGAGCTGGTGTACCCTGTCTAGCCACCCGTGATGCCTTGTAGCCGGTTAAGACGTGCATTAACAGCCTGAAACATAAGCCTCCTTCTATCGACTAGAGCACGTTAAAGCTTACCACGCGTTTACTCTATAGGTTGATGGAAGTCTTGAATGAGGATATGATAAACTGTAAAAAAGAATACATCTGTCAATCAAAATAACGGCTACGTGGCTTTCTTGCGCGGTCTCTTGTCAGCTTAGTAGTTTTTTATTTCGTCCAAGATCTGAACTAAACGATTGAGCTGCGCAATACGACTATCACTGCATTTTCATAAAACTACCAGTTGCTTTTTATTAGCCGAAATTGGCAATACTTGTCGATTAGAAGGTTCTAAAATGCAACCTATAGCGTTATGAAAAAGAGCGATTTTACTTCGAATACGACTTGGTAACCGATCCGTGCTCTAAGTTCTAAATTTGCTTCGAGCAATCACAAGGGTCGCTGAAGACGATGGCACCGTGATTGGTGGTTTAGCAAATCTAGACAAGTCATAGTTTCTTGACCAAACACGCGTTTCGGTTTGAAAATTGTAATTGCTAAAACGTTGATAATAAAGTTTGGGGTCAATTTTCATCCAACTACGCAAGTGGTCTATTTTGTAAAAAATCTGAACTCGAAGGTAAATGCCCGTTTCGATTTTTCTAAAAGTTAAGTAGGTACAATTATATAGTAGAGCATCTAGTAAATTATTTGCCCTAATACGTGTGCAGTGCGACTTTTTATATCTAATTAAGTAAATAATCCAAGTATAACACGTCGTAGTCGAATTTGAAACATAGGTATATTATATATTTTTTCTTATAATAATGTAATAATAAGTATGTATTTCGTATAAAAAGTCGCACAGCTCTACATGATACAAAATGCACACACTTGTGTGAACTTCTAGCGAATAGTAAAATTAAAATAGTCTCTGAATAATAGCAAATTAAAGTTGCGAGTTCGAAGTTTTCTCTCGAAATAATTAATAAACTAGATATTTCCTAGAGATATTTTTGAAACACGCCTCTTCAGCCAGATCACGTTTGACATTCTCACTCACACTTGGCACTTTTCTATCGTCCATTACATAAAAGACCGTTACTTTGTAAAGGCCCACGTTTAAGGTGATTATTCAAAAAAATTTCGAACTGCATTTTCAAATCTTCTCTTTTTCGTAATTTTATGTGACAACACTTCTTATGTTTAGAAAATTTTTTGTTTGTACAAGAGTTTATTTTTCGAAACAACTGACTCTGAATCGCTGTGTGATGTGGACGTTTTTATTTGATTTTATTTTGTATGGAAAATTAGTTTTTTTTAATAAAATCTTTACGTGCACTAGGCGGTGTGTGCATTTTCCATTTTGGTGGTTCTTTTGTATGAAATTGCTCAATGTTTTTGGAAAATTGTTTGATGTGCCCCCTACCCTCCTAGATGATGAGTTGAAACGAGGCGGGACGCGTGAATGGGTTTTGTATGGTCGCACTGTCCCATTTTGTATTTTTGTATTTTTATAAAAAACGATAATTGTGAATCGGACGTGATTTTTTACTTTACGCGCAATGTAGTAGCTGTGAGCTTCGAGATTGATTTGACAAACGTTTGATGACAGACCTCCAAGACGAGAGACCTGTGCTCCTTGGAGGCCCGTCGCTCCAGCTAAAATATTAATTGGTGTTAGATTTAAATTTAAAATGACCGAGGTGTGTTTGGGATTGTCTGTCGGCGAGCGGTGGGCTAGTTTTGCTCTACTCTAAGGACGTCGTAATGGTGTTGCAGCCGCCATTTTGACGACGCCATCTTGTCGGTACTTGAACTGTTTCCGCTATCTAGTTCGAATCGGGGAGAAAGTTTCGATTTTCTTTCTCTCTCGCTTTTGTCTTGTTTCTTTGTAGTTACTTTGTTGTTAAGGGTTTACGCACTTATTTTTGCTTCATGATTTGTGTCGCGAAAATAACTTCTTGATTCGCCTCACGGTATTTTAGTTTTGACATTGGTTTAAGGTCGCTTTTTGAAAATGAAAATTGCATTTTTTAGTTGATTTCGAGGAGAGTTTAGTTGGTGACGCCGTGGGGCGACGTTTTAGTTTGCGTTTCGTTCGTTAGTTTGTAGGTTGTTTTTGCTTGCTTTCTTGTTTACCCCGTCGCGGCGGGTTTGTTCTTGTTGTTTGTACGTTGTCTGTTTTCTATTAACTTTAGCGTAACAGGTGTTCAAGGCTATTGGATATATTTTCATTTTAGATTGTAATTTTGTCGTTTGGCATATCACTGCGCGAGGCAACTCTACGGGGGGCATTGGTGTCATTCGAATAACGTTCTTATAGATTTTTTGACGTGAAATTTGTACTTTTTTAAAGATATCGTAGCTAATCTTTGAATTGTAACGAGTTGTTGTTGTTAAAGTAATCGAAGTCGGTGTTTCGTCCCCTCGTCGTTCTGAGTGAGTTTTTTTCGCACTTTTTCACTCATGTGTACATATGATTCGATCGTACGTTGGACTTTCTTAGTAAAACAAAATGTAAAAAAAAATCCGCGTTAAATAAAGGTTTTTTACAATTCTTCGGAAGCGGACCGAGGTTAGGAAATTTTTCGTCTTAGCGAGCTCGGCGCGACCGAGCGTGTAAACTTCATGCTAGGAGTTTAGTAAAATTATTACATAAAGTAAATAGCGTAAAGTAGCGCAATTCATTAAATACCTACCTAGTTGAGTATTGTATAATGAAAATAGTACCTTAATACCTTAACGTTGCTAGACAATATTATGTTTGTATAAACATTTCTTGCACCAGTTTGTCAAAGTGTTTTCGATTTTTCACCGTTTTGATGTTCAGAGTTGTCACGAAATAGTGTTGGTTAGCTGTGTGCGGCGCTCTGGTCCTGTTACTAGATAAAAACGATCCAATTTCCACCAATCAGAGCTCGTGTATCACGTGATAAACGCTTTTGATTGGTGAATTCAAATGCTGAACCAGAGTGTAGCGCAGGCCGGATGGTGCATTGAAATTATTTTTTATAATGAATTTTGAAATACATGGACTCCTCTGGTAAATAAGTCAAGTTTTGTCGTCAGCTTAATATGACTAGACAAAATTGTTACCCGCTTGTCAGACCCAAAAAGAGTTTTAAAACTACAAATATAACATGGTGCAAACACAAAACGAAGATAATAATTATTTGCTACTTTCTGGATGTGACAAGTGGTTGGAGTCTGTTACTATTTTAATTTGAAATAAGATTTATATATTTTTATAAACAGTTGAGTGGGTTGTTGCATAGAATCAATTTTGTTGATAAATTAGTAACATTGACACATGAATTGATTTGGAGAGATTTCATTTGACCCAATCTCTTTTCTGTAAGAGCTACTTTTTATAATGATATTCTAAAAAAACTAGTGACAGCTTTAGTGAGAAGTAATTAAGGTTATTTTTAAGCTTTCTTTTAGAGTTAAGCACATTAAACTTCATTATCCAAAAGATATGACATCGCATACGATAATGCAACAACAACTAATGCCTTAATTTCGTTCAAGGATCTGTTTTAATAGTTTTTTCTATTATTTGATAGTTTTTAACGAAAGAGAAAAATCCACAGATAAAAAACGAGCTAGTGATGCCACAGTTACGTACAATCACGAGCAATAATGGCGTCATCCAAAACTATTAACATTGACAGTTCTGATTATTATGTTTACTGTAGCTATATTATAACGAGTTAGTGTTTTTTCTGTGGGTTGATCTCTGGATAGCAAAATGTTATAGTCAATCGTTATTTATTTGAATGTCATTATCTATAAGGCAAACTTAGATGCCCAGTGGCGTCCTGCAATTATGTGCTGTCTTATCTTTTGTAAGTAGGATTATAAATTGGGGCAAATGAAATCTTCCCACTGTATATTGTTTTGAAAATTACAAGGAAATGAATTTTGGTTGTCTAATGAAATTTTGGATGTATCTGTTTCATCTTGTACCACACGCCCTGGTTTGAAATGCTTTTATTTTAGATTTCATTGTGAAAATATTAAAATGAATTTGAAACTTTCTCCCTGTGTTTCATGTTTGTAGTTTGTTTGTAGTGCAATTGACTCGAATTTTTTTGTATCCTTTCCTCGCATTTTCTTGCAAGCTTAGCTTGGAGGTGATTGTTTAAACTGCATTTTGATGTCTGTGAAACCAAATTTTGATATCTGTAAAATTAAATTTAGGCTTAAAAACATTGCAATTCAGCTTGAAAGAAAATGCGAGGTGAAACATCACATGGCTTCTTACGAATCTTCTTTGTGTTGTCACAGATCCTATTTTTGTAAGTACATTATTTTTTTACTTTTTTAAAAGCGGTATTTTCTCCAAACTTGACCAAAGACAACGCGTCCAAAGACAGGAGGCGCAAGCTCCTCCGCTCGACAAAAATTAAATAAACGGCCAGTCCATCGCTTTTCTGGTTGTCAAAAGTCACTGTCAAAAATTAACATTTTGACATTGAATTGAATTGCGGCGGCAAAACCTTGTAATTTCACAAGTTTTTTATAGCACTCAAAATAGTGCTGTACTTCCCTAACGCTTAGAGCTGTACAACAAAATTTAGTTTCGGCAAATGTAATCGAATTGGCAGTGACTGTTGAAAATGAGATGAAATAGTGATGGGTTAGCTAGCGTGAGGCTTTCGACTTTTTATTTCATTTTTGCCTCGAGTAAATGATTCCTATTTTTACTTAATTCTGGAGAAAGTGTGGCTTCAGTACCTAGACGTTTTGTATTTTTTTTATACATATATAGCCCGCTTGTTTTGATGTATTTTTGACGTTATTCCTATTTATTTATTTTTTACCTTTTTGTAAAACTTTTTTAAATTTTATTAATTGTAGTTACTTTAATCACCGTAGTTTAGTCATCGTTTATTATTAGTGTTAATGTTTTTCAGTATTTTGAAAGTTTTTGCCAATAAAGAGTTATTATTGCACATTGGCCATAAGACAGTAAATTTAAGAGTATAATATATATATACATATATATGTATATTTAAACTATTTGAAGTAAACAGAATAAGGAAATGTAAAATTCGTTCGCTGAGTAGATCCAAATTTCTAAATCGGAGCTTTACTTGAAATAATTGTATTGTTTCTTTTTTTATTTAGAAAATTATTTTTTCTATACAAAATGAAGTAATACAGTTTTTTATATATTTGTATTTATGTAAAAACTAAAGATTATCGTAGGTGTAACTAAGTAGTTTGAATTTACCTGCGTTTTTTTTTTAATTAAGAGTGATTTTTATTTTTGTTGTTTGGATAATAGTATTATTATCTTAGAGTTACGAAAACCCGTGGGAGTTGGAGTGGCAGGAAGAGTTTTTTGTCAGACTGATAAAAATATGATTGAAAATAATGTAAAATTGCTTCTAAACTAAACCTAAACGTGCTATTACCGATACCCTTAAACAATTTGGTCACAAAAATCGTATCAGTCTTTCAAAAAAACGATTTTTCACTAAATTCTTTGTTTCTCTATATCTTAGCGCACTCTACCTCCTAACAGGTTGTGTAGGTATTGTTTAAAACTGAAATACTTGGATTTTTATATGAATTTTATTATTATAATATGGTATTTTACTAAATATTAGTCCAATATTAAATCTTTACATGCTTGTTTTATTTTAATGCCCCATTGATTTTGACCCGCAAACAGAAAGAAAGCGTAAATACAAACTTAGTACCTATAAAATTATTTTTTATGTACTATACACATCGCATAGAGCAACACGGGACTCCGCGAACTGTACACTTTCAAAAACTGGTTCGGTACATCCAATAAACTTCGAAAGAGAAAATATGTAATCAAAATTTAACTAAATACAATTTATTTGCGAGAACACATAAAATACAAAAAGGTGGTAACATCATTTAAATAACAATGTTGTGATGTGGAAGGCACAGTACAGACAAGAAACATAATAATAACACACCAATAAAAAAAAAACACTTAACATGTTGTAGAGAAGTAATTTTAATCCTCCAATTAAAGTTATATAGTCGAATAAAACCAAGTGGGTGTAGATAAATATATCTGGTAAAATATTATCAGATTCAACACAAAAATATCATAAATTACATACATACATACATAAACTCACGCCTATTTCCCACCGGGATAAGCAGAGACTATAGAATTCCATTTGCTTCGATCCTGACACACTTCTCTTGCTTTGGGGTGGAGATAGTAAATATCATAATAACATTATAACTGACATATTTAATGAAAACCTTAATTAGTTGGTCTTTCCCTTTTTCTATGTAATTATGCTTAAATATGAATGTAAACGACGACGGTGGAGGGACGAGCTGGACGCCTTACGGCACACTTGGCAGAACGGTGCCCAAGACAGTGAGGGTTGGAAAGAGAAGTGGGAGGCCTTAGCTCAGCAGTGGGACATTACAGAAAAAAAATATTTTATATAAATTCCCTCAATAAACCGGAGGAAAAACATTACCTATTATTATGTTTTACAATATTATAAACATGACTATCGATTCTGGCGCATCAAACTTAATTTTAATTTAGTTTTAGAAGTTTGATGCGCTATTTCTACTTCTTTCTTGCACTCATCGTAAGTGAAGGACAGCACAATATTATGATTTGTTAAATATAAAGTTATATAAAAGTAAAGTAAGAGGACTTTTATTACTGGAAATAAAGGAGAGAAAGTAAGTATAAGTTAACCAAAGCGTATTATTCCTTGTTCCATTGCTCTACATTCAATAATAAATAGTAAAATTATAAAGTTTTAGGATAGCAACACTAACCTGATCTATTTGTCTTTGATTCAAGTTATGCGCTTTTCAAACAGAATTTGCGTAATAAGTAAAGTTTTGCGTTCAAAAAAAACGACGAAACGTTTCGAGAAAGGATAAATAGTGCTCGCCCTTGCGCTTCGCTTTGCTCGTGTTGGTGGGGGCATTCCCGTGCCCAGATCATAAGTGAACTATCTCCACCCCAAAGTTATATAGCGCTCACCCTCTCTCACTTAACAATACAATTTCAAATGACAAAAAAACGCAGCATCTGACAAACACTGTTCTATAGTCGTTGGATATTTGATTGATTAGTCTGTGTTATTGGAATTCTGCTTATTTTTTCGCTTTTCCAACTGAATTCCTATATTTACTCGTATAATACTCAAGCGAATAGTGTTTTAAGTGTATGTGTCACTGCCATTTAGTTAGAAAAACACTTGAAGGTGTAATAAAAGTGTTTTTAAAATGTCTGAAAGTGCGAAGGCGCCTCATTCGTCGGGAGCTATATTTGAGGGTCCCAACGGTCACAAATACGGCTACAACCCATTTTCACACACCCAGCATCATCCTTCACCTATTCAACAGAAGCAGCTTGTGGTTTTGTCGAGCCAATCTTCGGGAATCGTGAATCATTTTTGCGCCCACTGTCGCTTGACGTTCATTGATAACAATGAGTTTGAACACCACAATGTAGAGATGCACGGACATAAGAAGATATTAACTTGTACAATTTGCACAGCAACGTTTCGAAGGCAGGACCATCTAAAACGGCACATGCAAAGTCTGCATTTCAACCAAAAATATTGCACCTGTCCTGTTTGCAAGAAAGATTGTAAGCGGCAAGATATTCTACTGAAACATATTAAGAGAAAACACACGACTACTACTGAAATTTTTCACTGTAGAGAGTGCGAGTTCCAATGTAATTCGCATACGGAGTTAGAAAAGCACGAATGTAGTCATCTATTAACTGAGAGACACATCTGTGTTCATTGCAACGCAACATTTAAACGGAGAGATCATATGCTAAGGCACGTGAAGTCACAGCATTTGAATCAGAGCGTCGTCTGTCCGGTTTGTAACCAATCGTATAAAAGAAAAGATCATGTAGTAAGACATGTGAGAGAAAAACATAAAATGGGTTATCTAAACGGTAAGTTGGTAACGTCACAAGATATGTTTTAAAGAATCTTTGTGAAAAAATAAAGGTGACAACAAAATGCGCTTCGAGGATGAGGTGATCTCACAAAAGATTCAGCAAAATACTCAACCCACCGGCCGACTGTTATAAGCTCACGGCTATATCCCAATTGGGGTAGTCAGAGGTACATCTATTGCACGATGAACTAAGTACCCATGCCTAACCAGCAGACCGTATAGAAGTTCATATAATGAGTATTGGTAGAAAAAAAACACTAGAGAAACGTAACAAAAACTAAAAAGAACAAAGGTACTATTACACCCCTTATAAGCATGATTAGAATGAGAGCAGGACAGAGATATATTGCTTAGTGCGAAAGAGACAAATAGATATGTCTCTCTTACACTCATGGCATACAGCTTAGTATGATAGAGACAAGACATAATATCAGTTGAAACATGCAATATTATACAGTTAGTGACACCATAACAAAAACTTTAAGGGATGATTCAGACTATGATTCTGAAGTGGAATTTTCCATCGTAAAAGTGTGAAACTGAAAATAATAAAAAAAACACTAAAATCAACTCAGAATCATGGTATCAATCATCACTCTCAGTCATTACTGGCTGATCACCTGATTGTCTGAAAGATGATCCGTGCTTCGGAGGGCATGTTAAGCCGTTGGTCCCGGTTACTACTTACTGATGTAAGTAAGTAGTCGTTACATGAGCCATGTCAGGGGCCTTTGGCGCTCAATAGTAATCCTGAGACCAGGGCTGATGGGGCTGACCTCACAACCCACACGATAGAAGAAGAAGAAGATCACTCTCAGTATTTGTTACGGTGTCACTGACACCTTCTATGTGACCATATTGCTAAGGTAACAATTCCTTCCTACCTAAATCATTTTACTTGCAATACAAAACATTGTATCCTAAACCTGACAGGGAATCGAACCCGAGACTTTTCAGTCATGATTACTATGCCTGGTTGTAAAGATGAATTTTTAGGTAATTTTTATATTAAGTATTTGTTATGTTTAACGTATGATTGTTAAGTGTATGTATGGAAAAGATGTAAATAAATATTACATATTTAATGACGTCTACAATTTTTTATTTTCATTTAGGTTTATATTCACGCCTATCATTCCTATGGGGTGGGCAGAGATACAAGTCGTCTCGCTCGCGGGTTTGACATGTCCGGTTTTTTACGGAAGCGACTGCCTGTCTGACCTTCCAACCCGCGAAGGGAAAACCAGCCCAATACAGTCCATATTTACCGTCTCAGTAAGTATGTAGTCGTAACATGAACCATGTCAGGGACCTTTGCCGACTTAATATTAACCCTGACACCAGATAAGATCGCAAAAACATATTTCGTGCTGGAACAATACTTCTGTGGACCATTAGACCATTGACCATGGACCATTTTTTCCTCAAAAACTTCACTAATCTGCAGTGGAGTAGCGTGGTGGGGTATATTTCATACCCCCTCCGGTTGATTGAGGGGAGGCCTGTGCCCAGCAGTGGGACAAAAATGGCTGAAAACCAGCGCTGGCTGGTGCCATAACATAGCACAAGCTGAGCTATTTCCTTTTTCCAGTAATCATAAACATAATAAACGACCTCTGTGGTCCAGTAGTTGAGCGTTGGGCTCCGGAGGCCCCGGGTTCGAAACCCGGTGGGGACATATCACAAAAATCACTTTGTGATCCCTAGTTTGATTAGGACATTACAGGCTGATCACCTGATTGTCCGAAAGTAAGATGACCCGTGCTTCGGAGGCACGTTAAGCCGTTGGTCCCGGTTACACTTACTGATGTAAGTTAGTAGTAGTTACGTGAGCCATGTCAGGGGCTTTTGGCGGCTCAAGTAAAGTTGATGAGGTTGGTATTCCACCTCACAACCCACACGATAGAAGAAGATAAACATAATTAGCTCTTAAAACAGTTCAAATTCAAATTCAAAAATATCTTTATTCAGTAGGTAACATAGTTACACTTTGAATCGTCAATTTTTACATAACGAACGTCTCATCCGCCTAAAACTACTGCAGCTTCTCACAACCTGTATAGCCGGGGAAAAGAAGCTGCAAGAAAAACCTCGGCACAGGGCCCTAGACGTTCTTTAAAAAAATAAAAATAAACATAAAATATTGATATACAATTGATTAATTTAGCTGCCTAATATCAGTTCTCAGACAGTTAATCCCATGCATTCATATCTTCTAAATAATCACTAACTTTATAATAACCTTTTTTGTAAAGTTTTTGTTTAACTACTGTCTTAAAGCAGTTGAAAGGCAAATTCTGAATGTCAATGGGAATCTTATTGTAAAAACGTATACATTGCCCCTTAAAAGATAGTAAAGGTAATCCTATTATCCTTCATCCGCTCTACGTGTCCAAATCAACTTAACATTCCCTTCTCAATCTTAGTCACTATATCGTCTTTCACCACATCTCATACATATGCGTTAAAATGTGCTTGAAATAGTCTTCAACCTTGCGTGACTTATTGGTATAAGTTTCTAAAGCAGGGTTATGAAGTTATGAACTAATATTATGTTTCTGGAGAGAGTTTATGATGTCACTTACACCCCGTACCAGTACATACAGGTAGCCATACAAGTAGGTATGGGTGTTAGTGACACCGTAACGAATACTGAGGGGGATGATTCAGACCATGATTCTGAGTTGAAACCAAGTGGAATGTCCTGTTGGAAAATTCATGAGAATTTCTGTGTTTTTTTAAATTATTTTCCGGTCAATACTTTTGCGACGAAAAGTTCTTATGGCCTGAATCATACTTTAAAGTTTTCGTTACGATGTCACTAACACCCTGTATAGCTATCAGATACTTATCTGGCAGATAGTGTTACTGCTATAAAAATAGTTAAGTTAATCTTAAAATTTAAGTTTTTATACCATAAGTTTTTAAGTTTTCTCGTCGCGTGTTGGAAGGTTAAACAGGCAGTCGCTTCTGTAAAAAACCGGACCTGTCAAATCTTCAGGTTAGGTAAGCGGGCCCTGTGGAAAACGGGATGACGCTCGCGAGATGATGATGAAGTTTATACCTTATGCAATGTATTAAACAATCTTCAGGTTAGGTAAGCGGACCATTTCATACTTTTTCATAGGCTGTTTACGTTTTTGTAAATGTATTTATGGAGGGTAGCTCTACACAATGAGTGCACTAGACGCCACTGCTCTAGTTTGTACCACTAGCATCATACACCATTGAGATAACTAAACTGGTACTATTAATAGTCGAAGAGTTAAAAAAAACATACCCTACTCATATAAAACTCACGCGGAGAATCAGCACCAATATTTACCAACCAATGTAGAGGCAATAAATATTTACTTACACATAACATAACACATATACACATAACCATTGTGACATGGTGCGAGGAGCAGGCATCGAGACAAGCTTTTGCGGGTTTGCCGATGTCTGTATTAATTCCAATGTTTGTAACATTGTTTTTATAACAAAATAAATAAATAAATATTAAAATAATAATAAATAAGGTTACGACAGAAATACATCCTTCTTTTGACGTGACTTAGTGTAGATTTGCCGCAGATGGCATTAACTACTTGGCCAGACAAAGTGCGGGAAAAGGGAGTGCTAAGGACTCTCACCCGGTACAAAATAAAAAACATATCGTCGTCTGAGAGGAAGAATATTTGAAAGAATTAATCGACCCTAGTGGGTCGATAGCGATAAGCGCTGATTGAGAGAAATCGGATCGGGGTTCGGAAATACATCCGTCCATCGAGCTTTCTGTTAGACCAACGTGATAGGTGAGTCGTATCTATAATGGTCGAGCCAACTGTGTTAGTGAAAACTGCACTTGAGATAAATTAATAACGTGAGTAGTCAAGTAATCAAAAACAACTTGCAGCCACTGTTGATACGAAGTCCTAAGATGGATATGATGAACCTTATGGTGACAAGCGATCAGCATATTGCCTATAAGTAACAATTGTCCATTATGTTAGAAAGGACACAAGCCGTGTGTCGGTATTTACGAAATGCACGGAAAGTCAAGCAGCTGAACGTGTTCTAATTACGTTTCATTCGCTCCAGTCTAGAATAAAAGCAAATTAAATTCACAAAATAAATTCGCGAAAACATAGTACCGCTTCACCAACCCTATTTTGGAGGGTTCATCACACCCTGCACCCCTCGGAGCTCTCTTTCCCCCTTATAACACACCCTATATACCGTCTCGCTCACTCCCATTGGGAATATAGGAAGTTCTCTTTCCCGCGTAAATGCCAAATCGATTTTCCGACATATTTTCTTACGCGTTGGAGAGCAGTGCACGTGAATTTCGGACATTCGGCCATTGAAGAAATCCTTGTATGTTTTCGAACAAAATAAACACTTTTTAACGTTATATTTAGTGAATATTATAATTATTGTGCGTTTCTCATTGTTTATAGTATTTTATTGCATTTCAAGTGGATTCTGTGCGTGAAATTGTCACTTGTTGAAGACGGTGAGTGTTTTTTTATTACCTATATTTACTACACGTCGATATTAAAAAACCTTTTAAAAATATTTTTGTTTTTTTATCAAAATGTCTGAAGTGTTTTGACATTGGAGTTAATCAATAATGCCATGTGGCGTGTGAATAATATTCAATATTCGAAATGATGTGTTTTACACAGTCTTACATCAAAAGGTCATACTTAGTCATATTTAATTAATTAATTTAATTAATTACTTTATTCCAAAGCAGGTCGATAGTTATGAAAAAAATTATATACTCTAAGCCAGAACATTTTCATTTTCATCTTAGGTTTTTCTACCTATATTATGTAGGTACTTAGGTACCTACAACCATTTTATCTGAGTTCATGAAAGTTTTAGACTAAAATGTCCGTATTGCCTACTTACTTAGTAAGTACTTATTACTCTTTCTAAAAAGAAGTCTAAAAATTTTCTTAAAAAGGTGCATAGCGTCAAGTTATACTGAAAATCATGTACTTAAGCGCCTTTTTGAAAATTTACAATATTATGTGTTTATCTTCAACAAAATCTCGATTTCTTTTAAGTCCTGCGAAAGTTCCTCGACTTTCCAAGTAGATGGCGTTGTCCAGTTTTAACGTGATAGGTAACTAGGTACCTATTTTCTACTCGGCTACATCATTATTTAAAAATATAATGTAATGGCCGACGCATAAGTAAGTATATAAAAATAATTGTTGTTTGATGGGTATTTGGATCAGATTATGTATAGAATTATGTTGCTACCTATATTGCTTTTCTTTATTTTGATCAAAATAATAATGGGTGGAAGATGTGTCGTGACTAGGTGTAATAACAAGGGTCATCATTCATACCCAAAAACAAAAATAATATATGCATATGTCTGTCATCCATGAAATTAAAACATTTCCTTCGTTTAACCTTCTCATCATCATCAATTTAAAAGCCACGCTATTGTCGGTGTAGCATTTTCCATACCAGTCTATCAAATGATTCCTTGACTTCACTATAAGACACGACGTTAACCTAAACGTGGGACGTGCTTACGTGGAAGTGTTGGTAAGAGTAAGGGAAAAAAGACAAATACTGAGAATTATTGAGGACAGAAGAGGCAAGATAATTGGACACCTAATAAGACACGACGAATTTATTAAAACATCATAGAAGGAAAGCTAGAAGGAAAGAGAGGAAAGGGAAGACCAAGAAGAGCTTACATGGAACAGATTAAAGAAAAGGTTTAACCTTCTAAACGAAGGAAATTTTTCACAGCGCCATTTATATTTTTTTTGCGGAGAACGTAGCCTGGAAAGTTACTTATTGAAGTACTCACTCACATACGTACACATAGACACACTCATATACACACACACACACACTTCAGTTGCAGCTGTTCTTATTGTTATTTCACTTTTTTTTTAATTTTGTATACCTTCTGCAATTACTTGGGAATCGTTAATAATGTTACTTGCCATTATTGTTTTCCGGAGGTGGAGACCTGGAGTCCTAAAATACAGGTTATCCTAGTTTAGGCTCCAGCCTCTACAATACCTGTATTGTGTAACAACATTGTTATATTATTAAGTACCAATGTAAGTTTTGTGGAGGTAATAAAGTTTATTTACTTATTTACTTAAGTAAAAATTGATATCACAATTCTTTACCTGGATTGAAACAAGCTTGTCTGTTGCGAGGTTTTATTAACTAAAAACAAAACTGAACGTAATTTCAAAAAGACGACGAAGAAGTCAGAGGAGGTGACCCTAGGTCTGCGTCTTACCTGGTCCAACGCCTGTCAGTGGCTGTGCAACGGTGCAATGCCGCTAGTGTAATGGGTTCGTTTGGACCAGGTCAGAATCAGAACACTTAAACGCCTAGTTGGACGTGACGAAGTTACGTATGTTTCTGATTATGTGACAAATTGTAGTGTTATAATAAAATTGTGAATTGAAAACTGTTAATAAATTTAAATATAAAATTCTACATAAAAAGACGCTTGCTTGTTTTCACTAATCTTACAGTGATAATTAACACACTATGCAAGATCCAAACCCAAATACACCATAAAAAAAACAGAACAAAAATAGATTAACAAACAACACAAAAAAAAAACCCAAATCCAACCCAAATTATTGTACCTAAGATCTTCTTCTTTTCGTGTGGGTTGAGAGGTGAATAACCAACCACATCAACCCTGGTATCAGGATTATTATTGAGCCGCCAAAGGCCCCTGACATGGCTCATGTACCGACTACATACTTACATCAGTAAGTAGTAATCGGGACCAACGGCTTAACGTGCCTTCCGAAGCACGGATCATCTTACTTTCGGAAAATCAGGTGATCAGCCTGTAATGTCTGTGGGATTCGAACCCGGGACCTCCGGATCGTGAGCACAATGCTCAACCACTGGACCACGGAGGCCGTTAATTATTGTATTATAAACTTTTTTATTATTATTTTTTTTATTATAAAAATATCCCAACTTTGCATCGGTAGAGTCATGAGCAATATAATGTACCCACTTTAGGACTCTGTCGCACTAACATATTTGACATTTAGTGAGACTTACAGTTCAATATGTCAAAAAAGTTAATGTGACATGGTACCAAAGTGTATACATATTAATGCTCGTGACCGTACCTAACAAATACAACAAGTCATCCTTATTGCTAAGTAGCAGTCTCTTCCAGACGACTACAAAATAAAAGCAACCTAGTTACGTTCTACGTCGTTCAAAACGGATATAGACTGTAAATTGGAAACACCCGACGGCTATAGACCGGAAATTGAAGGGGACCTGTCTGCCTACACCTCTAGGCGCTGATGGATTAATTACATACATACCTATGATCACTGAGGAGCTCGGTGGCGCAGCGGTCAACGCGTCGGTCTGCGATTGTTGAAGTTAAGCAACTTTCGCAAAGGCCGGTCATAGGATGGGTGACTACAAAAAAAAAGTTTTCATCTCGAACTCCTCCGTGCTTCGGAAGGCACGTTAAGCCGTTGGTCCCGGCTGCATTAGCAGTCGTTAATAACCACCAATCCGCACTGGGCCCGCGTGGTGGTTTAAGGCCCGATCTCCCTATCCATCCATAGGGAAGGCCCGTGCCCCAGCAGTGGGGACGTTAATGAACTGGTGATGATGATATGATCACTACTTCCCCTTACTGGATGAGAGCCACACTCCCCATCTGTCCGGCCAAGTAGTTAATGCCATCATCTCCTTAGCGTCAACCCGTTTTCCATACGGTCCGCTTACCTAACCTGAAGATTTGACAGGTCCGGGTTTTTACAGCAGCGACTGCCTGTCTGACCTTCCAACGCGAAGGGATAAACAGCCCAATACAGGTTAGGTTACACACCTCCGAAACCTATTGGCAGCGGATTCGAGATAAAAGATGCCTGTTTGAACTGGTTTTGGTTTTTTTTTTTTTTTTAGTTATGAGAGACAATGTAGATGGCGGTATACAGCTTTAACGTGATAATTATCCTATTTTCTCATTACTACCGACACCGACAGAGGGATTGCGTCCTCTAACATGATGGACTAATGTTATGGGCGATAGGCTGATCCCTTATCACCATAAGGTTCATCATATCATATAAAAAAAAAAAAAAATAATAATAAAAAAAAAATATTAAAAAAAAATAAAAAAATATATCCATCTTAGGACTTCGTATCAACAGTGGCTGCAAGTTGTCTTTGATTACTTGTGGCTCTGCCCACCCCATTTGGGATTACGGGCGTGAGTTTATGTGTATGTATGTTTCTCATTACTCGGGTACATAATTATTCCAAAATTGCTGCTTGATATTTGGATCACATTATGTATAGAATTATGTTGCTACCTATATTGCTTCTCTTTATTTTGATCAGAATAATAATGGGTGGAAGATGTGTTGTGCTTTGGTGTAATAACAAGGGTCATCATTTATACCCAAAAACAAAGATAAAAGGTGCATATGTCTGTCATCCATGAAATTAAAACATTTCCTTCGTTTGACCTTCTCATCATCATCAATTTAAGAGCCACGCTCTTGTCGGTGTAGCATTTTCCATTCCAGTCTATCAAAGGCCGATTCCTTGACTTCCCTATAAGACACGACGTTAACCTAAACGTGGAACGTGCTTACGTGGAAGTGCTGGTAAGAGTAAGGGAAAAAAGACAAATACTGAGAAATACGGACAATGTGAGAGCCATCTATATAGTTTTTGAGAAACTTAGCCTGGAAAATCCCTCCGTGACTGTCGTTTTTCGTAATCGTTTGCAATATACAACATGGCTAATGTCAGGTCAGCTGTTATAACCTGAAAACACAACCCACACGAAAGTAGTAGAGGATTAATTAGTAAATTGTTCCCTTCAAACGGATAGTGATTGTGATAACACTCATCTCAGTCACCCTCTTTAATAACAAGCTCCCCTATCCCTAGACGATTGCGCAAAAGAAAACAGTGCGTAAACCCACAACGATTAAAAAGTAAAAAGGCTGTATAAAGGCCCTACTGTTGCCTGAAAATAAAATGGCGTTTCCCGCCTTTATCCCACTTACCCGCGCTTTTCAACGTCACTTCCCCATTGCCCCATTGACGTGTGTAGTGTTGCATTTTTAATCTGCCGCATTGTCACTTTTGTTTTATAAAAGGTTTTTTATGGGGGCCGCGCGGGAATTACATGGATACGCGTGCCGAGTTTTACTTTAATCACAGCTATTCTTCTTCTTCTATCGTGTGGGTTGTGAGGTGGATTACCAACCTCATCAACCCTGGTGTCAGGGTTACTATTGAACCGTACTTACTTGATTGTCAGAAAAGATTATTCCGTGTGTAACGCCTGCCGCGTTTTACTACTGAGTGTAATTGCTCTTGTTTTTCTGTTAGGAACTATCAAAAAGTTATCATTGAAAACACTTAAAAACTACTGCTTAAAACTAAAATATTATTACATAAATAAACTTATACTAATTAATTTAACAAAACATAGCTATTTACAAAATAATTCCGTTAATATTGTACGACTTTAATAATTATCACATTGCGTAGGTAGCCGTACCTACATTCCACAGCCGAGCCGCTACTCTTCCGATCGGATGTTCGACACAATCCTTCTGCCTTTGTAGCGAGAACACCTCGATTACTCGTATATTTTTTAAATAGGTACTTTTTTTTACTAATTTTGTCTACGATATAATAATTTATAGTATTGTGTTATCCCCATTAATTGGGGTTCACCCTTCGAGTTCTACAACCGCAGGACCCACTACCGGTCCTGTACTTACCTCTACCGCTTCACCTTTCGGGTTCTACAACCCGCTGGATCCACTTTCGGTCCTGTACTTACCCCACCGTTTCTGCTGCCCTGCTGCGCGCGCCGGTGTACCCCGTGTCGTCGTGGGAAGAGTTACAGGGAAGTGGTAGTTTTCCTACTGCACCAAGGGTGCTCAGCCAGTATCAAATTACCTGCGACCCAGAGATCCGATCTATGTACTTGCTAGGGATTTAATGTCAATAAACTTGGTTTTATTTCTATATACCGTTTTATTTACCCTAGTAAGTACAACCTATTTGATTCGCGTGATAAGAACGTGACAATGGCGCCCAACTAAGGAAATACTGAGCTGAGTATCCTTTTTGCTGGTTTTGGCATTTTTGGTCATCTTTGGTGTTGGTCTGATTATTTTGTCTAGCTCTAAGTGAATTGTAACTGCAACTTTTGTGTGCTGTGGTTGCTTTGTGGGAATACCTTACTATTTCTCTTTCAAGGTGATTGCATACAATTAAAAACTCAAAATCGAACCTACCACATCGCACAGAAGGAAATCTTTGATTTTGCACTGCCAACCTCTGTCTATCCCTGTGTTTTAATTGTTGTGTACTTTTGATAGTAGCATTTGTTTTCTTGTTATTTTCCTTCTGCCGTTTGTTGTGTTTTAGTTATTAAGACTTCAGGTACTTGCAACACTTACTCAAAAAATAACTATTCAATTAAACTAATTACAATTAAAACATAAAGTAATAGAGATGTCTCGTCCAATCAAATATTTATCACTTCAGAAAGATGAACTCCTTTATGAAGAGGTACATGGCATGTCAAGGATATTAAACTTACAAACTATTCTAAATAATTATATCTAAACTTTTACCTAACTAAAATAAAACTTTCTATATTTACAAAACTTCCTTGCTGGGATGGAAGTGAGAGAAAAACATAGAATTCCCCAGCTGCTTACTAATTCTCGAGCAGACTGTAAGAGTCAGTCAAGAGATTGATGT